>NC_069660.1:243220301-243523331 GCF_027244095.1 Hemicordylus capensis | reverse complement strand
GGCAAGGGATGGGCCTGGGCCTGTCAGCGGCCTGAGGGGAATGAGCGGCCATGGTGATAGCAGCAGCGAGGAACGGCCCAGTCAACCACTGCTGCTGCTCCTGAAGGGAGGAGCAGGAGCGGGGCTCGGGTGAGGGTGAGGAGGTCTCTGGGGATAGTGGGCTGCAGTTTGGCCAACAGGCAGAAGCAATGCTGCAGCCGTGACCAAGAAGGGTGAGGAGGATGGAAGCAATGGGATGGAGGAGGAGCAGGAGTGCAGACCAGGTGAGGGTGGGGAGATCTCTGAGGTGAGGGGAGCAATCAAGTACTAATGCGCAGATGCTCTTGAGCGTGCAAGAGTTCCAGCACTGAAGCGGAGAGAAATAATGGCAGCGGTCAGGATACAGAGGTGGAGGACCGGCAGGCGAAGCCCCACTGGCCAGGAAGAGGAGGCGGTGGTGGGGAGAAATGATGGCGGTGGTGAGGAGGTGGGCAGATGGCGGGCAAAGCCTTACCAGCTGGGAGGAGAAGATGGGAGGCGGTGGTGGCCCTAGCCGGCCCAATGGGGACAGCTGCGGGGGAAAGAGCAAGCGATGGAGCTGCAGGGGGGGGGAGAGCGAGTGAGCTGCGGGGGGAGGGAGAGTGAGCAAGCTGCGGAGGGGGGAGCGAGCAAGCGAGCGAGCTGCGGGGGGAGAGCGAGCGAGCAAGCTGCGGGGGATGTCACAGGCTGAGTACACAACTGCACAGATGCTCTGTGCGGGGTCAGCTAGTTATTGTTGTTGTTGTTATTTATTATTATTATTATTATTATTATTATTATTATTATTATTATTTCTTCGATTTCTATACCGCCCTTCCAAAAATAGCTCAGGGCGGTTTACACAGAGAAATAATAAATAAATAAGATGGCTCCCTGTCCCCAAAGGGCTCACATTCTAAAACGAAACATAAGATAGACACCAGCAACAGTCACTGGAAGTACTGTGCTGGGGGTGGATAGGGCCAGACATCATCTGCTTACTCATTTGTTTTGTGGGTTGAGTTAGTAGCATCCATCCTGCCATACCACACAATCCACTTTGGTGTCCCTAGGAGCTAACAGTGGGGAACAATGGGGTTTTCGAGTTCAAACATCAAAACAACAGTGTGAAAATGGATAATCTGGTTTGAAGATGATAAAAATATCATCAATGAAACGACCATAATATAAGAAATGTTGAAGATATGGATTAACATCTTTATTTAAAATGATTTATGTTTCCAAATGTGTCATATATAGATTTGCAATACTGGGAGCTGCAGGACTCCCCATAGCTACCCCTTTTACTTAAAAATACTATGAGGCTATTCCCACGATCAAGTGAAATTGGGCTAGAGGAGTTCTGAATTAAGAACTGTTTATATCACTGATCTTGCTCCTTCATGAGGAATAGGGGTGTGCAATTAGGGTTTTCGGGTGATTCGGCTCGGACCCGAACTGAATCACCCCTGTTCTGTTTTGTGCCCGAATCTGGGTCACCCGAATCACCCTTGATTCTGTTCGGATTCGGATTTAATCCAAATCCGAATCGATTCAGGTGAGTAAAAAGGGGCCCAGGGGCAAATTTTTGGGATGGGGTGGTAGTGCCCAATGGGTGGAGTATACCACCCCAATTTCAGGGGGATTGGGCAAAGGGCTGATTTTTGGTGAATTTTTTAATTTTAGTGACTTTGGGGCAGTTCGGGGGCATAGCATGGGATCTGGGCAAAAGGAGTGGGGTGGGGTGGTAGTGCCTAATGGGTGCAGGCTACCACCCCAATTTCAGGGGGATTGGGCAAAGGGCTGATTTTTGGGAAATTTCTGAAATTTTCATGTCTTTGGGGCAGTTTGGGGGCAGAAAGTGGATCTGCCCCAAAGGAGTGGGGTGGGCTGGTAGATAGTGCCTAATGGGTGGAGACTACCACCCGTCCCCAATTTCAGAGTGATTGGGCAGAGGGGTGAATTTTGGTGAATTTATGAGGTTTGTCTTCATAAGGTGAAGTGTGCTAAATTGATTACTTCCTCTTATTATTCATAGTAATTGAGGTGTGAAAAAGTGAAAGTGGGGTCATGAGAGTTGTTTAATTGAAAAAAATCTCATTTGCTATGATAGAATGAGAATTCACACCTCAGAAAAAACTTCTGAGGTGTGAATTCTCATTCTATCATAGCAAATGAGATTTTTTTCAATTAAACAACTCTCATGATCCCACTTTCACTTTTTCACACTTACTATGAATATGAGGAAGTAATCAATTTAGCACACTTCACCTTATGAAGACAAACCTCATAAATTCACCAAAATTCACCCCTCTGCCCAATCACTCTGAAATTGGGGACGGGTGGTAGTCTCCACCCATTAGGCACTATCTACCAGCCCACCCCACTCCTTTGGGGCAGATCCACTTTCTGCCCCCAAACTGCCCCAAAGTCACTAAAACTTCAAATTTTCCCAAAAAATCAGCCCTCTGCCCAATCCCCCTGAAATTGGGGTGGTAGCCTCCACCCATTAGGCACTACCACCCCACCCCACTATTCTGCCCCAGGTCCCACCTTCTGCCCCAATCTTCTCCAATCTGTCCCAAAGACATGAAAATTTCAGAAATTTCCCAAAAATCAGCCCTTTGCCCAATCCCCCTGAAATTGGGGTGGTAGCCTGCTATGCCCCCGAACTGCCCCAAAGTCACTAAAACTTAAAAAAATCACCAAAAATCAACCATGAACCGAATCACCCGAATTTTTCAGGTCCGAAATTCGGGTGATTCGGCTCATGCCCGAAAAATATCGGGGGACATCGGGGGTGATTCGGTTCAGCCCCGAATCACCCAAAATTTTTCATTTCGGGCACAGATCGTTCTGTGCCCGAATTTTTTGCACATCCCTAATGAGGAATAGAAGTTTAAAGAGAATTAACATACAAGGTAATAAACACAATGTCTTCCAAACATGGAATCTTTTCTATAATGTTAACAAAATGCTTAGTATCTCTAATATAAGATTGGCTAGTTTCCACAAAAGGTTGTAAAAAAGAATCCAAATATTGGGTTAATGGCTCCAATATAGAACCTGTGCCAGAAATTATGGGTCTTCGTGGTGGTGGAAAACTTTCCTTATGTATCCTAGGTAAGATGTAAAAAACAGGAGTTCTAGCATTTTCCTTGATCAAAAATCTCCCAATTTGGTCCGAAATATATCCAATGAAATAGCCTCTTGTACTACTATTTTAATAATAAACAGGATTTTTTTGAAAGGGTTATGTCTAATAATTCTATAATAATGATTGCCGTTCAATTGATGATGTACTTCTATCAAATAATCTTTTTTATCTAGGATGACAATAGCCCCTCGTTTGTCTGCTGGTTTGATGATAATATCCAAATTATTTTTCAAAAGTTCCAGGGATGTTGAACCAGTTTGGATTCAAGCCGGTTTGCACACCCCTATCAATCCAGTGGGGTTTGTGGAAATAGCTTTGCTTGCTTGAACAAACTGAAGCCATTTTGTTAGCTTGATGCTAGAACTGTATGAGCAGAAATGCTTTGCAAGGAGAAAACAGGAAAACTAGCTTAGCACTGCAGGCAGGAAATGGCGAGCTTAGGGTTTGGCTTGAAATAGATTTCAGGGAAAGGTCCCTAGATATTTGAATAATGCTTTTGCAGACAGTGACAGCATCCCAGTGTCTCCCCCCTCCCCATTGTGCATGTGGCTGGGACATGGCACAGAGCATATAGATGTCCTTTGGGTGCATGAAAACCTCCACAGGGAATGAGGAAGTTTAGGGGCATCCGTTCTAACTTTTACCGTTGAGAGTTTGGAGCCCAGCATAAGTTGGGACCCCTTAGAAGCATGGGCTTGCTCAGCTCATGAGCTTGCAGTACGTGGGTGGGGCAGCACCCTTACAAGGACATAGCCTTCCCCAGAAGACTGGCCCTCTCATGAGTGGGCGAGCCCACTCGGCAGCAAGCTGACAGACATCAGGATTTTGATTGGGTCTGCATGGACTGCTTTGCCAGGGTTACCCCTTGTGACATCTTCCAGGTTATGGTGGGATAGATACCCCCCCCAAAACATCCTTTGCCCTCCCTCATCTATATATTCCCTTCCTAGGATGTCTCCATGTTCTCCTCCACTCCACTCCCTTAGTAACAGCGGAATACCAACTGCCCCGCACCCCACCCCAGAATCTGTGCTTATTCAGGACTATAAGGGTACAGGGCCTGTGGGGGGGGGCTGTGCCATCACTTGCAGAATAAGTGTTGCCATGGCTTGGCATGGAAGGGCATTGCAGAACATTTCAATGGATTTAAATGCCCTTTCCATGCCAAGGGTGGACAAAGCACTCTGAAAATGCATAATTTTCTCAGCACGCCCCCTCATGGAGCTTGCAGGTATCTGCCTTGGAGGTCAAGCAGCAGGGAGGGGCTCTGCTCTCCAGGAACAGGAGTTTGGTGGGCCACAGTTTGATTTGGAGTTTCAAGTTGAAACTGCATGTGAAGCGGGTAGAGGACCTGCAGAGCTCCCGAATGCGGTGGTCATGAGCAGGCCACGAACACTGTGGGTTCGTCTACCTCTGGTTTGGCGTTACATATGAACTGTGCCATAGTGGCATGATCTGCTTCATGCTAGGGGATGGATAAAACAAATATCAGTCTTAGTTGTTGTAAGATGCATTATTGCCCATCCCTTGAAAGGAAGAAGAAAGAAAAGAAGTCAGGGGTGGAGGTTGGGAGTCTGGGCCAGAACAGACTTTAAAATTATATGGGTTCCTACAGTTTAATCTATTGCATCCCTAACTCTTGATGACGTTTTCTTGTTTGCTTCATACTACTGATGATGTGCTAAACTGAGACTTCATTTAACTGATGATGATTCTGTAAAGAAGTAAAATGTTTTCAGAATTTCATTTCTAATTTGCTTGAAAACATACAATTAACATTTTAAAAAAGAATATATGCAAGTTGTTCAGAAACCCTGACATAGTTTCCATCATATCCATGCACACTTTATGCAACCTTTGTTACTCACGTGTAAGTGAATAAGTGTAATCTAGGAGCAGACCTCCACTCCCAAAAGGTTTCCAGCATGGCTTTCAGTATTGATAGAACTGGCCTTCTGATACTGCATTTGCTGATACTTCCTCCACTCCAGGTAGAAATGGTTGTATTTAACATTGACTAGTTTGAATGACTTCTGTTCATGTTTCATTAAACAGATAGCACTTCTAGGTATGCCAGGTTCATTAGCATCCTACACTGAGGGTTTCTAAAATTAACTCACAAACGATCACACTTGTAAAGAAAAGCAACACCATCTCTTGAAGTGTCTAGACTTTAATTGGTATCCAAGTATTGACCATACCCACCTATATTCACTGTGGTTGAAACATGCCTAACCCAAAATGGTCTACATTAGTCCCTCTATGCCTTAAAGCACACAAAGTCTGTGTTTGGCTGTGCATTTCTCTGTACCTAATTCAGCATGTATCCTGATTTTATATCAAGATTTTTTTCTTTTTAAGTTAATCAAACAGTAAAGTATTTTTCAGATATAAGCATTAAGGAAGTCAAACTTCTGGAAAACTAGAAAGCTATATTTTTTGATAGAGAGGCTGGCTTGCATCTCATGAGAAAAGCAAACAAAGCACATGTATAAATGTACAAAATGTCAAAGCATGTTTCATCATAGCCAACCAGCTGCTTTAAAAAAAAAAGGTGTCCATTTATCTGGGGCCATTTACTAGCAGGACTTTCCATGGGAGGAGAAGGGCAAGATCAAATGTTGGTCCTCTCTTATCCCACTCTCTGATCTATGCTCTTCTTCTGGTAGGAGAGAAATGCTGGATTCTCACTGCTTTTTCATCTTTAGCAGTGCCTCTCCTGGAAGCTTTCTGTCCTGGGGAGGGTGGGGGGAACCCAGCTAAAGGGCTGCCTCCTTCCACTGCAAAACTTCACCTCTTAACCTCTTTGGCCTCTGAGACTGGCTCTGCCTTGCATAATAGCTGAGCTGTGCTGAGCTCAAACAACATTAGGGAGCGGCAGAGCAAGAGATATCTGGGTAATCTTCCTGGTGTACTCTGGCCTATAGGAGAGAGAGTCTGTACCAGTGTTCCCTGTAAGAGGGATTCCCAGATGTTGTTGACTACAACTTCCATAATCCCCAGCCAAAGGCCATTGCAGCTGGGGGATTCTGGGAGCTGTAGTTAACAACATCTGGGAATCCCTCTTACAGGGAACTCTGGTCTGTATTGATTGGTGAGGGTATGGGGCAGGTCAACCTGCCACAATGATTTACATCAAAAATTGAACAATCTGCTCCTTTTGCTTTCCTTCCTTAACTTTTAAAGTGTGATATACCTGGGGTCCCACTCAAGGCCCTGGCCCCCAGGAATAAACTGGAAAGTTAAATGTCTGGTACCTCATCCTGGCCACTGAGTCTAGACTCCTCAAAACAAGCAGCTGCCACCACATAGGTGTCTATCAAGACTACCCAGTTCTCCCAGATTGTGAGGCTATTCTCACGACTGCTGGAAAACAGGCTAAGGGAGCCCAGCCTGCTTTCCAGCAGTCATGAGAACCACCGGGCTCATGGGCAAGCCCGGTGGTTCAGCAGCAGCTAGCCCACCTAAATACTCCTAACCCATACTGAGGTTAACGGAGCGAGCACTTCGCTACCCCCATTTTAGTGATCATGTGCTGCCACAGTGCAGCTCCATGCTGCAGCAACACATGAGTAGACCCCCGACCAGGAGGCTACAACAAACCTCCTGATGCTGGAGGTCCCCCCAGAATGCCCACACATTCATGAGGGGCATGCTGGGACTTCCACGGGCCAGGCGGCCCCCCGATTACCTCCACCCCGACCGGCTCTGTGATGGAGCCGGTAATCGGGTGGGCGGTCAATCCAGCCACCCAGGGAGGGCAGAGTGCTCTTGTGCGGGGAGAGTGGGCCAACTCTGTTCTCCCCGCCAAACCCACCTCAACTCTCCGCACTGCTCATATGGAGAGCCTCTCAATCTACCTGAGCAGGATCAAAGCAAGAATGTGATGTTTTATATTATGCTCAGAAAACACTCAGACTAAAACACATATTTACTGTAAAAAAATAAAGGATTCATTTGGGATACAGAACTCCAAGAACAGGCTCTCCTTAGTGGCTAGCTCTCACCAGCATCATTCCAAGGAACCCTCTGGGATTTATTTCTGATTCATTGTATGGTTTACTTCCTTCTGTCCCCATTTTGTAGTAATGTGCACATATTTTATACTCCTCTTATACTAAATATCCACAGACATTGCACTGTAAGGTTTCTTTATGCCTACTTGGTTACATGTCATTCAGCACTGTGGGGATTGTGATAATCTTCAAATCAGATACTCAGTGAAGAGCACACTGTTATTTTTTTCTGTAGACCAGAAAACAAATGTGATTTCTTGCCCCTCTCCCACATTTGTTGTTGAGCTCTGTTGTTCTAAACATCTGCCCCAGAACATTCCTGCTGCTTTAGGTATGCCTCCTAATCTCGACTTCATGTTTTGAGAACAGATTTTGTTCACAATATTTGCACCACTGGTGCTGTAATTTTTGTTCATAGTATTGCAAGTTTCTGATGAAAATTGATTGCAGACATTTGAAATTCCCAACACCATTTCAGTCTATCTGGAAGGATATGTTCTGGAGTCAAACATATTTTCTTTCCATATGCAGAAATGTTATCATGGTTGCCTAGGAACCAGACAAATAGATTCAAGGGGGAAAGAAGGTGTAGAGGAAATGAATGAAAATATCATCACTACTGACATTTGATTTTGGTGGGTCACCAGAGGGGGCTCTATTTTTGTAAATTTTATAGAATTGTGTTTTCCATTTCTGCCAGGCTATTTTTCTCTGCTGAGTTTTAACAACTTTAAACGATTGCCTCCAAATCTCACTTAGATAAAGCAGGCTTTTCAGCTGAATGTCTGAAAAGCCCAAAAGGAGAAAGATCATTTGAGAGCTAAAACTTAAAACTCCACATACATGTCATACAGTCACAACTCTTTTTTCTAACATTTTTCATTCTGATTTCATTTATATTAAAGTGCATTGTATTAAAGTGTATCCCAGTAAATATGTAAATAGCCTTTGCTATTCTTTGGAAATCAGCATCTTTTCATTTGATAGAAATATTTAGAATGCAACTATCCACAGATCTCTAAATGAGTGTATGAATGACAGCTGTGTGGAGTATTTAGACAGCTAAGACATATGGCAATACAATAGCATATGCTAAAGGTACCTGAGACCTTTCAACTGTGCATGCAAATGGATTTGGCAGACTAAGTCAATGAAGACTGGATGCAGAACAATTGTAATGTACTCAGTTTGGGATAATGACAGCATGCTGTGATGCAGATCAGCAGACCATCTGGCTCCTCCCAAGACACATGCTTAAGCAGAGACCATTCTGCAAAATAAATATTTGAAATACTGTATTATCATTTGAATGCTGCCTTTCTTTCTATGGAGGATCTTTTACTTCAAAATGTCACATCCTTGAAGTAGTGAAAGGCAAAGTCTCCTTGGGTCAATTCAGAGTTGGCTCATGTTCTTTCTCAAGAAGAAAAAAGTTCATATTTTTTCCAAGAGTTCCTTCCAGGCATGTAATGTTGACACATATATGCTGATGCCTCCTGCAAATTGTACTTTGGATTCACCAGCCACATATCTACCCCACAGCAGCAGCCATGGCAGGGAACAATTTAATTCCAATACTGCCCTTCACTTTCCCAAATAAATATACTTGGGAACAAGAAAGAATTTTAGATTGCAATAGTGGACAACTCCTTAAATTTTTGCAAGAAACAAGAAAATTAACCAAAATAGAAAGGATACTCACCATACAAAAGGCTTCTTGGTTGAGCAGTCTGGTCATGGTGTAGGAATTTTTTTGTTCCTGATTTTCCCCACTAGCCAGATTTAACTATGTGTTTATTGGATCCTGAACAGATGTTTGCCCCCTGCCCAGAAAAGTGAAATACAAACTCCAGAAATCAAATTAACATTTTATTCGAGTTACATTAGAAATAAGTTAAAGGAGCAAATCTTAAGAGATTCAAACATATTAAGAAATTCAGTAGGCACCTCACCAAATATGTTGAATCAGTCTGCAATTCAGTTTCAGCCATACAAAGGACAGAACTTAAAACAGGAAACTCAATTAAAATTAAATCCTCCTTATCTATAAAACGCTTGGTGTCCGTCCGTGGACGGACACCAAGCGTGTGTCCGTGCCTCCCTGGCCTCTTCTGGGCATGCGCGAAGCGCATGGCCAGAACAGAGCCAGGGAGCCAGGACCGCCAGCACCCGGCGGCCATCTTGGGCGGCCAGAAGCGGCCGCCCTGAAGAAGCCGGGTAAGCGGCGGCGGGGGACACTGGCTGAGGCAGCGGCAAAGCCGCCGCCTCGGCCAGAGGAGACGGCGCGGCCAAGGAGGCAGCAGAGCCATGGCCGAGGCCTGGCCTTGCTGCCGCTTACCCGGCTTCTTCGGGGCGGCCGCTTTTGGCCGCCCAGGATGGCCGCCGGACGAGGCGGCGGAGAAGAATGCGGCGGTGGGCCCGGGCAGCGGTGGACCAGGCCGGAGCCGCGGGCGGCGGTGGGTGGCGGGCCCGGCCGGAGCCGCGGGCGGGAGGGGTAATGGCGGCGGTGGTCTGGAGCGCAGAGCTCCCCTAGCGCCCGTTATCCAACGGACTACAAAACCACTAGTATAAATATAAAAATTTAAAAAAAATTAGCCAGAGCCCAAAGCTAGGGAAAATGGAGAAAAAGAGAGAGAAAATCCAAAAAGGAGAAGAAAGGTTCCCCAAAGGGGAGAAAAAACCTCCAAAAAGGGAAAAGTCCCCCAAAGGGGAGAAAAGACTATCAAATCCATGGCCTGAACTTTTATAATAATAAAGGAGTGTCTTTCCCTCCCAAGAGGATGACTTGGAGTACTTGTTAAGTTTTGATAGGCTAATTAAAAGATACTACCCATCTTGATTAGAAAGACGTCATTTAGTATGATTAGGTATTGATCACTATTGCCTTGTGTGCAAAAATCATGAATTGCTGACTTACATAGCTTGTATATTTGGATTATATGATCTCACTGTTATATGACCATTACCTAATGGCCAACACTCAGCACAAAAGCTCCTTCCGTGTTTTTGCAGTTTGTTCATTAAGCCATCTTACAGTAACTGACTTGCATAAATGCCATATACCCCATCTAAATTTATCTAAAGGACCCATAGCCAAGCTAACTTCCCTGTTCTTTTACAAAGAGCCTGCAAAGCAGATTTGCAAAACTGTCGGCTTAGAACTGTAAGCTTAGGAATAGATTTGAACCAAAGGTCACATATGAATTCTGTTCAAAGCATAGAACCCCTTATGTGATAAAGGGTTGAAAAAATGTGATTACATATGGTATATATGCATGCATATATGTATATGTTGAAAAATGCAAGCCCCCTACTCCTTCAATGTGGCTGACAGCCGTCATCAAGAGTTTGTTCAGGTAAGCTGACCTATAAAGTAAATGGCTTTGTAGTTAATGTAATTTCCACAGCAACCAGTAATTCTAGTTGAGTTACTTCACATATTAAAATTCAGGGACTAGATTAATACTAACACACACAGGAACACAGTGGGGGCAGAGGGGAAGAGCATTAGTACATAATTTTTTTGCAACAGCTTTGCAATGCTGTTCATTAAAAAATCAACACAGTTTTTACTTCATTCATAATGAAAACCTAATTCATATATTTATCTCTGCAAAAGAATAATAGATTAGCAATTAAAAAGATATAAACTGGTTCAGAGAACTAGTGCCAGGTGCAGATGAACTAGTGCCAGGTGCAGAAATGTACCCTGCAGAGCTAAGATCCCTTCCCCCGATACTCATACTGAGTGTCTCTTGTGCCTGGGGGAATCCCACATTGTCAAGACCTGTCTTCATTGTTAGAGGTTCATGAAGCAGACTCGCAAGAATAGGGCTTCTCACCTCTGCGCAGCCCTGTGGGATCTGGCTCTTCGTTCCTCGGAAGCCTTATCATCGAAACAATCCGTAAAAATGGCTTAATCGGTACAATCAGAGCGTGCGGTGTCTGCTCCCATGGAAGCCAGAAATCCAGCCCCAATACCGGCTTTGGCATCCTCTACCATTCAGCCTTTGACGGCTTCGAGTGAGCTGGTGCACTTGGAAGACCTCCCTCAGTGTCCAGCACCTGTGGTACCGAAGTCCTCCCCAAATCCCTCGGGATCGGGACCAAAGATAAAAAAGAAGCTAAACTTGCATTGTGACTTGCCAGCGGATCGACACCTCCTTCCTGTTCCCAAGAAGAAGAAGACGACGGAGGAGGTTCCTGCGTCGGAGGCCCCTGTGGCCAAGAAGACTAAAGTGGCCTCGGATCAGCCCATACAGAAGTTGTCAGTGCAGGCACGGCCTAGCTTGTCTGTAGCTCATGGAGTCATTGGACTTGGCCTACAATCAGGTCAAGTAGAGAACTTTAGGTGGTGATGGATGAACTGGGGTATGCTTCATTGGAGGAGGAGGCCTATTCTCCAACCAAGCCCACAGAAGATGCATCGTGGTTGCCTACGCGTCGGTTGCCCCCTCGAAGGCACCAGGAGCGTATCCCTCATAGGGACCATGGTGCTGAGTCCGCTGGGACTCAGAAAAATGCTCCTTGACTTACAGGCAGGATTGGTCCTGGGACCGTTATGATCAAGCATATCTGGACTGATACCGGGCGGCGGAATATTGCTCCTCGAGTGAAATTGAGCCTTCTTATGGCACTTGGCGCCAAGACTCTGGATCATGAGATCAATACCAGGTGGACTATTGGTCTGACTATTCAGACTATGTTCGACCCCGCTTTGGGTATCATTATTCGGATGGTCCCACATATGGGAAACCTGTAGCAATGACGGATTGGCGTAAACCCCAATCACACTGGGAAGGGAGGCTGCATTCCCACTCACTGCAGTGCTCCCTGAGGGATCAAAACAAGTGTTGTGAACCGCCCTCTTCGGCTCCAGTGATACAACAGGCTACCGTGCCTGTCCAAGTTCTGCCAGCAGGACTTTCCAATTCGGTACCGGACAATCCGGGTAGCAAACCAGACTCCTCTTTGGATTCGACACCCGTGGCACAAGACCCTTTGGCTCCCCTGGAGCCTGAATATGAGAGCAATGCTAGCTCACAGGACTCTGAAGTTGTTTCACTGGGCTCGTTCCCGCTCGACATACAGGACTCAAAGCCTCTCTCCCCGTAGGAGGACCTCAAGCTGTACTCTGTTTACGTTACCTGAATGGCTTCAGCCATGGGAGTGAGCCTTGGTACCCAGCAAAAGGGAGAGTTGGACCCATTGTTCAGCCTTATCAATTCGGATGTCAAGGTACCAGCTGCTTTGCCCCTGGACCCAGCATTGTTGAAGGTCATACAGAGTCACTGGAAGAAGCAGTCGACGCTTTCTCAGCCTAACAGGCGTTTGGAGAATTTCTACAGCGTGCAATTACAGGATGATACGGCCTTTTTGAGGAATCATCCCACCCTGAATTCGATTGTCATGGAGGCGTCCTTGCAAAGAACCAGAAGTCACAGCCCGTCAGCACTGAGTGACAAAGAAAGCAGGAAATTGGACTCCTTCGGGAGAAGGCTTTATTCGGCCTCAGCCCTCCACTTGCGGTTTTTTATGTTTTGGTAATAGTTAAGTAATAAGCCTTAGTAGCTTTGTTCAATAAACTTAACAAACCTCAGTTTTCATTCTGTTACACTCTGCTGCAGAAAGCACTCATACCAGCACTCATACCCACTCATACCACCAGCTAGCCAGGCCATACATCCTACCGAGCCCTGGCAATGCCCTTTGCATCAGCATACTGATGCAGGTGGAAGGGGTGTGGCTGGCAGGGGTAGTGCACCAGGTGATGGAGACAGGCAGGCAGGCCCATTGGTGGTGCTGGAGGAGGCAGTGGCAGCAGCAATAGCAACAGCAGTTGGGGGCAGGTCTGGCAGAGGAGAAAACAACAGAGGAAGAGGCAGCCAGCAGGCCTGTCATTTGGGCCACTGACAGCCTCCTATTCCTCTGTACCTGATTATGTTTTCACCCAAGCCTGGAGAAACCCAACACCTTTTATGAAGCACAGCTATCTGTGGTCTGCCAAGAGAATCTTTTTGAATTATATCATTTGTAAACTGCCCAGAGATTTTATATGGGGTGGTATATAAACATGATAAATTATCTATCTATCTATATATAATTCTCTAAGGTGTACCCATGGCTAATCTTGTCTGTGGCAGCTCTCGCAAGAGTTTACAATTCGAAGCACCATGGTGATTGGGCAGTGGGGATTCCATATGCAGATAGGGAGGAGGAGCCGAAGAGAGGGGTCATGAGGGAGGAAAGAGCCCCTTCAGGAGAAGGAGGCTGCTATTGTGTGAATTAGATGAGGAAACAAGATTAATAAGATCTGTTAACTCAGGAAGAAAGAGTGAGTAGAGGAGAGAGAAAGAGAGAAAAAGAAGGGGGGAAAGAGAAAAAGAAGGAAAGGTGGGGCACAGGCCTGAGCCTGTCAGTGGCCTGAGGGGAATGAGCGGCCATGGTGGCGCCTCTTTACAGCAAGGAAGTGCCCAGTCAACCACTGCTGCTGTTTGGCAGCAATACCATGGCCATTGGCGGAAGAAGGCAGGCAGGCAAGGGATGGGCCCGGGCCTGTCAGGGGCCTGAGGGAAACAAATGGCCATGGAGGTGATGGCAGCAAGGAAAGGCCCAGTCAACCGCTGCTACATAGGAACATAGGAAGCTGAGTCAGACCATTGGTCTATCCAGCTCAGTATTGTCTTCACAGACTGGCAGCGGCTTCTCCAAGGTTGCAGGCAGGAATCTCTCTCAGCCCTGTCTTGGAGATGCCAGGGAGGGAACTTGAAACCTTCTGCTCTTCCCAGAGTGGCTCCATCCCCTGAGGGGAATCTCTTACAGTGTTCACACTTCTAGTCTCCCTTTCATTTGCAACCAGGGTGGACCCTGCTTAGCTAAGGGGACAAGTCATGCTTGCTACCATAAGGCCAGCTGCTACTCCTGTGGGGAGGAGCAGAAGTGGGGCTTGGGTGAGGGTGGGGAGGTCTCTGGGGATAGGAGGCTGCAGCTTGGCCAACAGGCACCAGCAACGCTGCCGCTGCGACCAAGAGGGGTGAGGGGGAAGGAAGCAATGGGATGGAGGAGGAGGAGCAGGAGTGTGGTTCAGGGGAAGGTGGAGAGATCTCTGAGGTGAGGGGGGCTGTGGCAGGGGGTGAGGGGAGCAATCAACTACTAGCATGCGGATGCTCTGCGCAGGTTAAGCTAGTTTTATTTTATTCATTCAGTCATTCATACAGCACCATCAGAGTATATAGAACCTTCCTGGAACTGCTACTTCTATTCCAAAACTAGGGAGTCATTTGCAAAGCTCCAAAAACTACTTGAAGCAACCATAGCTAGCTAGGGAATGTTTCACAAGCAAATTTTCAGTAATAGCACCTCCTTGGGAGTACTAGCCTTTATCTATGGAGGCCAGGAAGTAGCCAAGGCCTTCATAAAGGCTTTGTGGGTGGCAGGTTGATTTGCAGCTATTGGTTTATTAATGTTACTATAAGTCGCTTTCAGTGCCTTAACTTATGGCAGGGTATTCATTTGAAAAATAAATACATTCCCAAAGCTCATGGAAAGAAGCCATGATCACTCTATGAAGGGATTAAGCAATGCTGCTCTGCAATCTGACTGTTTTGTAGTCTTCTTCAACCTTCCCAACACACACACACACACACACACACACACACACACACACCCCGCAGGATCATGGTAGCATAAGAAAATAGTTTTTAAACATTTTGTCTACACACAGACCATTAGACTTATGGAATGTATTCATATATTCTCAAAAACATTATTCACTCTATTTTTGGCACTTGGGTAGCTTTATTAAAAAGAAAAAGATACTTTTTGGTCTCCTAATCCTAGGAATCATCTGCTCTGCTTTTACATGTATTATCATTATTTTTAAAAAGAAAAAGAAGGAAGGGGGAACAGTCATTTATCTGGCCTGATCCAAAACCAAGCAGTGAGTGGGAGGTTTTTCAATTGACGTCAGTGGACTTTGGGTCAGGCCCTTAGTGCAGGCTCCTGATGCATAATTCAGGCTCCTAATGCATTTCAGAAGCATTTCTTCATTTTGCTGGTTGGTTCTCCCAGAGGTAAAGCCATCAGTGATGTTCTTTGGTGCCCCAGGATAACTCTATATTTATCTTCAGTCCTCTCCAGGTAGCCGCCTTTTTTGTGCTCCGAGGCACACACATTCTCCTTGAAAAATACAAAGGCTGAATTCATTTCCTTCAATGCTCCCTCACTTTGCTCCAGGCCTCTGATAATTTAGCAGGGCAGATGTTTTTCACATGGTCTTTTTCTTCTTCTTCATTCCTCTAGGTTCCAACTCTTCCCCTGACAGCCTAATCCTGGTCACTCCCTCTGTCCTTTTTCTTCCTTATTCAATACATGCACAATCCACCTTGACCTCTTAGGGGTCATACAGTATACACATAACATAAATATATGCATGCTTCTGTTTTTAGCCTATTATCCAGTAGGCTTATGAGATCACCCAGCATTCCAGGTGTCCATAGGTCAGTGTATCTGTGTGTGTGCCCCCTGTCCCCCCGCACCCACCAACTTCGCAATGCCTGGACTAACATGAACCAAATTGGGTTCAGTTGTAGAGACATAACTTTTGGACTGTCTGAATTGAAATAAAATTTGGTGCAGGTAGTGAGTGACACATAGGGACACTTCAATGGCGTAGTCTGTGATGATGTCATCCACCCCAATTCAAGATGGCAGACACATGAACATTTGAGGTGCAAGCGGGCTAACTTGTGAACTGCCTCACCGATTTGGACCCCTGCTAAGTGAGCAAAGAGACACCTTTCAAAATGGTGATTCTCTTATATTTAGCAGGGAGAGAGCAACTGGTCCTATCCAGCCCCAGCACAGCATCCCTCCAGAGGCTGTTGCTGGTGTCTACCTTGTGTTTCTTTTTAGATTGTGATCCTTTTGGGGACAGGGGATCATCTTATTTATGTATTATTATTATTTTTAATGTAAACTGTTTAGAGAATTTTGTTAGAGTCGTATATAGCTATTCATAGTAGTAGTAGTCGTCGTCGTCGTCGTCGTCGTCGTCATCGTCATCATCCAGTTGTAGGGAGAGTGAAAGGAAAGTAGGCAGATTAGTTCTTATTAGTCCTTATTAGTTCTTATTAGTTCTTGTTTTCTTTGAAGAGATACTGGAGGTAAATAATTGTGGACTTCAAAACAATATCCATAATTGATTCCTTGAACCATTTTTTTTTTGGTAGTATGGAAAGCCAAAGATGTGGATATCTTGGCATCCCTGAGCTTCAGGGAAACAACTGTTGCTTACCATTGCCGTCTATGTTTGGGAGGGGTCAAAGCCGTCCATCAGAAAGAAACCAAACTGCTGTAAGATAGTCACACCACCTAGCTTCACATGAACTTGACTGTTCACGAAACCGTAAAGCCCAGGAGCTGTATCATGTTCAGAATGTCTGTGACTAGGAGCCTCAAGATGCTGCAGTGTTTGCAACAATACACATTAATGCAATAATGTCATAAGTGCAAGATGGAAGTTGACTCTGGGTCTGAAGTATCCCAATAAAGAATCAATAAAGATATCTTTTATCGTATATTTTCACAGTAGCCTCCTCCTAAGTTGTTGAGTCCATCATGTATTCTCTGTGAGTATAACAAACAGAAGATTGATGTTGCTGGAAGCTGCAGTGTGGATGTGCAGTATGGCTCCTACCAGGGGAAGCTTCCACTCATCATTGCAAAACAGGTGATTAACAGATTTTCCAAGGTATATTGTGAGGAATACCTGAGAGCTTATGAAGGAAAGCCATTCTCATTCTACTTGGATCCATCTGTTGCACCAATTCACATGGAACCCTGAAATGTGCCTTTTGCCCTAAGTGAAAAAACTGAGGAAGAGCTTGAACACCTTATCAAACAGGGAGTTGAGTCTCACAATCAGTGAGACTTGCCCAAAGTGGATTTTCGGGGAGAGCGGGCTTAGCCTGCTCTCCCTGCAGACAACCAGAGGGGGAACCTTGGGTGGCCGGATTGGCTGCCCACCAACTGCCAGCTCCATCATGGAGCTGGCGGGGGCTTGGGAGTTTGGGGGCCCCGTGGCCCCAGGGAGTTCCAGCATCTGCTCCACTAACCTGGGCTAATGGGAGGGCTTTGCATGTGGCTACAGCAGATATCTGAACATCGTGGGGCATTCAGAGTTAAACATCTCTAGTTTGGAATTTCTCTGGCCCCTGAAATGTTCTAACACTTCATGGAGTCTCCACTTTCTGAAATTACAGGTGTTGTGCCATTTTTTGATGATTTTCTAATTATAGGATCAACAGAGGATGAACTTACTACTTGATTTCAGGACATTCTGCATCATTTTGACAGATCAAGTATCTGTTTTTTCAAAAAGAGAAGTGTGAAATTGAAACTTTCAGCATGTACCTTATCATGGGCGAGGTGAATACCAGAAGCATCAATACAGGAGCCACATTTTTGGGCTCCTGTATTGATGCTTCTGGTATTCACCTCGCCCATGATAAGGTACATGCAATCCATGATGCACCTACTTCAAAAACAAAGCAGGAGCATCCAGCTTTCCTAGGGCTACTCAATTTTTACCATGTCTTCTTTCCACAAAAAGCTACTTATGCTGAGCCATTTCATAGTTTATGAAAAGGTCATGGCCTGTTCAACTTTTAAAAAAATAGCCCACTCCTCTCTGCCCTCCCCATGGTGCCAAACTGAACTGGTTCAGTGCCAAACCAGTGCACCCCAGGTTCATGCTAGGGAGTTCGAGTCCATCCCTAGGTTTGTGCACATCCCTATCAAAGTCTGTGAAAGAGTCCCCCCTCACTGGATGAAGGACTACGTTAGCTAGGTGAGGAGGGATGTTGTGGATGCCAGGGTGTGCTGTGTTGTTTAGTTGTGCTTTTTGGACCTCTGCAGCTACTGTAGTTTTTAGGAGCTGTAGCTATTTGGTGAAATGTCTACAGATCCTGATTGTAACAATAAAGAACAGTTGTGTTTTTAGTCCTAAGGATTCCCTCCACTTTTCCTGCTACCAACACAGCACATCTGTCCTTCATGAACACAACAAAAGGGAGACCTGTGGAAGCCAGTTTGGAGGTCTGAGCTATCTTAAGAGAGCCCATTGTGCCTCAGACTCTGCTGCGGCTATAGAAACGAATAATCCATTGCCCTTCTGAACATCTTGGAATTAGGAAATCCAGAGCAGAGCATGCCCAACAGATGACTGTCCAGTAAGTCTGTGCAAGTATTCAGCTCTAAATAGCCAAAACCAAATCATTTGCACAGCCTTCCTGAAACTGTGCAGAGGTGACCATTCCCACTGCTCACCTGCTGCATACACTGTCATGCTGTTCCCTGCAAGGGTAGAGCCCCTTAAAGGGAAAGTAAGCTCTGCTCAGCCCAGTGACACCTGGAGCAGGTGTGCAAGAAGCATTAGGAAGTGGAATTTGTTCCAGCTCTTTCCCTGTAGAGATCTATGGGGAAAGTGCTGAAAAGGACTACTCTCACCAGAGCTCCCCACCATAGCTTCCCAGATGTCATTGTGGCTTGGCAGGGCTCAATTTCTCATTACAGGGGAAAGCACAGCACAGGGGAAAGTACAGCACTGTGCTCAAGCAAGCAGTAGTAATGGTCACCTTCACACAGTGCAAGAAAAGCTGTGTAGATTATTCGGCTGTGGCAGTTTGAGGCCAAATATTTGCACTACTTGCAATATTTGCACTACCGTTCTACTACAACATTGCAATAATTGCACTACTGTTCAGTCTCTGCTTGAAGAACCCTAGAAAGGGAAAGTCCCCTGTTTAAGTAACTGTTTCCTTTGTTGAGCTGCTCTCATTGTTAAGAAGTTTATTCTCATGTTCAAACAAACTCTACCTTCTTGTAACTTAAGGGCATTAGATCTAGTCCTGTCCTGTGGGGAAATCTTTGCCCTCTTCAGCGTGGCTGCTTTCAAGTATTTCAAGTATTTGAGGAGTGCCATTTTGGAAGGGCGGTATAAAAATCAAATCAAATCAATCAGTCTTCTGTTCTCTTCTCTAGGCTATACACACCCTGTCCCCTCAACTTTCTGTCATAGTACTTGTTTTCTAGACCCCTGATCATCATTGCCCTCCTCTGAGCCTATTCCAGTTTGTCTGCATCATTCTTAGTACCAGGATTAAGAATGCCCAGAACTAAGCACTGTATTCCAGATGAAATACAGTCTTGTATTTCACTCTTGAGGAGTGAAGTGGAATTATTCCTTTTTGTGAGTTGGAAATTATGAGCTATTAATGCAACCCAAATTTTAATTTGCCTTTTTTGCCCCTGTATCATGCCACTGGCTCATGTTCAGTTTGTGATCGACTGCAACCCCAAGATCCTTTTCACTGCCACCACTGCTAAGCTAGGTATTCTCCATCTTATACCTATACATTTTAATGTGTGAGGCCCCACCCCCCATAATTACATACTTTTGCATGCCTCTGTTAAGTTTCATTTTGTTAAATTTGTTTTGTTAGACAACTTTCCCATTCTCTCAAAGTCATTTTGGATTTTATTCTTGTGAGGTGTCAGCTGTCCCTCCTAGTTCTGAGTCATCTGCAATCTGATAAGAATTCCATCCACTCATTCATTGAAGCCATTGATAAAAATGTTGAAAAGCCCAGGATGGAGTCCTGTGGCACCCCATCAAAATCTTCCTCAGTTTGTTAGGGAGCAATTGATGAACACCCTGTGAACAATTTTCCAACCAATTGTGAATCCACCTGATGGTTTTATCATCTAGCCACTATTCCCTTCTGTGGTGCACTCAAATCACACATGGTGTCAGAGTCGGCCCTGGAACCAGCCCTGAGCCATGTTGGTACCAACCGGATGTCACTGAAATCTCCAGATGAGGAACTTCAGCTTGAGGTACCAGCAGGGATTGACCCTGAAGATGCCAGGGTCGAGACCCCTGTCCCAGAACTAACACAGAAGACACCAGACAATCTCTATCAGGAGAGGGCCTCTTGCAGGGAGGGGGCTCCCTCAGATTCCACCTTAAAGACCCCAGAACCTGTTCCAGTGACCACAGAATGTGTTCCAGCACTTCCCTCGATGACCAACTCCAAGAAGGAGACATCCAGCATTGGATCACAGGAGACAGCTGCAACTGAGTAACCCCCCAAATGGACCAGAGGCTCCCAGAAACCTGTGGGCTCCCCTCCCCTCCCAGTCCCCAGTCAGACAGCTGCCACAAACTGAGAGAAATACTAAAGATCAAACATAGAAGTGTGCACTTTGCTGACAGACACCTGTTGAGCAATGTGGCTACTCAGGAGGAGCAGTAAGCATAAGCAACCAACCTCTGGTTCCTCAGAAATAAGGCTGGAACTGCTGCAGACAGAAATGGGTGTGGTTCTCCCTAAGCCTTTATAAGCAGATTCTGCCTCTCAGTACTGCTGTGTCAAGCCCAGCCTGATTTTTTATTTTTATTTATTTATTTATTTTTACATTTTTATACCGCCTTTCGTTAAAAGAAAACCCCAAGGCGGTTTACAAAAATTAAAAACATACAGTAAAAAGCAGTAAAAACATCAAGCTAAAAACAGGCATAAAAACAAGACAACAGATAAAAACACACAAGAACAGCAGTAAAAGACGATTATGTAAAAGCCTGGGTAAAAAGCCAAGTCTTTAAAAGCTTTCTAAAAGCTGTGATGGAGTCCGAGGAATGAATGGCCACCGGGAGAGCATTCCAGAGTCTAGGGGCAGCAACAGAGAAGGCCCTGTTCCGAGTGCACGACAGCCGGGCCTCTCTCATTGTCGGCACCCGGAGCAGGCCCCCCCCCGATGTCCTAGTTAAGCGGGCAGCAACCCTTGGGAGCAGGCGGTCCCTCAAATACCCCAGGCCCAAACCATTTAGGGCTTTAAAGGTCAAAACCAGCACCTTGAATTGGACCCGGAAACAAACTGGCAGCCAGTGCAGCTCTTTCAAAATGGGGGTGATATGTTCCCAACGGGCAGCTCCGGATAGAACCCTTGCTGCTGCGTTTTGCACTAGCTGTAGTTTCCGGATATTCTTCAAGGGCAGCCCCACGTAGAGCGCGTTACAGTAATCCAGCCGCGACGTGACTAAGGCGTGGGTAACTGTGGCCAGATCTGCCTTCTCAAGAAAGGGACGCAGCTGGCGCACCAGCCGAAGCCGTGCAAAGGCACCCCTGGCCACCGCCTCCACCTGAGCTTCCAAAAGCAGAGCCGGGTCCAGTAGTACCCCCAAGCTGCGTACTTGCTCCTTCAAGGGGAGTGCAACCCCATCCAGAACCGGTAAAATCTCCTCATCCCGATTGGCTCTCCTACTGACCAACAGTACCTCCGTCTTATCCGGATTCAATTTCAGTCTGTTAGCCCACATCCACCCCATCATGGCCTCCAGCCCCCGATTCAAGACATCCACCGCCTCCCTAGGATCAGATGACAAGGAGAGATAGAGCTGAGTGTCATCCGCATATTGCTGACAACTCAGTCCAAATCCCCGGATGACCTCTCCAAGCGGCTTCATGTAGATGTTAAGCAGCATGGGGGACAAGACCGAACCCTGCGGGACCCCACAGGCCAACGGCCACGGGGCCGAGCAGTAGTCCCCCAGCACCACCTTCTGGACCCTCCCCTCAAGAAAGGACCGGAACCACTGCAACGCAGTGCCTCCGATTCCCATACTCGAGAGGCGGCCCAGAAGGATACCATGGTCGATGGTATCGAAGGCCGCCGAGAGGTCCAGCAGAACCAACAGGGACGCACTCCCCCTGTCTAGTTCCCGGCATAGGTCATCCACTAGAGCGACCAAGGCAGTCTCAGTCCCATACCCAGGGTGGAAGCCAGATTGAAAAGGGTCCAGATAATCCGTATCATCCAAGACCCTCTGCAGCGGGACGCCACCACACGCTCCATCACCTTGCCCAAGAAGGGAAGGTTAGACACAGGTCTATAATTGTCCAGGTTGGAGGGATCAAGGGAGGGCTTTTTTAATAGAGGTCTTACCACCGCCTCCTTAAGGCACGATGGCATCCTGCCCTCCCTTAACGAAGCATTAACGATCACCTCCAGCCATCTGCCTGTCCCCTCCCTGGCAGCTTTTATTAGCCATGAAGGGCAAGGGTCAAGAGCGCACAAAGTCGCCCGCACACTGCCCAGTATCTTGTCCACATCCTCAGGCCGCACCAACTGAAAAGAATCCAAAACAATGGGACCAGATGGTACCAGAGGCACGTCTGCCGGAACTGCCAAAACTCTGGAGTCCAGGTCAGCACGGATGCAAGCGACTTTATCTGCAAAGCAACAGGCAAACCGATCACAAAGAGCCGTAGATGACTCCTCCCCCATTGTCCGGGGGGATGTGTGGAGCAATGTTTTCACCACACAAAACAGCTCTGTTTGCCGGCACTGAGCAGATGCAATGGAGGCAGAGAAAAAACGTTTCTTCGCCGCCCCCACCACCATGGCGTAGTCCCTAAAATGGGTTCTAGCCCGTGTTCGATCGGATTCGTGACGACTCTTCCTCCAGCGTCGCTCCAGCCGTCGTCCGAGTTGCTTCATCGCCCTAAGCTCCGAGGAAAACCAAGGAGCAGAACGGGCTCCACCAAGCCGGAGAGGGTGCTTGGGGGCAACCGTGTCAACAGCCCGGGCCATCTCTCCATTCCAGAGATCAACCAAGGCCTCGACAGGGTCACCAGCTCTGGACACTGGAAACTCCCTGAGGGCCGTCTGAAATCCAAGGGGATCCATAAGCCTCCGGGGGCGGACCATCTTAATCGGCCCACCACCACTGCAGAGGGCAGACAGAGCAGTCAAACTAAACCCCACCAGGTGATGATCTGTCCATGACAAGGGAGTGATCTCAAATTCCCCCACCTCCAGATCATTTATTTCCCGGTAGGCAAAAACCAGATCCAGAGTGTGTCCCGCCACGTGGGTAGGGCCCGATACCAATTGAGACAGGCCCATGGTTGCCATGGAGGCCATGAAATCGTGAGCCGCACCCACTAGGGGGGCCTCGGCGTGGACATTGAAATCCCCCAAAACAATAAGCCTGGGGGAACCCAAAGCCACCTCCGAGACCACCCCCACCAGCTCAGGAAGGGAGACTGAAGTGCAGCGGGGTGGTCGGTACACCAACAGAATCCCCAGCCTATCTCAGAGGCCCACCCTCAAGGACAAACACTCGAAATTCTGAGATTGCCTGACCAGGCACCTGGAAACGGGGAGGGTCTCTCGAAAGATGACTGCAATGCCTCCTCCCCGGCCCTCGAGGTGGGGCTGCTGCACGATCTGGAAACCTGGAGGACAAAGCTGAGAGAGACCAACCCCGCCCAGCGCATCCAACCAGGTCTCCGTCACGCATACCAGGTCAGCACGCTCATCCACAATCAGATCGTGGATGAGAGATGTATTTGCATTAACTGACCTGGCATTCAGCAGCAGCACCCTAATCCTGAAGGAGTGTTCACAGAGCTCCCTAGGGTCAGAGGGTTGAGAGAAGGGCCGGAAAAAGGAACAGGCCTCAATTGCCTGGACCGATTTCCCCAGTAACGGCCCGCCCAACTCCCACCGCCATACCTCCCTCTGCCCGCTACCCGTGATATTGCTGCCCCCACTCCAGACCCACTTTTTCGCTCTCCCAGGCACATCTCCCCAGACTAACCCACCACAGCTTCTTGGCTAATTTAAAAACCAGGACCAGGCTTATACGATCTCTGCTGATGTCTTAATTGAAAGAAGACAGATCTTCAAGGCAGACGGAAAAGGTCTTCAGGCCCCAAGCAGCTCGCCCCACGGCTGAGAGCGACAAGGACGAGAGCTCTTGTGCTCTCGCCCTTCGGCTCGTGCCAAGAGGCTCGCGCCCCTGGGCCAGCCTGCCCTTTATATTGGCAGAAGCCCCAGCTCAGCAACAGCCCAGGAGATCTTACACACCTGGAAGAGAAGTGGAGCAGAGGCAACAAACAGTCAGTGCCCCACACAAGCTGTTCCCTGTTTCCTTCTCTTCCTTCTTCTCTTCTCTTGATTCCAAGCACCCAGTGCTTTCCTGTGTGCTCCTGACCTTCTGTGGAGTTACAGCCTCTCCAGCAACCTGACTTGTGGCTTAGGACCTGGTCCTCAGCTCCCAGAATGTCCTCTGCCTCCAATCCTAGGAACCCCGACTGCAGCTCCAGTGTAACTCTGAGTCCCTACTTGAACCAATTAGCTTGGGTGTGTAATACATGGGCTGCATTTGCATGTAATGGGAAACCAAAGCTGAAGGAGGCTGAAGTTGAATTTCTTGTGTGTCTGAATGTGTGCAACTGTGGTTCTGCCAGGAAAGTGACCTGAGGTTTCCCTTCCCAATCTCCAGTTTGAACCCTCAGGTTCTAGTGGGTTTTGCTGCTCCTACCTGAGGTTTGCATTTGGCAGCATTATGCCTGAAAACAGAATTGGAGTTACATCAAGCTGTAGCCAGAGATGAGGGATGAAGCTCCTCCCTCACTCCAGCTGTGATGGGCTTCCAGGGCTGTCCTTCATGCCAAAAGGATACCCATGCAGCCAGTCCCCCCGCCCCCGCATTCCGGGCAGGGAGGAGACTATGGGTCCATTAGGCCTGTGGTTTCCTGTTCTGTGTGAATGTGGCCATGGTTTATTATTGTCTGTCCACGTAACATTACTTTACACAGTGAAGGAGAAAGAAGCCCTTAATAAATTGCCATAGCAGCAGTGTACTGTGGCTGCATACAAGCACAAAAATGTGCA
This sequence comes from Hemicordylus capensis, assembly GCF_027244095.1. Lineage (NCBI taxonomy): Eukaryota > Metazoa > Chordata > Lepidosauria > Squamata > Cordylidae > Hemicordylus > Hemicordylus capensis. The sequence continues at coordinate 243,498,416 of NC_069660.1, read as the reverse complement.
TTCCATTCATATTTGGCCCCAACTAGTCACCCATAACTACATATGACCATGAACATCTTGTCAAGATATTATTCCTGATTGACTGGGATCACACAGTGAAGGAGAAAGAAGCCCTTAGTCAAATTGCCATAGCAGCAGTGTATTGAGGCTGCATACAAGCACAAAATGTGCTGTGACCACTGAGGGAAATTCTTGAGAAAATGTTTATACCTCTTGAAAGCCCACTTCTCAGAAAATCAAACCTCATAAACATTTGACATTACTATTGATTTCACCAGTTCTGAAGATCTGTAAAATAACACTAACAGCTTTTTCCAACTTGTATTTCATTGGCATTGCTAGTTTTGCTATACATAAATATCAGAAAATCTCTCATTTCCCGAATGTGTCAGAAATCTGCCACCCAGCCATGAGTTACAAGTTTTCAGTGTGGCTTGTCACAACATTTTTACTACAAATAGCTGAAGATTAAAAGCATACTTATTATGAGCACTCAAGTGATGAATTAGATGTTTCAGTTTCATCTATATTTGTCAGTGCTTGTTAACCAGACCAAACATACAGTGATTTAATGCAAGGTAGGGGTGTGCACGAACCAAAATTTGCAGGTTGGTTTGAATTCAGACCAAACTGATAGTCTGTGAACCAGTTTGGTTGAACCAAGTGGCCGGTCTGGTCTGTTCGACTGAACCAGTTTGGCGGTTCAAGGGGCTGTGCTTGTAAAGGGGAATCTGGTGAGGATACCCCTTTACAAGCAAGGGGGTGAGGGAATTCTTGAAAAGCCTTCTAAAGGGTGGCAGGGAGGGCAGGAGGGCAACTTTAAAAGCAGATTCTGGTTTTTCTGACCTGGCGGTGGTTGCTGCTGCTGCTCCTCAAAGCCCCACGGTGCAGCCCAAGTGTGTGGCACTCTCTCCAGCAACCCACCTGTGTGGCAGCGGTGCAATTCTGGCCTCCATGCATCCAGAACTGTGCTGCCACTATCATCATCACAGCCTTGTGGTGTGTGTCCATCATCATGGGCCTGGCAGTCTGCATGTGTGTCAGCAGCCAGGACTAAATATCTGGTTTGGGGGTTGGCCAGGGTGGGGCATGCTGACCATGGTATTGCAGCGGGTGTGAATGACCATGAGTCACTCACCCTCCACATCCAGCTTGGGATAGCCCAGCAGGGGGAAGTTGGCCTTTATGAAGACCAGCTGCAACACCAAGTCAGCATCCAAGTGTGCACAATGGGGTGTCACCATGTCCCCATCCATTAAAAAAATACCCTCTTGCTCTGGACATTGGTTGGCAGGCAAGAGAGGAACCATCCCACAATTACTGCCAAGTCTGGCCAGACCTGGCGACGCATTGCCCAAAACTGGATCAGCTCTGTCTGCCTCCATTGTCTCCTGCAAGTACTGATGAACTGACTGCTCTGCATTGCCATAGGGCTTAGTGGGCTTCTCCCATACCCCTGACAGGGTGCCAAGGCAACCCCATGTGAACCACTGGGTGGAACGCCTCAGCGGAACTGTCAGTTGTATTGGCGCTGCTGGCCTGAGAAGCAGTGGTGATGCTGCTGCTGGGGTTGGAGTGCACAGAAGTTGGCCCTCGAGCACCATCTTCCTGGTTCCAACCCAGCCTCCTCTCCTCAGCCTGCCTAACGTCTTGACCCAAGGAGGTCCCTCCACCTAGGCAGTTCATTGGGGTGACAGTATTGCCCTTCATCCTTGGGTCACATAGGCAGGACAAAACATACTCTGCCTATTGACCCAAGGTTTTGCTGAGCTGCTCCACCACTCCACTCCTCAGCCGACCTTCCAGGGTGCATGCTTCCCCAGAGGTCAGAGAGGTCTGGAACTCACTCATCATCTTCTCCAGGAGAAGAACAGTGGGCAAAGCTTGGCTTAGTGTTGCTGTCTCAGCACACAAGCTGTTCGCGGCAACAAGGAATGGAAGTTCGCGGCAACAAGGAAGTGTCAAGACAATCTCAGAAATGAGCTTCCAGTCTGCACTGGACAGGTTGCACAAACCCAAGGCTCCTCCTTGCCAGGAAGAGAATGGCTGCCTCTTGCTCTTGTAGGTACTGGAGCAAGGGAAAGGTGGAGTTGCACTGGGACCAGGTGTTCAGGTAGGTGGAGCTCACACTGCCTCTTCTGGCACATCCGCCTAGCTGCCTCGCTTCGGTGGAAATGGATTGCTATCTTCCAGCACTTCTTCACAAGAGCAGCTGTGGCGGCAGCAGGGCCTTCATGGGGGAGGCCTCAACTTTGCCTGTCCTTAGCCTCCTTGAGGCCAAGCATGCCCATCACGGCCAGGTGCAGATTGTGTGCCGTACATTGTATGGACACAAACTGCAGCTGATAGGCCGCCCTCATCACATTGGCACTATTGTCGGTGACCAGGAACCCTCAGTGAAGGTTTGGCTGTCCAGACAGCCATTCCTCCCCCTGGCATCCAATGGCTTCCAACAACTCATTTGCTGTGTGGTCAGTGTCCAGCAGCTCCACATGCAATACAGTCCACCTATGCTTTGCTGCATGGAAGGGGCTGGCCACACCACTAGCAGCAGATGTCTCTCTTCTCTTGCTCCCACCAGTGCACCATGAGGGACAGGAAAGCAGCATGCATCCCACTACAGCTGGTCCACAGCTCCATTGTGAAGTGCACGCCGGTGTCAGGCACTGCTGACTCCAGCAGCCCCTGACATGACCTCCCTGCATGCCCACTACAGGGAGGACACCACCTGCCTGCTGAAAGTGGTGCATGAGGGGATCTGGTAGTCGAGGGCAAGCACTCAGAGAAGCCGGTGGAAGCTGGTGTCCTCCACCACCTGGAATAGCTGGTTGTCTAGCAGCATTCCCTCTAACAGAGAATTCCAGATGTTTCTGACTACAACTTCCAGCATTCCCAGCTGCGATAGTGTTTGGCTTAGAATTATGGGAGTTGTAGTCATCGTCTGGGATGTCTTGTTAGAGAGAATATTGTTGTTCTGAGCTATCATCTCCACGATGGTCTGGGTGATGAGCTGACACTCTGGCTGACCAGACCGCTTGCCCATCAACTACACCCACTGCACAACTGGCAATGTCCCCTGCTTGAGAGCAAGAGCACATTCCTTGCCGTGGTTAGTCAAGGGCACACCATGCAGCCTAGCACTGCCAGCAGGACAAGGACCACCGGGGTGATGATGTTGCAAGTGCCTCGTCATTGCTGACATCCCAAGATACTTAGGGTCCTTACCCCTGCTGACCTGTGCCCCACAGTGGGTGCAAACAGCATGTGTAGGGTCACCTTGGCAGAGCTCAAAGTGGCCCCACATCTGGACCACTTTGTTTTATTTAGACAAGCAGTCCCCTTGCATCAGTTACACTATTTACATTTTGCATATATGTCTATTTTGCAAAGGAAATCATTGACAATATTACTAAAAGATCTCTTTTATGACCATATGCATATATATGATAAAGCAATAGGACTAATACTGATTGTAACTATTTAAAATATATTTTGTTTGGCTTTAAAATAGACTTTGAAAATCCCTCCAAGAGCTGCCTGGATTTAAGGCCGTTAAACTCTGGTCGCCTTCAGACGCAACACAGAAGGTTCCATGTCCCCCTCCCCTCATTCTCCCATCCACTTCCAGATGTTTGGGAGAGCTGCCTCTCTGCAATCAGTGAGACTGCAGAGAGGCAGGGGATCTGGCTGTGCGGACTTCCTTCTCGACAAAAGGACAGTTCGCACAACCAATTGGGCTGGTTCCGGCTGGTTTCAACTCTGGTTCCGTGGAGCTGAAATGACAGTGCCAGCATTCAGATGTAATACTGGTGCCGTAGACCCAGATGTAAAGGCAGTGGAACTCCACTCTGGCCGTAGGCTCAGAGTGGAGTTTGGGAAGGGAAACCGTGGGTCCCTTCTTGCCCTTAACACCAATTTTGCCATTTCGGACGTGCAACTTGGGAAACTGGAGGTGAAGGGATCACCAGTTTCCTATTAGGTCCAATTTCGGCATCTGTGTACCTGATTCATGTGACAGACAGTTGAACAATCACAGCCTGCTATAGATCTTTAAGCCTAAAGTGACCCTACCCAGCCAGGCTGCCATTAAATCGTCCCAGGAGAGGAAGGTTATTTATTTATTTATTTATTTATTTGATTTATATACCGCCCTTCCAAAATGACTCAGGGCGGTTTACAATTAAAACAAACTTATAAAACAATGAAAAGCTAAAACAAATTAAAACAATAACACAACAACTAACAATTTAAAAACTGCCATGTCTTGTAATAGTTAACAAAGTTGTGGCCCTTTTCTTCCATACTAAGTCTACGTGTCTTCTTGAGCCGGGGTCTGGGAACAATGTTTAATTTTTGTTTTAAATTTAAAAACATTTTAAAACAAAAATTAAACATTGTCCCCAGACCCCGGCTCAAGAAGACACGTAGACTTAGTATGGAAGAAAAGGGCCACAACTTTGTTAACTATTACACAAGACATGGCAGACTGGAACACCAGGTAATTAATCACCCTTAGAGAACAGTGCGGGCCAATAGAAGCAGGTCAGAACTCTGAAGTCCTACCCAGCACCCTACTGGGCGATAAAGGCTTCCTGTTGGGAGCAGGCATTACCTCAATATCAAAGTTTCTGATTTATTATTATTGGCAATTTCTGGTTGTCTGCTCAGCTTTGACCCTTGGTTTTGATTCCGACTGTCAGCTTGTCTTTTGATCCTGGCCATTTGCTTGACTTTGACTTCTGCCAATGTCTCCTGGCTTGCTTCCTGCTCCTGGTTCCTAGTTGTATCCTTAGCTCCGAGCTTTGGCTATATCTCTGCTTCCCAGCTTGCTCCTTTATCCCAAGTCCTGGCTTGCCCCCTTGTTCCTGGTGTTTTATTCCGTTATTTCTTATCCTGACTTTGGACTCAACCATTCTGTGATAAACTACCTACAGCCCAGTTTTGACAGAATAGAATTCAATTAAAAATGGTACCTGATACATATTGGTTCCTCAAGTAAACAAGCTTTTTAAAAAATAAAAAACACACCCTTTATTGAGCTGAGAAACATAATACTTAATTAAATATGACTGCAATGCATATCAAGCCTTCCTTACTTTAATCTGCAATTTAACTAGAATTCTACTGTTGAATTAGACTGGATAATATGAAGATTATCTTATACAACTTACAAGGACTTCTATTTTGTGTTTGTATCAAATGGACATAATTATTGTAATACTGAAAATCAATGCTTTTTAAATTGGCAATAAGAAAGAAAATACTTTTGCCACTGAGCAATATTAAAAAATTAAAATATTTACCTCTTATAAAAATTTCTGTATTTACAGCAACCCCTGCTAGCTGAGCAAAGATACACCTTTTAGAAGTGGTGATTCTCTTTATTTAGCAGGGGGAGAGCAACTGGCCCTATCCAACCCCGGCACAGCATCCTTTCAGTGGCTGTTGTTGGTGTCTTTCTTATGTTTCTTTTTTAGACTGTGAGCCCTTTGGGGACAGGCAGCCATTTAATTAATTAATTTTTTGTATGTAAACTGTTTTGGGAACTTTGGTTGAAAAGTGGTGTATAAATACTTGTATTTGTATTCGTACAGTGGTCACTGTAAGGAGTATTGTACTGCTACTAGGGATGTGCACGGAACCGGTTTGGAGGCCCTTTATGGGTCTCTGAACCAGTTTGAAAGACCAGTGGCTCGGCTGGTTCAAAGGTGAGGGGATTTCTTTCAGGATGGGGGAGGGTGCTCTTACCCCTCACACCACATTTCCCCCCGCCAGTGCTGCCTTTTAAAATGGCCCATCAGGTTGGCAGTGTACCTCCTTCTTGCCTTGGTGCCTCCTCAGACTGGAAGTGACTGGAAGTTGCCACTGCACATGTGCATGATGTGCGCATGCACAGCGGCAACTTCCAGTCACTTCTGGTATGTGGAGGTACTGGGGTGGCAAGGAGGTACGCTGCCATCCTGATGGCCCAGCTAGCAAATAATAATATGCTAAGATGTCGATCCTAAGCAGTTTTGATTTTGTCATAAACCTTCCTACAAGATAAACCAGTGTGATTCAAAGCTCCATAAGAGCTCCAAAGCACACCTGGGGCTATGTGAGCAGAATGCAGACTCTGCTTCTTTCATTTTACTCCTAGGAAACGCTTGGGTCTGATCACTCACATTGGGGAGAATTTCCTCACATTTATGAATAAACATCTGCTTCCATGACTGAATTTGGGCTAATCTAATCTAGTTAAGACCAAGATGTACTTTTATTTTTACAATGGGCATGACCCAACCAAGTTAAGCACTTTAGAGCCCTTTTCAGGCATCCAAAAGAACACCACACAACATACTTAAGTGTTGGAAGCCGGTTGGAAGTCCTGCCGTGGCATGTCAATCACCTTCCTCAGCTTGCTACTCACAAAAAAGGTAGCATTTGTAAGAAGAGGGAAGCACTGGAACTATCATTAAATTTTTATACCACCTTTTATTAAAACAACCTTAAGGTGGTTTACAAAACATTTAACACAATGTGAACCGGCTCAACCTTAAGCTGGTTTGACATAGAACTTGGCTGGCTCAAGGGTTCGCCCTTGAGCCAAGCCAGGCCTGATCTGGCTCGAGATTGAGCCAACCACCCCCACCAGGCTGGGCCAGGGGTTCTAAATTAAAAAATGGCCTGAACCAGGCTATTTTGAGACCGGGGGAGTGGGAACTGCTGGATTTGAGCCAAGCCGGGGGTGGTCTCTTTGCGGGTGGGGGGGACCAAACATACCTGGTTCTGTTCGGATCTGATATGGACTTGAACCAAACCAAGCATACTGGTTTTGTACACACCCCTAAATAAAAGAATGTGTGAACTGGCTCAAGCTCAAGCTAGTTTGACATAGAACTTGGCTGTCTCAAGGGTTTTCCCCTGAGCCAAGCCAGGCCTGGTTTGGCTCAAGATCGAGCCAACCCACCCCCTCCCCCGGTCCGGTTAGCAGGTTCTAAAATTTTTGGAGAAAAAAAAACACTCACCACTCATGGGATTAGCGATGGGTATGCCTAGGAGAAATAAATATATAGATTGCTTCCCACAGTGTTCTTGTGGTTACAATTGTATTGCATAAATATTTGCCAAAAAATCATGTCAGAACAATCACAGGGAAAAAATTACTTCATTAATTAATATTTGGCTAGGACAACCAATCTTTTCTTTTATGACAAAATAAGGGCCCAGTGGACATTTTGGGTAGCAATCATGATGCTGACAGAGATTACTGTTGGCTGAACCACACACTTTTGTGATTATATGAGCATGATAATTTTCTTCCACTACAAGTTTGTGTTGTTCTTCCAATACATTTTGTATACCAAACAGTTACATTATTATGGGTCAAGTGAGAGGTTCACAAAAAGTGCTTCCGTTCATGCAGTCACCCCATCCCTGCCCTCTACATATTCCTCTAATGAATTCAGATCATTCGCATTGGAGTTATCTCATTTTATCTTCCTATAAGACCTATGAAGTAGGTTAGGATGAGATACATGCCTATTCCAAAGTCACCCAGTGATTCTTGGGGCTAAGTAGCATTTGAACCCAAATCACCCCAGTCTAAGTCAAACATTCTAGCCCTGATCAGATGTTACAGCCTCACTCACATCTCCCCCCTGCCCCCACCCCACACTTACCTATCTGAATTCAGACGAAACAGACAGGAGGCTCTCTGCAGTCAGGAAGTCAGGAAGACTGCAGAGAGGAGGGAGAACTGGCTGTGCAGGCTTCCTTCTTGCATGAAAGGCAGCCAATCATGCCCAGAGAGAGGGAGGAACTTCCTCCCTCAACTCCAGTTTCAGCCAGCCCACCCTGTAGTTCCTCATTCAGGCATACTGCAGGCGGCTAGAAACCTTGGGTACGAGTGGCAAAATTCACTACAACCCAAAATTTCAAATTGGAGTTTGGCAAACAAAACCTCTGGTCCCTATGGTACTAGAGTTTCACACATTCAGACATTCAGGTTTGGCAGCCTCTGGTCCCGTCAACTCCAGTTTCCTGTTACGTGTGCCTGAGGCCACCATTGTACATGCATGCAGGTGTTTGTACATATATTTGTGTGAATGACTATACATTTTAAAAGTGAATCTTGGGGACAGGCTCACTCGCAATGCAGTGTACAAATACGGGAGTTTAATATGACATGTGCATTGAACCTAATGTGTTAATTACTGTATGTACAGAGCTGTACAAGTATACACTCCTGCAGACTGTACTCAGGTTATACGTAATGTGTGAGTAGTGCTTCTATCTTCTTCTTCATATGATTATAGAACACATTCCATTAACAGAAGTATTAATTGAATAGGGCCCTTTAGAAACTCTTTTCATTTATATGTATTAATAATATTATTATTATAGTAATTAGAATTAATTATTTTAATAATTATATTATTAATAATTATATATTACAATATATAAACATTGGTGTGCTTTATGAACCTACTGCTATCGGTCAATGTATAGTCCAGTTGGTAAAGCTACATCCTGCTAGGAGGTAATCAACCTAATAAGGGTTTTGTTGTCATGTAAAAGGGCAATTCCGATAGTCAGCCCTCATATGCAATTAAATGACATGTAGATAATGTGTTGACACTTCCTTTAATGACATTGGGATGGGCATGTTCTTGAGACAGCCCCGCCTTCATCATGTGTAGGGGGCCATGTTCTGAAACCTCATATGCAATTAAATGACATGTAGATAATGTGTTGACAGTTCCTTTAATGACATTGGGATGGGCATGTTCTTGAGACAGCCCCGCCTTCATCATGTGTAGGGGGCCATGTTCATGAAACTGCTGCAAGAGACCATCAGGGGATTTGGTGCAGGGTGCTATCAATATGCTGATGACACCCAGATCTATTTCTCCATATCAGCTTCATCAGGAGATGGCTTAACCTCTCTGAATGCTTGCTTGGAATCGGTAATGGATTAGATGATGGAGAACAAACGGAAGTTGAAGCCAAACAAGATGGAGGTACTTGTTGTGGGAGCTAAACCAGAGAAAAAATCTCAAGGTGTTGTGACTGTGAAACATTTATTGGAGCTCAATGCATTTCAGCCACAAGAGGCTTTATTCAGGGGCATTGATTTATGGTATTCCAAAAAGAACTCTAACAAGTAGCTCTTTGCTTATGATATTTAGGGTTATGGTTGATCCAGAAAATATTCAAAATTCCTTAATTGCCCAATTGTTTTGTGGGTTGGGTGGTAGATGGTAGGTAGCACTCATCATGCCCTACTGCACCCAACACACTTTGGTATCCCTAGGCACTACCCATAGGGAATACAGGGCTGCTTTGAGTTCCTATTATTCCCTATAGGTGAATCAGTTCATTGAGCAAACTAGGCTGGCTGGGCTGTTCTATCGAACCGTTTGCAAGCTGGCGGTCTGGTTTGAATTCGAACTGAACCAGAGAAATTGGTTCTGCACATACCCCTACACCTTCACTGCCCATGAAAGAATTTCTGGGGGTGGGGAGGGAAATAGCTTGTCCCATGCTTTCTAAATTTTCAGAAATGTTATATCTCTAGACAAATCCTCTGTGGAATACAAGAACATTTAGATTAATTCTAAATTAAATGTGGGAAATATATTGACTTACATCCAGACCGTTACTCAGTAGTACTGGTCAGGAGATTCTCTAAAGGACTATTTAATTTAAGGAGGACTTCGGTACTGTTTCAGCCATCATAATAAAGTATTATACAAGTGATATTCTTAAATAACTACAAAGAAGGAAATGAAGAAATCCTTACCTAGTTACTAAGTAAACTATTGCTCTATATTCCACCACAGTTTCTCGGGCTAGCAACAGAAAAATCACTCTATATTAAGCTTATGGTTGTTTAAAACTACAGAGGCATATGCTGTATGAGCAAGAGAAAACCCTATTCAGTAGCATGTTAACATGTCACTGATGGATGTTCACATGATTATTCAAGCACGGAGTGCCCCATAAATCAGTGAGAAATGAGAATCTTAACGCTACAGACATTTTTATTGCTTCTCTTCATATGCAATGTGTAGAGCACATCTGACTTCTGCTTTTCCATTTAGCATTGCTTACATTTGTGGAACAATAGTTATGGATGCAATCACTTCCTCTCTGATTATCAAAAGTTTGTACTACCCAATTTATCTCCCCATTAATTTTTTGCCTGGACCCAGCTGTCCTTGTTTTCTCAATGATCTTCACTTAAAGCCAACCACCAAAACCCAGAAGTGGGAATATCACAGGGAGCATTTCAAAGATATACTTGTCAAGCAGCCACTGAGCCTGAAACCTGCCATAAGTGAATTTGCATAGACAAATTAAATGACCCATATCAAATTGTACTGCTAACAAATTCTAGTGTGAAAGTGACAGGAAACATATTTCCATGTCTCAAATATTAATGAACCTACATGGATAAATTAGGTTATGCCGCTCCATCTCTGTAAATTGCTGATTCAATAAATCACACTTGAGAAATAGCTGAGTAATTACAGAATGATGCTTGAAGGAATAAAACCTCATCTGCATAATAACAGACATTTGTCAGTACCATTTTTGGCATAGACTGACAAATGTTAAATAGGATTAATTCTACCATCTCAGGATGTATTACTCACTGTATCCAGACAAGATATTTCAAAATAAGGGCACAGTTCTTGTGTGTTGAAGTGAGTGGGAACTATTTGAGAGCTAGTGTGCTCTTTGCTGTAGTGTTCTTGTGCAGAGCACATTCATTTCAATTGTTTACGCAAGGGAACTTCACACTGGAGTCTGCACTTAGTTCAGTAAATAGCTGTAAGTGGAAAATATGTATGTGTTTTAAAGGGTTTAGATTGGGTTTTTTTCAAAGGAATATTGTATGGAGAGTTGTCATCTTCAGATGTAGCATTTATGAGTGCAAGGAGAAGAGAATGTCTCTCTTTAAGAAACAATGTTAATATTTTCCCCTCCCCCCTAGTTTTGTTCTTGCAGATAATACAGGTGGCTCTCATTATTCATGGTTTTGGCACTCACTGTTTCGCACATCTGCGGTCAGGCAACATATACCCGACCTCGTTATCTGCAGTATGCACCTTTGCATATCCATGGTTTTCGGCAGCACTGTTCTGCCAGTTTGTAGGAGGACAGTGGAGTGCTTTGGTCTGCATGTTTGGAGTTCTTTATGCTCCTAAGAGCCATTTTGGAGCCATTTCTGTGGAGCCTTTGGGAGCCTGTTTCGAGCTGTTCCTGTGGACCTCCTTGAAGCCATTTTCTGGAGCTTCTTGCAGCATTGTGCTGCCCTCATAAGATGCAAATAATTTATAATTTATAAAATAAAATATTATGTTGTGATAAAATTTTAATTTTGAGAAAATTTTATTTAATTTCAATTTTTAAAATTTTGATAATTAAAGTACTGCATTTAATTTAAATTGCAATTAAAACTCAATTTAAATAAAAATTGATTTTAATTATCTATTGAAAATTTATTCTCCTCTCTCTCCTTGATTCTCATACTCCTCTCTGTGTGTTTACTTAAATTTGATTTAATTTTGTGCTGCCTCTTTCGCCAGCCAACCAACCAATCAGGCCAAGGGGCTTGTGCTGCTAAGTGCTGGACTTCAACAGTGGGGTGAGGAAACATCATGATTACACATTACTGGGGAAGCTGGAGGGCATTACTAGAACAGCTGGAGAGTGGGAAAGCAGGACTACAGGCATGGCCAAGATTTACAAAATTAAGAACTACTGTGTTACATTTTTTTAAAAAAAAAAAAAGGTTTGACTGCTTTTCTATGGAAGTGCCCAATGGGGTATACAAATTAAAAAACAAACAGACCAATAACAAAATTAAAAATTAATTAAAAATACTTCTCCAGAAGAAACTGTTTTTAAATCATTACGTTAGAAATAGTCTAAATGGTCTGAGAAAACCAAGAAGTTCTTAACCAGGCACTGAAAGCAGATAGATGTGCTTCTGACAACTCTACACAAACAAATCAATGAAAAATTAACTTCAACTTAAGGAAATAGTTTGGGCTTGATCCAGTGCACCAGCTCTTACAGCTGCCTGCTTAGAGCTAGCTGAGGTCATGACTCTTTTTCTCTGGTAACTGTCTGAGGTCTGTAATTCTCCCACCTTGGAAGAGTCCCTGGCACAGTCTAGAACAGGATAGAACTAGCTAAATAGTATGCACAGAAGCAGCAGGAATTGGAAAGCAAACAACAACAGAATGCACCCTACATTTAATGGCTCTATATTAAAGATCTAGGCACAGAACAGAGGTCCACATTCCTTATTTGGGGAAAATTAATGGCTATAATCATCTTTATATTTTACATCATTCAGACACTTTCTTCTACAAGGGGCCTGCTTTATTTTTATTTTACATTTAAACCCTGCTTTTCCGAGGAGCCCAGAATGGTGATGGTTGTGTTATCTTCACAACAACCCTGTGTGGTAGGTTAGGCTGAGAGAGATGTGACTGGCCCAGAGTCACCCAGTGAGTTTTATGGCTGAATGGAGATTTGAACTCAGATCAATCCAAAAGTACATTTCCATTTCATTGTGTAATTAAATGGCTCTAACAACATCTGAACATTAGGGATGTGCTCAAAACGGATTTTGCATTTTGTTTTGAGGCTGAAACAAGATGCAGATGGCTGAAATGTTTAATTGAAATAGCAGCCAACCATGGTTATTTCAACAAAACAAACTCAAAATGTTTTGAGTGCTTCAGCCAAAGGGAATGATGGGGAAACTTGAAACACCCCATTTTCCCCCATAAGTAGCTCCTAGGGACACCAAAATGGGTTATGTGGTAGGGCATGGTGAGTGCTACCTACTAATCAACCCACAAAAGAAGTGGGCAATGTTAAACAAATTTTAACTCCCCCCTCCAACTCCTTTAGGGTCCTACATTTTCTAAAACTAAGCTGCACTCACAGGGTGCACACACAAGTTTTGTACTGCATTTGCTTCTCCAACAGGAGGAAAAAATATATATAAATGGAGGATTGAAAATCATGCTATAGAGCAGGTTAAATGTTTTAAGTATTGGGGGGTTGTATTTCAGGAATCTGGGATGAAGACTGCCCAAATCAGTTATGCTGCTACTCAGGCACAGAGAAGTGCATCAGCAATTCTCAGCTTCCACAAGAAGCAAGGAGGGGTGGTCATTCCGGCTGCCACCAACTTATTCAAGGCAAAGTCGATGGCTGAAATGTTATATGGGGCATAGCTTGGACCCTATGCCAACTATTTCCTCCTGGAGCAGGTCCAAGCTAGGTTCTTAAGAACATTATTTTTGACCCCCAAATGTATTTCAAATGTATGAGATTGGAATCAGGTGTTATCTTGATAGAAGTCAGAGCTTGGTATCTAATACTAATAAGCTGGGCAAGAATAACCTTATTGCCCTCTGGTCTCCTTCCCTTGATATTGGATAGGCATTGCTCGAGCTGGTGGGAGAACTGTGTCAGGAAACTCCATACCTATGGTCTTTCACCTAAGGCAGTCATCTCTGTGGATTTGGCCAGGGCCAAAGAACTTATTAAATGAAGGATCTGGGATATTGAGGGACATCTAGGCCATGCCATCTGCTGCTCAGTGGTGGGATGCTAACTTGCCCAGCAGATTATCTGTTCCTCCTTACTTTCCCAAAACATAGATGGGCCTTCTTGAGGGCCTGTATGAATGCCCTCCCTTTGGAACATTTGGCTGGTAGACAGAGTAGAATTCCAATTGAGTAGAGATATTGCCCCTGTACTCTGATGAGCTTGAGTCAGTTGTGCATCTGTTCCTGAGGTGTGTCTTTTATATAGGTCTTAAGTGAAGGTTAATTGACCCTCTTTTACATAATCTGCCAGGTTGATCGTACAGATTCCACATTAAATATTTGCTAATAGATGTGAATTCGTCTATCACAAACAGTTGCAAAATTCTGTTCTACAATATGAGTTTATTGCACTCTGTTCGCTAATGGTTAGATCCAGTGTACAGTTATGTTATTAATATGGCTATGTTTACAATTTTATATTGTTTCAGATGTCATGTTATTAGTCGATGACCATAATAAAGACTGACTGGCTGCACTGCATTTGCAATGCATTTTGCAACCCTGCCTTAAAAAACGCAGAAAAAGGGAATCTGTTCCTCCCAACACAAGACATGCATTTCAAACAAACATGCATTACAAACAAACAGTCCAAAAATGGCCAAAAAAGAATTACTGACCCAGAATCCACTGCCAGCCACAGTGCCTGTGTTGCAGTAACATCACTGGCACAAGTTGCTTTCTCTCACACAATTATGACTCCTTCTTTCCTAGCATTGCAACGGTTGACACATCAGCACCCTTACTTAGCAGCAAGCATAGTCATAAGCTCAACTTCAGCCACATTTTGACTGAGTACACCATGCAATGCAGATTTTGGAGCAGACCAGAGCAGTGAGCGAAGCACAATTAGTCTCAAGGCCAGACATGGAACTCATCACAGCAATCACCAAGAAATATTACAGGGGGAGTGGGGAGAGGGGAGAGGTGCCACTGACCATTTCTTACCGCAACACTATCTTACAAACAAATCAAACCGCAACTAAAGGAAGGAAGGAAGGCACCCAGATTGACATTCCTTTGTCAATCTGATATCCAGCAAAACCAGATAGTTATAGCAGCAATGGCACAGCATATTATACTTGATGCTGAGAAAACCACAAAATCAAACCTTCTCTCCTGATGTATCGTCTTCAAGAGAAGCACACTATAAGGGCTCTCTCTGCCTCCCAGTCCCTTTTTAACACACTTTGAAACTCCCTCCTTTTGGGCTCCCCCCTCCCCAGCCAATGAGGGCACAGTTGCCTATGACACTTGATTTTTATCATAACAAACCAACCAAGAAGCAAGGAGATTGCAAGCCAATTGGAAGCCAGTGCCAGAAAACTAGGGATGTTCGAGCTGGCTAAGTTTGGCTGGTCCAAGTTTGAAACAGACCAGCCTCCGTTCTACGAACCAGTTTGTGGGCTGGTTCAGGGATTGCCCCAACACCCAAGAAGACACGAGACACAGAGTGTTGGTATAAATAAGGGCCACATTTATTTAACTGATAATCAACTTTGTTAGAAGAGGGATTGGCTCTCCACCCCACACAGTGCGGTATCCCTAGGCACGCGCCACCTGTGCATGCCTCGCCTATGGCATAGGGTGACACACCTTGGCTCCAGACAGCCCCAATGATCTAGAGCGGGGGCTGCCCATCTTAGCCGGCCTAATGCCAGGCCTCTGCCCTAGCAGCACCCCCCAGTAGCCGTTCCAGCGATTCCGGGGAGCTTAGCCTGGCAGAATAGATCGACCCAAGGCAGATCTCCCTGAGCCGTTCAGTCTCTAGAGAGTTGCCTTGTCCGACCTAAGGCCAAACGCTTACCTGAAGGTGCTCACCAGCCTCAGATGTTATTCCCAACCACACTGTACCTGCCACCGCGGGGGTTAGCTTAGCTTAACAACCCACACCACCCACCAACCATACAAAACCAAAGCCAATCCCTGCTTAAACTCTCAAAGGGAAAAGTTTGCTCCCTTGGTTGAAAGAGAACTCCATCCCCCCGACAATTCAGGTGCCGTGAAACATTGCCAGGGCATGCCAAATCCCCTCCCTCTAACGAACCGGGCCAAATAAGCCCTGTGGGCATCAACTGTATGTCAGGCTCACTCAGCCTTATCGGGGACTCTGGTGCCCTTCCAGATCCTCCGCTGCTGCATAATGTACCCAATGATTATATTTCCAGGGAAGCTACCTGTACCTATGTAAGTTCTGTCCAGTTGCTATGTGCGATGGAAAGTCCCGACTAAGTAGTTAGAGTGTTACCACCCATACAGTCCACCGGGATGTTGGGCAGCGCTTAGGCCAACAGGAATTCCTGAAACATGAGTGAAATTGGGTGATTACCAACACCCTTCCAATCGATCTGAAGATCGATGCCCACGTCCCAAGTCCTAGCATGTCCATGCTGTGCCCCATGCACTCCTCTGAGGGTTCAGAACCCAATCACGGGACTCTGAATGAAGGCCCGCACCCTCTTCACCAGCCGCATTGGGCCTGCAATGAGAAAACACAGCCAGTGACTGCTGTCAAGGCACTTAGCGCACATATCGGCCCCCACAGGACCACGTGAGCTCCATAAAGCCCACACAGGGCACAGCATTGAAGTGCTGGAGGGGTGCA
Source organism: Hemicordylus capensis (assembly GCF_027244095.1). Lineage (NCBI taxonomy): Eukaryota > Metazoa > Chordata > Lepidosauria > Squamata > Cordylidae > Hemicordylus > Hemicordylus capensis. The sequence goes on along the minus strand of NC_069660.1, from coordinate 243,482,192 downwards.
ACACCAAAGGCTGCATTCCTGCTCCTCTGGCCCCAGATGAGGGCCTCTCCACCAGTCACACCGGGCCTGTAAAGAGAAACTGCCAGTGACCACAGTCAAGGCACTTGGCGAACACATAGATTTCTGCAGGGCCACTGGAACTCTTAGAGCCTGCACAGGGCACAGTGCTGGAGGGGCTGCAACACCATCAGCTGCTTCCTGCCCCTCTGACCCCGGATGAGGGCCTGTGCCCAATCCGCCAGTTGCTCTGGGCCTGCAAAGAGAAACAGTCCATGACCACAGCCTCCGCAGGACCATGCAAGCTTCCTAACGCCCGCACGGGGCAGGGCACTTGGCTGTTGGGGTAGTGCAGCAACCAAAGGCTGTTTCCTGCCCCTCTGACCCAAACCATGTTGGGCGAACATCTGCGGGAAGCTGGCCAGATTGCCGTCCCCAAACCCCGGCATGGTCCAGATCATAGTATGCACAGGAGCCGCTGTCCCACCAGCCCACCTAGTAACATAGGAAACCGCCACACCCAGAGTCAAACTATTGGACCGTCAAGCCAAGCACTGCCCACCGTCCTGGCGGCAGCTTACCCCCACGGATGTGGCTATAAAGCTTGAAAAGAAAAGGCTTAACATACCTCTAAGTTCAAAGCAGCTACTGCTAATTAATTCCGCACTATGGCTGCAATCAAGAGACTCATGGATCTCAACTGGGTCTCAGCAGCAGCCAAGCAGACAATTCTTGTTGCGCGTTCCTACTCCTCTAAATATGACTTGGGCATAGTCAATTTAAGCAACCCCTGAAGCACGAGATAATTGGCTTCACCTATGCCCTGTGTGTAATGCGTAATATACACCTTACCAATTGAGGACAGATAGGTGTATTCTTGTGCCCAGTGTTTGGATCCTGTAAATCAGTATTTTATTACCATTAATTTGATTTCTATACCACCTTTCCAGAAATGGTTCAGGGCATTTCAACAGAAAAAACCAAATGATAAATAGAACCCTGTCTCCAAAAGGGGAGGGGGCCACAATCTACAAAGAAACCTAAATAGACACCCGCAACTGTCATTGAAGGAACTGTGTTGGGGGTGGACATGGCCAGTTACTCCCCCCCCCACCCGCTAAAGAAGAGAATCACCCTGCTGAGAGACCGCCCAGCTTCTCACAGAATGGCATTGTTGAATTCTAGCTGCGCAGAATAAATATTTGATCAGCCATGCTAAGGTGCCTTACTGATGGTAGTGCAGTTTTTAAAGTAGATATTCTGCAGTGCTGTGGCACATGTCTGTGTCAAGGCTCATACCACAAAATGAATATTGAGGTACCTCAAATGAGACAAATCTTGTTCTTTAAATTAGTTCCTGTTTAAGGCGCCTCCTCTGTATATGTGTATCATTCTCTCCATGCATCTTATAATTAAGTTTTGATGATAAAATCATTGTAGACAGGGAGAAAGTTGTCTCCAACGCAGTGTGTCTGTGCAGCCAGTCACCAAACTCTATCTTCCCATATCGTGTGGGCAATTTTCATGGGGTAGCGAGCTCCTCCCCGATGGCCACTGATAAGCAGAAACTCTGTGTTGGCTTACCATTGCAGTAGTCCACAAGTAGGCCCCTCGGCCCAAAGGGTGATAGAGTGTTCCTTAGCTTAATTCATAGGAAGTTGACTTCCAGTTAAATCCAAATGGAAGTCTAGTGCCCAAGAAGACCTAGCACCCAAGAAGGCTGGGTACTTAATATGTGATTACCTCCAAGGAACTGAAGAACCATTTACATAATTGTGAGGGAGACAAATTTTACTGTTAAACTCCCACAGTGAAGATACTGATAATGAATGCTTCCAATACCATTTGGAAATGGCACCGTAGTGGGCTTGTTAGCTAACCATAGCGTAACGTGGCCTGGACCATTGGCTACTCAACCCCTCTATGTTCATCCCCAAGTTCTATGCAACTGCCCGGGATTCGCCATTCAGGGGGAAGTTGGCATTAGTGTACTAAGCCACTGCAGCTGTATGGTGCAAGCCACCCACGTGTGCCCAGATACCCGAAACTAGGGGACCCGGGGGAAGCCCTTGTGGCACAGGCTCCCTTACCCAGGGGATCCTTGAGAGTGATGAAGCCTCTCTTTCTGCTGCCTAGGTTTAGGCGGGACCCCTCTGCAACACAGGCGAGTCCACCGTCACTCGCCCGTCTCAAAAGGCCGCCGCACTTCTGATCCAGTGTCCTGATCCAAGGTTCTGTTACAGAAGTCAGAGCATACTGCAGGGACATCGAGAACAGAAATTATGCTGGGGGTGGTGGTGGTGGTCCTGTACCAAATAAGGCCTCCTCCCATGCAAGCATGCCCGCCATTCCTTGGTTGGCCCTCTAGCCACTATCCCCAGTTGTCTCCCTATCAATCTGATCAAATTAACTTCATTCCCCAAAACTGCCAATTTGAAATATTTATTTACAGTTATATTCTGCTCTTCCTCTAAGGAGCCCTGAGTGGTGTACATAGTTAAGTTCCTCCTCACTACCACTCCGTCAAGTAGGTTAGGCTGAGAAATGACTGGCCCAGTGTCACCCAGCAAATATCATGGCTGCATGTGTATTTGAACTCGGGCCTCACCGTTCCTAGTCCAGCACTCCAACCACCACCCACACTGGTTCATACATTCATGGGCCAGCCATTGATCCTATATCTGCATTACACAGCTGAAACATAAATGGTTTTCTTGTATCTGAATGAAGAATGTACATAAGTGGAAGCCTACAGCACCCAGTTTTTCTAGGCAGTCACCCATCCAAGTACTAACCAGGCCTGACCCTGTTTAGCTTCGAAGATCAGACCAGATCGGGTGTGTTCAGGGTAGTGTGGCTGTAGACAAAACTCAGCCAAGGTAAGGTATAGTGTGCCAACCTCCTTCCTATATCACTGCTGCCCTATATAGTAGCAGTGGGGATTCAAACCAGCAACCTTCCACTTGTTAGTCAAGCATTTCCTCACTGCACACTAAGGTGACTGACAGATAAAGAGTATTTGGTATCAATTGAACATAAGAAGAGGTTTTGCTGGATTAGACCAAAGGCCAGCGCGATCCAGCACTCTATTTCCTGCAGGGACAACCCTGCAATACTATTCTGTGGATGCTCATGAGCAACTGGTATTCAGGGCATTGATTCCCTATCCCAAATAAAATGAGGAATGATGGATCTCATAAAAGCCCCAGAGAATGCCATCCTGTATCAACTATAGAATGCTCCAGCTGTGAGGAGCAGCTACACTTGCAGCGCTGCTGCTTGTTTTTCAAGCAGGGACATCTTGATTAGTAAGCATGTCTTGCACACTATTGTTGCAGTAATTACAAGCTATTTTTGTTACTCCTCACAAGGCACTTAGTGAAACCAGAATTCCTTCGAAGGTCCTATAGCCCTTGAATAGATCTAAATGTTTTATTTTATTTAATTAATTAATTTATTTAATCAATCAATCAGTCAATCAATCAGTGGGCCGAGGCAAGCCCTATGGCCACTCCAGGCTGTTACTCTTCAAGGCCTAGTACCCCATTGCCAACAGCAGCCTGAGCTAGGAAGGCCATTCAACACCCAGCCCTCCCCAGGCCCTCCATCAGACCATGGGGGGTGGGAGAGAGTTTGTCCACACAGTACACTCGCAGAGCTCCCCAGGCAGCCGCTCCATGGCCCAGTCCTCCCCAGTCCTGCTAAACAAATCGTGGGTGTGTGTGTCATGAAACGCCCTCCCCCAGATCTCAGTAATGCCGCCACCACCTCGAGGGTGGAACTCTACCACCCCCTGAAAGGGGAGGCCACACACAGATGGCTCCGATGGAGCTCAGGCCTCCACGTCTGCTCCTTCTGCCTTCTTAGAGCGGACTGAAGATTGCCGGCATGGAAACAAGCTGCTCGGCTGAAGCTCCCTCCCCCGGCACAGGCCTTCTGGCCAATCAGAAGCCAGGATGCCTCGTACTTCTTGCAGGGGGCTGGGCAAACTGGCCGTGCAGCCCAATTGGGCTGTGAGCAGCATGATACTTGTAAAGGGGAATCCTTGAGGATTCCCCTTTACAAGTAAAGGGGGCATTCCTAATTCCTATCCTAAAGGCATTGAGAGTGACAGTAAGAGAAAGGGGCCTCCATACCTTTAGCAGAGAGGTTCAGGTGGCGGCAAAGACATCAGAAGCGTTTGTGGGGTGGTGGCAGAGGGAGTTCCTCCAAGTCCCCTGTCTATCCAAGTACTAACCAGGCCTGACCCTGTTTAGCTTCCAAGATCAGACCAGATCGGGTGTGTTCAGGGTAGTGTGGCCGTAGACAAAACTAAGCCAAGGTAAGGTAAAGTGTGCCAACCTCCTTCCTATATCACTGCTGCCCTATATAGTAGCAGTGGGGATTCAAACCAGCAACCTTCCGCTTGTTAGTCAAGCATTTCCTCACTGCGCACTAAGGTGACTGACAGATAAAGAGTATTTGGTATCAATTGAACATCGTCAGCTTCCTGAATGACAGCCCAGGCCAGCTGCTGCCCAGTTCGGGTTGTTGTGAGCCAAGTCTGATTTGTACACTAGATATGCTCCGGAGCTAGCATGTGAAATTAGGTTTGTTACAGCAGTGTCACAAAGTGACCAGTTCTTTATAAAGTGACCATGTACAGTCTGGGTACTAAAGTAGAAAGAAGACCAAAACACTCTCAAATAATTCAGTGGGCTTTATTGAGTATAAAAGTGCAACAGCATCAACCTAACTGCTCAGAAAACAGAACAATCAGAACCACTAGTAATATTTCAATTATAGCTAGTAGAAACAGTATTCCTAACTATCACGTGTGTGGAAGCATGTAAGGTCAGTATTAAATCTTCCTAAAACTTAACACAATTCAGAGACAGATGGAAAGAGGGAGCAGGGAGGTAAGGCAGTCACGGGAATGGGATGGTTGGGAATTAGGAGTTAGTAGAGGGAGGAGGGAGGGGGAAAGGAAGTGCAACCCAAGGCTGTAGAAGCAGCATATTTACCAGGATCTGGCATGGGGCAGCAGGTGTACACCGCTTGGACAGAGGCTTGGGAATGATGAGGCTTCAGATGGGAAAAGCTGGCGCTGGATTTCACAGACAGAGTTAGCCCTTGATTCTTCATCCCGCCGCAAGAATCACTGAGCAGTCTGTTGTCTGCAGGTTCCAGGCCTCTGCTAGCTCCGCAGCTAGACAGCAGGCACTTGGGATGCACACATGAGCAAAGATCTGCTGGTTAGGCAAAGCTTGCTGACTCTCTGTCTGGTGGGCTCCCTTCTTATAGTTGTTCCATCATTTGAGCTCCATAGAGTCTATTCAAAATATCATCATCCTTCCTGGATCACAAAAGGTGTCAATTGCTGTTACCCTCTAGAACCTGTCTTCTAATTATTGATATTAGGTCAGTCCAGGGTAAACAGGATTTGGGTTCCATCTCCTGTTAACTGTTGTTGGGAAGAATATTGTTCTCTTGACATTCCCAAAGCAAATGTGCATCTCTGGGCTTGCAAATGGGCATCTTCTCTTGTCCCCACACTTTCTGGTGCCTGGTCTTCAAGGAAGTTAAAAGTCAAAGGAGTTAGGAAAGAAAAAGCAAGGCTGTGTGTGAAAGAGCAATTAAATCATTTTCTTTTGTGTACATCTACCTAGGGTGTAATTCTAAGAACTGCAGGAGGATATAAACAATGCTTCTAATTCTACATTGCAAATATCTCCTCAGAGAAAAGAAAAGATTATCCCCTGTCTGTTCAAGGCAATTCACTGGATAGCAAAGCAATGATCAATGACTATTGTAAACTTTCTGAAAAAGGAAATGCAAGCTCAGCTCCTAGCTTCCCCCAGAGACATTACCTGAAAGCCAGTTACAGACAATTTTAGGAGTTTACTCATTTCACTCCACTGAACTTCTGTTGCAAGGAGTTCAGTGGTGCTGAAAAAGATACAGATCTCAGCCCGGCCAGCTGGACTATGAGTTCTGGTCCGACATGAATGAGCTGGACAACAACATATCCAAATTGCTAGTGTGTGTAAATCTTCCTAACATGCATCTGTAAAGACATTCCACAGTGATGGCATCTAGATATGTGTGAGACAGGAAAATGAGCCTGGCCATAGTGTCTCTTGATTACATATTTCACAAACATTGAGAAGCAATGCTGGATTGCCCCTACATTCACAAAGTAATTACCATCTGTCCCAAAGTCAAGTCATGAGACCTGGATATCATGTACTGGTCAGTTCATCTGAGTTCAGACATTAATTGATTTCTTAATAAACTGGAATCAGACACAGGCCTGGATTTCACATAATTTTGGATTGGTAACTCTGGGTCTAATGTAGTAGTCAGGGTGGCCACAACAAGGCCTCAACATGTGCATGGAGGTCTGAACCAGGTCGTAGCTGGCCTGGGCTGTCATTCAGGAAGCTTGCAGGGGTCTTAGAGGAGCCCCTTCTATGACCACTCACAGCCTCTGATTTCTCCACTGCTGCCTCACCATCTCCACTAAAGGTATGGAGGCCCCCGTTCTCTTGCCTTTAGGATAGGGATTAGGGATGCCCCCTTTACTTGTAAAGAGGAATACTCAAGTATGCCTCTTTACAAGTATCCCCGAACTGGCTGATGAACCTGTTCGGCTTGGTTCAATGGCTGGATCAGACACAGTTTGGCCGTACCTTAAGCCAAATGGCCAGCTCGCACATCCCTACAGAAAACCAATTAGCAAAGGAAGAACAGGCCTCCAAAATGGCTCTCAAAATGTTACGATTGAAGCCAGGTTATTTTGTTCCAAGCTTGAAACAGGCCCTTTATTTAGAGGGTGTTTTGTTTCAAGTTCAAAACACTCATAATGGCCCATTGAAGTCAAAGCTTTTCAATGTTGATACGTTTTGCACATCCCTACCAAACATGTGCCAGTACCACCAGAGTTTTTCCTGGTCATGCCTTAGTCATGCCAGCCATGTAAATCACGCAGGTACAATTAATCTGACTTTAATAACAAACATGGTAAGATTCCAGCACTTCAGGTTCAGGGCTATATATGCAAACAGAATTACAAAGAGCAGAGATTTTTACAGCAAAACAGCCAATTACCAATTTTGGAGGCATTGCTACCTAAAACTCTTTCAGTGGAGACAGCAGAAATGCATTCTTCTGGTAAGCTATGCCTTCTTATAGTATCCTACCTACAGCACTCACTTTTTTTTTTTTTTTTTGCTGCTTTCTGTTGATGAAACTGTCTCGGGGCTGATTGGTCATCACCCCCAGTTCGGGCAAATGTGGGGAATTTAGCTCAAAAGGGGAGGCAGTTCCAAGCAGTTTTAATTTGTACAAGTGTCTGAACTCAAGAAAATTGACTTGAAAGAGAGAGGTTTTGATTAACAGAAAAGGAGTTTATTGTAAGAAAAACAAAGGCAATAAGACTACGTTACTAGATGGCCCTAACATAAAGGCAAAACAAATATGTTTAAAACTAGACTATTGTAAGACACATTTAGCTTGAAGTTCCAGATTATGTGTAAATTCCCAGGCGGGCAAGAGAGAGATACTTTAAGATGGGGGTGGTGGTGGTGGTGGTGGTAAGTTTCAGAAATAAGAGAAAGGGATAGATTTCCTGAAGGAGCCAGGCAAGAGGCTATATCACCTGTCCTCACAAAGATCCGACTTGGGCAGCTGGAGACTAATGATCATCTGCGGAGGTGAAGTGGGGAGCAAGAGAGCTGAAGGAGTTAGTGAGGTTCCTCATGAGGAGAGTTCCAGTGTGAGGCCAGCTGGATAGATTGGCAAGGGGTCCAATCTCAAACCAGGCACAATGAGCTGAGCCTTGGCATGAGGGCAGCGAATTGGCCAGGCAGGTAAGTGATTTCAGCGTGGGTAGCCCCAACGGAGAGGGCAATACATGTAGCAGTTGGAGTATCCAGTGATAGATATGGGAGAGCACACGATGGAGTCCCCAGTGGGATGGAAAGGGGAACACAAAGATGTCTTGCAGTTGGAGTCCCCAGTGTAAAGCACAAGGGAGCACACTGGGTCATGGAGTCAGGGATACTTATATCCCAAAACGTGCCTTGGCTTGGAGACATATTTCTTTTGTCATACTTTGATGAATAGAGGGCTGGCTGGCATGGTATGCATTGTGTCTGATCGTCCTTCATGGGTAGGATGGGGTGCGATAGCCTATAATATGCAAGGCTGATTGTAATGAAAACTAGAGTATGCAGGTGCTTCAAAAGAGTATCCTGTGCAGGGACTGACTCCCTCAATAATTCTATCAAAAGTTTAGATAGGCACACTTTCAAAGTTACGTCACTGACTCACCCTTTTTGTGATGGAGACTGATGCTGCACTTGTCTTATCTGCTTTCTCTTCCTTGCCTAATTGCTTCGTTAGCAACAGGTGCTATCTCTCTTACTAGAGAATGAGGGGAGTTTTCGAGTTCATCCTAAGTCCAAAATGACCTCAGATGCCAGTTAACTCACAATAGCTAGACTATCTGCTTTGCCAGGCCCCCACATAGGCAGAGGGTGTGTGAAGCTAATCCCCTTTGCAATTTGTGTTACTTTCAGCCCAAATCTAGGGGCAATCAGTCCACTGCCAACTAAGCAAACTGTCCCCATGTATAACATAAACTGGGAGCTCACATTGCAGTGCAGCTCCTGAGCATAGCAAAAGTGCAATCTCCAAAGCTGGAGATGCAGCTGTAAACAGGGAGGCTTCTGGGAGTCAGGCAGAATAAGCTCAGCTAGTAGCATTTCTAGATCTTAATCAAACAATATAGTTATAAAAGAAGTTTAAAGTTAACATGCATGCCCTGGTATTATTCAGTTCTCACAAAACAAACTGCTCTTGTAATGTACTTCTTCTGAAGCCTTAAATGTCTACAATGGCTCCCAGAGTTTATATAGAACTACAAAGTTCTATAAGCCATTGACTTATAGATTTTAAGTCTTCCAGGGGTCCTCCTAGATCCACATGGAGTCTTCAAAGTGTGGTACATGTCAGCTGGATTTCAGAACATCTATAAGATGTACTGTACAAAGTCTCAATTAGACACAGGGTCTTTGTTATATAAAACTCTGTCTCACAGTAAGCTTTTGAACTGTCTGGATAAGTGAGAGCTAGTTAAAATTTTAACTGACTTAAAACTTCAAATGCAAAATCAAGGACTTAAAAATCACATGAATTTATGGCACCCCCTGGAAAACATCAATTCATAATTCAGTGAATGATCTAGAAGTGTTATATGACAACTAAAAATTACGGGTCTTAACTGAAGTAATTAGTAGGTGTATACATATTACTTTTAACACACTGCATATATCAAGTACCTGACTCAGCATCTACCTGACTCATGCTGAGAAAAGGTTTGTGAATCGCAAGCAGAATAATGAGAATCACATTGCAATGTTTTACCATGGCACCCTTGTATAATTGAAACCAATCTTTCCCAATGCAAAAAGGGGTATGAATTAAACCATTCTGTGTTTCCTTTGTGTTTCTTTCATTCTGTGAACAATACTTTACACAGTGGGACCAAGGAGACTAATTCAGGATTAGTGTGTGAGATTGCAGGTGAAACCCTAGTGTCCTTAGCATAAATAATGGGCTAATCAGAATCAGGTGCCTAACCAATTGGGTAACAAATAGGGATGTGCACGAATCAATTTTTTTAATTCAACTTGTACCCAGATTGAATCACCCTGATTTGGGGTCTGAAACTGGCCAGCTAGCACAGGGGCAATTTGTTTTGTCCATAAATCTCCCCAGATAGTTTTGTACCCAAATTGATTTGCACAGACAGCAGGCTCAGGCAGTGGTTCTCTCAGCAACAGGAAAGGGATGTAAAGAAATTCTCTTCTCTTTTCCTCAATCAGGAAAGCAGAAACAAAGAGCAGAGAATCCACTCCAGGCAGCAGGCAGGCAAGGCAAAGCAAAACCCCTCTGGCGCTCTCTCTCTCTCTCCTCCCATGAGGCAGAAAGGCAGAATGGTGGCTGGCTGTCACCTTAAGTACATTTGAAAATCCCTCCTTCAAACTCCCCCCACCCTTGTCCCTTCATTAACAAGGGACAAGGTGGCCAATGTGAGGTCAGTCATCCCTGGCAACACAAGATTTGAATGGAAATGAGCCAATCTGGAACCAGAGGGGCATTGCCAATCAATTGTTGCACACTGTAAGTCACTAATCTGAAGCTTAGGAGGGCAGGGTTGTTGTTGTTGTTTTGTTTTAAAAATCCTGACACAATATGGAGACAGCAAGAGAGATTGCCACAAAATTGAGGTCTGAATCTGCAAATTTTTCAGGTCTGAAATCCAGGTGATTTGTTTTGGACCCGAATCTGGCCAGCTAACACAGGGGCCATTTGTTTTGTCTACAAATCACCCCAAACATGTAGATTTGGGTACAAATCATTTTACCAAAATCAATTCACACATCCCTAGTAACAAATAAACCATCCTGCAGAGGAAAGCAGCATGACTGAGTTTGGGCATCCTAGCCTATAAAAAGTTCCTAAAGGTCCTGAGTTAGGTCTGCACCATGACAGTCAGTGGGACCTCATTGCTTTAGCATCAAAAGAAATTCCAGAGGAGCTATGAAAAAGAGTGGTTGATGCTCATCTGTCAGGACAGGGTTACAAGGCCATTTCTAAGCATCTGGGGCTTCATCCATCCACTGTAAGACAGTCTACAAATGGAAAAAGTTTGAAGACCACTGTGACTCTACCCAAGAGCAGTTGTCCTGCCGAGATCACCCCAAGAGCAACCAGGAAAAGCATCCACAATGCCACAAAGAATCCCAGACTAAAGATCTGTCGGCCTCTCTTGCTATGGCTGATGTGAGGGTTCATGTGTCAACCATCATGAAAAAACTCAATGGAAATTATGTTCATGGAAGGATAGCTAGGACAAAACCACTCCTCTCTAAAAATAACATTGCTTCCAGGCTCAGTTTTGCCATGGAGCATCTGGATGACCCACAGGGCTTCTGAGATAATGCTCTCTGGACCAATGAATAAAAAATTGAACTTATCAGACACAATCTCAAATGTTTTATATGTTGAAAACAAAATACGAACCTCAAAGTAAGAACCTCAGTGTCAGGAGCTTGCTTGTCTGATGTCTGGGTCAACGTCTCTGCCAGGGTCACTGGAAGTTCAGGAGTCCTCTCCAGTCTTCAAAGAAACACAAGAGAGCAATTTACTACAAGTATCATGTTCAAACTGCCTCCCCTGCAACCTGGATCGCTCACCAGATTCCATGTGTTGAGAGCTCCAAAAGGTGCAAGGTGTCCCCAAGGGAGGTGTTGTGGCTGGGTACTGCTGTCTGGTCTTGATTGGGAAACAGAGTTTAATCAGAAAAGCCTGGGTCTCCAGTGGCCAACACAAAGCTGGAATTCCACAGAGTAAGACTTGGGTTGAAGTATGCTCCAAACAATACATTGCCTTCCAGCAGCATTTTGATAGCTTACTGGTTGATTTATAGTGCTCAGCTACTGGCTCTCCTCCCCCAGCCAGCTGTCAGAGATTCGGTGTTTATCTGGCTTGTTAAGGAGGTGCTGACTCCTTCTGAGGTTTACAGTTACTGCTGGCATCTGGCTCATCTTTGCTCTTTGCGGGGTGATTGACTATGCCTTCCAGCTCAGAGTCTGTTTCTTCCTTCTGCTTCTGACAGCCCTTCTGGAGCTAAAGTTTCATTTTGGCCTGTCTCAGCTGCCTCCTGAAACCCAACTGTTGAGCTCTCCCCATCGGCTGCCTCTGCTTCTGCTGGAGGATTGCCAGCTTCCTTCTCCTCTTCACTCTCCGTGAGTGAGGGCATGACATTCAGCCTGACTGTCAAGCATGGTGGTGGAGACATCATGGTTTGAGGCTACTTTGCTGCATCAGGACCTGGATGGTAGGGATGTGCAAACTGACTCGAAGTTGAACCAGTTCAAATTTGAACCGGTTTGGTTAGAAGATTCACACTCGGACCAAACAGGGCATTGCATTGGCAATGCCAGTCCAAGTTTGAACCAATAGAGCCAAGTTCAGTTTGAGCCAGTTCGAAGGTTCTAGAGACCATTTTAGATGTTGTTCTCCATTTTGTGTGACTTGTGTTGCTTGATTTCATTGGCTGAGCTCTTGTTTCCCTGATTGGCCAGATGAATCTGGCTCTGTGCTAGACTCTGCACTGTGCTAGCCCTTGAGAACTGGCAGCCTATTGGCCAGGGGGGAGGGCAAAGGTGGGGACTCCCAAAGGAGAGAGTTTCAAATCCTATTTAAAGCCAAGCCTCTGGCCTAGCAAAATTTCTCTGCCTGCAGTTGCTGCATGGCTGTCTTCTGGCCTGCTGTCGCTGGTGTGGTGAGAGTCTGCTTGGCAGACTGCTGTGTTTTTGTTCCCAATCCCCTATTCCCTTTTGCCTGTTTCTATCTGCCCCCATCCCTCCTCTGCTTTAAACAGTTCCCCCCCCCGTTGTGTGTGTTTTCCCCCCCTGAGTGAGTGAGTGTCTGTCTCTCTCTCTCCTCTGGGTCAGCGGGGCCAGGGTCCTTTGGCTCTCTCTGGCCCATTTCCCTAACCCAGTCCCCACTCTTCCCCACCTTTTTTGCTTTTGGTGGCTGCTGCTTTTCAATCTGTTGGCTGAGTTGAGAGAGAGAGAGAGAGTTCTCCTCAGCTCAGCAACCACTGCCAGTTGTTTTTACTTCATTCTGGGTTCTTTGGGGGTCCCCCCCCCTTGTTTTCTCTGGACCTGGTGCTTTTCTTTGTTAATCCTTTTCTTGCTGTGCTTAGCACACTGTCTGCTCCAAAGTCCAGCACCTCTCTGTCCTCCCCCCATTCCCCACCCCCACCCCCACCCCCATCCCCACAGCTGTTTTCTCCACCAGCCTTTTTATTTATTTTCTCAGTGTTGTTACTTTTAATTTGTTTTTTTGGGGGTGGGTGAAATAGCTGGAAAGCTTTTCATTGTGCCCTACCTCAGCTCTGGCTGTGCCAGCCCGCCTGCTCTGTGCCAGCCTGTCACTGGTCTAGAATTCCTTCTTTTTCTTCTGATGAGTGGCAGAAGATCTTCTCCTGGGGGCAGAAGATCTCCAGGACAATGAGGGGGTAAGTGATTACTTTTTGTTGTCCCCTTTTCGCCCTTTAGTGTTCCTTAAATAGGGCCTCTTTCCATGTTTGGGTGTGGGGAGGTATATTTTCCGTGTTTTTTCTTCACAGGTTGGTTCTTATTTTCACAGGTTGGTTCTTGTTTTCCTTCCCCCATTGTGTATTTTATTGCATTGTTTTTTATTGTATTATATTGTGGGTGGAGTTGGTGGGTAGGCTTGTTTTAAATAGGGTTTCTTTTTTAAAAAAAGTTTCCCCAAATCATTTTTTTTAAAAAATCCCTCCCTCCATTTTTTGTTCACATTTTTCCAATTTGTTTAAAAAGCCCCAAGGAATATCTGAATGCTGTGTGGTGAGCAAAACTCACTGCAGGGTGGCAGGCAGAGGTGGGATGGGTCTCCAAACTGGTACAGGAGGACAGAGTAGGGTAGAGAAGACACCATCCTGGGGTCCCACAGGTTCCCCATCAGTGAATTATTTGGCCCAGGTGAGGCGGTGGTGCAATGACTCTCCTATCTGGAAGAGCCTGAGCCAGGTCTTGGACCAGTGGCCTGGACCTGCACACAGTGCTGGGCAACCCACCACTAAGTTTGGCTGCTGCATGCCTCCTCTCCTACCTGCCAACCAGCATCCAGAAGGAGCAGGTGTTTTCACATGCTGGCAATATGGTAACACTTGCTTGGTCCTGGATGGACCCTGGCTTGGTTGAGCACCTGGTTTTCCTCAAGGTTAACCTCCCCCTGCTGGGCTACCCTGAGCTCCAGGTTGAGCCGGGTGAGTGATTGGCCCATGGTTGACCCATGGTGCTGGTCACCTGCCCAGAAGCAGCTTCTGCTCATCCCTATCCTTCCCCCTTCCTCCTTCAGCTGTGCCAAGTTGCAGCGTACCTGCTAGTGCTGTGACTTTGCAACTGGATACACACACACACACGCACGCACGCACCACTGGTGTAACCCGATGCTGAACTAGCCCCTGGTTCCAGCTGACCACAGCACTCGGGGGGCCGTGAGCACACACACAGAGACACTAGGCGGTTGTGCCAGTGTGGCACTGTGTAGATGACTTGTAAATATTTTGATGTGTGTTGTGTTGCTTGTTGTTTTACATAGATGACTTGCAGGGAGAGGACAGCAGGACTGCCAAAATGTATATTTGTACATATTTCAATGCGTGTAAATATGTGCTTGTGTAGATAGAAGTGCTGTGTGTGCATATGTGTGCGTGAGTGTGTGCGTGCGTGGAGGTTTCTTCTGTTGTGTGTGGGTGGTGGATGTTGTCAGTAGTGTAGATTTTTCCTTTCATTTCTGTAGATAGTGTTTTTGGTCTGGTTTGTGTCAATAGATAGATGTTGGTGTAAATATTACTGTGTAGCTGTTGTATAGATGGATTTGTATATTTACTTGTGTAATGTGTATATATGTATTTGTGAATTGTTTTTATTAAGTGTGCCCCCCCTTCCCTCTCGTTTGCTTCTGCTGACATGCACACACACACACCAGACATGTATGCACCAGCCATAATGAGTAAGTGGTCTCCTGCCACACCACATCATGTGTGGCCTCCACTGACCCACTCTGAGCCGGACTTTCCTATCGCTTTAATTTTTTCAGAGCCCCCTCCTCTTTTTCCTCTTCTAGCTAGCAGCACACACCAAACACAAACACACATGCATTCCACTGATGCCACCACCTCGTGCCTGGGGCCCTGTGTGGCTTCCAGCAAAGATGTGGTGGATCCGACACTCTGAGGCATTTCTTTCCCTACAGGCAAAATGCATGCATTGCACACGAAGAGAAGAGCAGAAGAAACTGGTGCGTGTTACTTTAAGTTCTCCTTCAGTGTATGGGTGTGTTTTTGCTTTGGTCCTCTTTCTTTGCAGTTTGCATGCTGCATTGGTTTTACTGTCTTGCACCATCTAGTTAGGTCTTGTTGGTTTGTGGCTGTTGTTGTGTAGTCTGTGCTGTTGTTTGGTTTGGTTTCCTTGGCTTTGCATTTATGCAGGCACAGCAGCAGGTCTGTTTCTGTGCTGGTTTTTTGTTTTCGAGTTGGTTTTTGTCTTAGTTGTATCACTGTTGCCATGGTGGCCTGCTAGGGGCACAAAACTGGAGTGGGTGGTGGGCACCCAGGGATGCCAAGCACCCACTGAACCCCAAAGCAATTGGACACTTCTGTGATTTTAGATTTTTCCAATTTTTGCTTTCCTCCCATAGGGAATAATGGGGATTTGAGGCATCCCAGCTGGCCCATTCTCCCCTTCGAGGGGTGCCAGGGCAAAGTGTGTCTGCGGGCACAGTGGGTTATACAACAACTCCTCCCAGGCAGCCTCAAGCCAATGGGGTTCATGATCCCCCCACTGAAATTTTCCCAGTTACTATCCTTTTAACAAGTCTTTCTCTATCAGAGTAGCTTCGTGTGTGTGTGTGTGTGTGTGTGTGTGTGTGTGTGTGTGTGTGTGTGGAGATCTTCATAGGGATTCATTGAGAGAAATCATACAGCCACTAAGAATCCAATTTGTGTTTGGACTTGCTGTGTATGAGTTCTCTCAATGAATCTCTCTCTCTCTCTCTCTCTCTCTCTCTCTCTCTCTCTCTCTCTCCACTCACACACACACACACACACACACACACGAAGCTACTCTGATAGAGATAGACTTGTTAAAAGGACAGTAATTGAAAAAATTTCTGGGGAAATATCCATGAACCCCATTGGCTTGGGGCTGCCTGGGGGAAGTTGTGGTACAACCCACCATGCCCCCAGACCCACTTTGGGGCTCCCTGGTACCCCCAAAGGGGGTGAATGGAGCTGCCTCAAATCCCCATTACTCCCTATGGGAGGAGTGCAAAAATGGGAAAAATCTTCAAAAATTCATTAAAATCACAGAAGTGTCTGATTGCTTTGGGGTTTGGTGGGTGGTGGGCACCCCTGGGTGCCTACCATCCACCCTGGTCTTGTGCCCCTAGGTGCTCTACATAGGGAGTAATGGGCCAGTTTGAGTCCCCATTATACCCTATGTAGAACCTTCTTAGAACCGGTTCAAACTGGGTTCAAATTTGAACCGAACTGGGGTTGGGTTCTTAAAAAAACAAACAAAAAAACCCAAAACCAAACCTGCCCACCCTGGTTTAAAGCTGGTTTGAATTTGAACCAAATAGGCCAAGCTGGTTTTGTGCACATCCCTACTGGATGGCTTGCCATCATTCAACTGCATATCAGAAAATTCTAGAGGACAATGCAGGCCATCTGTCCAATAGCTGAAGCTGAGCTGAAAGTGAGTCATTGCAGCAAAACAACGATGCGAAACATGCCAGAAAGTTTACCCCAGAATGGCTGAAGAATAAATTTCATGTTTTGGAGTGGCCAAGTGAAAGTCCTGACCTAAACGCTATTGAAATGTGGCAAGACCTGAAGCAAGGAAGTTCATGTAGGGAAGCCCTCCAATGTCTCAGAGCTGAAACAGTTTTGTATTGAAGAATGAGCCAAGATTCCTCCAAGCTGATGTGAGACTAATCACCAGTTACAGAAAATATTTAGTTGCAGTTATTGCTGCTCAAGGAGGTAGCACCATTTATTGAATGAAGGGTTCAGATACTTTTCCATACCAGGATGCTTGTTGAATTTTTCTGTTGGGTGAATATTCAAAATATATCCTCCTTTCCTGAGTTACTTATTTGATGGGATTGTCCCTTTTCTTTTATCAGGGTTTAGCATGGGATCTAATCATGTTTTGAATCAGAATTGTGCTAACATAAAGACCATCCTAAGGAGTTCACAAACTTTTTCTCAGCACTGTAAATGGAAGAAATGCATTGTACCAAACTTTCAATCTTTAGAGAGAGTAATTTTCATCATAGTGCAAGAGCATATATGATGATTTGGAAACCTGGGATTTATGTGATGAAAGCAAAACACTTATGTAATTATCTTCAGAATACCTCTACAAACAAGAAAAAAAATGTTAGTCTGAGAATCTGCTCTGTTTTTTATAATCCCTCATTAAAGTAGAAAGTTATTTTTAAGGTATTTTATCATGTAAAAGCAATATTCATACTATTCATATATGTTAAACCAACAGACAAGGTAATTAACCACACTTAGACAGTGATTTAACTCCCTTTATAACATAAAAATGTAATTCAACATTATCAGAGGTTGTGTGTGGGGGTTGCATGCTGTGGGAACCAGCCTAACCCCATCTGATCATGACATTTCCCTAGTTAAGGGTTTGAGGTTGTTTTTGATGTGTAGAAGTTTGTTTTAGTATAGTTTTCAATTTGTGGTTTTTGTGTGTTTCACATCCTCAGAGCCACAAATATTGTTGAGACTGTTTTTCATTGATTAACAATGGAAGGCGTTTGCCACCCTGAAGTTTGTGGAGCTAGATATATAGCAAGATATGACAATAACTACTCGCTTTGTATCATCTGTCAGAGAGAAACAAATGAGGCATTGGTGGAGAGGCCTGTTGCTATACCCTCTGAAAAATTACTGAGCTTTATCAGGAAGCATGCTCAGTAAGGAGACAAAAGTTTTCCTGAGATTAGTGGACATCTCTGTGATGTCACATGGCAAGATCTTCAAACAAAAGGATGTTCATGGCATAGAAAATATTTTCAAGAGACTGTTCATACCAAAATGTTCAAACGTGCCAAAGAACGATATGAAAAAAAGGTAAAAATGAATACCAAGGAAGACCCGATACTGTCAAGCAGTACCTTCACTCAATCTTGATCATCACCTTACAAAAGGGAATTGTGTTTCTTTGTGAGAATGGACCAGGTTACAATAACCCTTTGCATTCAGTTGCTACAGAAAATGCTGGTCAATCACTTAAAGATGCAGTTGAAAGAAGTGGGAATGAGAAACTTCTTGTCAAGCTTTGTACATCAATTGATCCTCAAGATGCACATGATAGACATTTAATACCACAAATGGTGCTGGGCAACACAAGTGTCAATCGCTCAGCACTCAATCCACAAAAACCGAACAAGGCAAATGAGGTGGCAGCCGAAATTGAATTCCTTAGTCTTCTTGAGAATACATTGTTGGATGGAAATATAGTCACCATGGCCCATTTTCAAGAGGCATACATAGGAGTCCTTATGGCAAATAATGTAGACAGCTATCCCAGCCACAAAAAAATAAAGTGAATTATACAGCATGATATACCAACTGTAGAATTCCATAAACCAAAATGAGCGAATGAATCAGAATGTGTTTCTATCAAAATTTTAAGAGATGCTACAATTCAGTTAGCAGAAGAGACCAACCCTCACAGAAATGATGACATGAAAATACTCTATGATGCTGCTAAGATTCTATAAAAGACATTAACAGAGCAGAGAGATGGGTAGTTTCTGGTTCACTTACAGAATGCTCCAAGATCAGAATGCTGCAAGTGGATTGTATAGCTTCTTCCGTTGGGTTCTCAAGGGACCAAACACAACCCTATCCACAGGGGACAAAAGACTGAAGTCAACCAGCATGCTATGAGTTTAGCTCGGACTAATGTCTTTTTCTGTCAACAAGAAATCACAGAAGCTATTCACATGATTGCTCAAAACTGGGCTACGGGAGCCCAGCCCAGTTTTGAGCGATCGTGAGAACCATCAGGCTTGCGGACCAGCCCGGTGGTTCTCTAGTGGCTAGCCCACCTAAAAACACCTACCCCTGAGCGAGGTTAATGGAGTGAGTGCCCCATTAACCTCATTCATTTGATCCTGTGTCAGCTACAGCTGCCTGCAGCCACAGCTGACACACTCGGGGGGGAGGGGAGGAGGGACCCTAGGAAGGCACTGCACACTCACATGGTGTCTTCCTGGGGTTCAGGGGGTTGGGGCAGTGTTCCCCAGCACACGGCAGCGCTCCCCTTTCCCCAGAACTCCAAATGGAGCTGCGGCCAGGCGGGGGAGCACCCAACTGAAGCAGCCAGTCATCTGGGTGGCTGATGCAGCCACTCAGCAATGAGCAACTGCTTGTGTGTGGGGACAGTGGGAGAAGCCTGTTCTCCCCACACAAACCCCATCTGGCACTTCATACTGTACTCATCTTGTGAAGCGCCTTACAGACTCTAAGGACCACTCGTGAAATGTCTCAGCAACTGGGAATTGCAATAGCAGCTTGCCAAGCTTTTTGGAGCAAGAAGTTTGCCAACATTTTGCATCACTTTGGTTTGTACGTTGACTATAACAGGAGTTTAAGACATGAGGCACAGATAGTTACAACTGTTGTAGAAAAAATGCTGGTCAATGATGGCATCTGTTTGCCTCCTGATTTAGTTGAAGGAAGATTCATATTCTTTGCAATAGACAATATTGATTTCGCTGAAGATACACCCTATGGTAAACAAGGCAATCCTTCATGGAACAGCAATGGCTATATTTCAGAGATGTAAGGTTGAAGAAAAGGCACCAGTAACTGAGCTCAAAGGGAGAACTCAAAACCACTCACTGAAGAAACTCTTGAGTCAAAGAAGATAACTGTAAGCAAAGTGAAATTGGTAAGAAGCTACTTGAAAGTTTTGTGTCTGAGAGTATAAGCCAGGGAAACCGCAACCTGTGGGCTCCAACAAGAAAATGTAAGCTGCAGACATTTGAGAACACTGGGGGGGAAACAAAAAGTGATTGCTGGAGATAGTACAATTGAACTGAAAGAAGACATTAACCTTTTTACTTACTTTTTACTTATTGGTGACAAAATCCAGATCAGAAATAAATCCTGAAGACTCAATAGAGAAACATGAACTCTCGGTTGTACCAAGGTCTATGTTTGCTGCTGATGGTACAATGCTGAAATTCCAAAACAAAAGCAGTCTGATGGCTATTCTGGAAAAATTACCCACTGGGGAAGACACATTGCCTGATGATGAGGATGCAGAGCCGCTAGCCATGAACAAGCTAAAAAGAGCAGTCATTCATAGTGAGCCTAATCAGTCAGCTGGATTTGAGGTGGGACTTGTAGATGGGTTGGCAGAACTCCAGTCACTTCATAAGCCAGAAAGCATAAAAAATTGTGGCCAGCTTGCTGAACATTTTACAGATTGTTTTCTATCAAAATACAGAAACTATGATGAACTTCATGCGGTATTTGATCACTATGACATTGATATGTCACTCAAGACAGCAACACATGAAAGAAGACAAGGGCAACAACCAGTGATAGCTTACCACATCACAGATACAACAAACATAGCAAAATTAGCAATGAAGCTGCTTCTTCTACATGTGAAAACAAAGGTGGAACTAACACATTACTTGTCAAAGAAGATACTTGAAAAAGCATATACAAATAGTAAAAATGTGGTAGTGGCATGGGAATGTGAATGCATTGCAAAGCTACACACAGAGATATGAGCCATCTTCAAAGTAATCAGGAAGAAGTGGATACAAAGCTTTTGCTTCATGCTGCTGATGCAACAAACAAGGAGGCTTCCAGAATCAACATTCACTCACTAGAGACTGATGTTTTTGTGCTAGCTCTTCAGCGGTACCCAGAATAACACAAATTTTATTACAGGAAAAGGTGAGTTGTACTGTACTATTCCTCTACTGCCCATATATGAAGCTCTTGTCCCCAGCAAGATTTCTGTTTTGCCTGGCTAACATACTATCAGTGGTGCAGACAATATTGGAGATTTTGCAGGGAAAGGCACACTAAGTTTCAAGGATGCCAGTGATCATATTATAAGTGCACTTGCAAACCCAGGGAAGGATTTACACCCCAATGATGATGGTACATTTGCTGCTCTTGAGGAACTTATATGTCAGGTTTACTTGCTTCTTAAACAGATCTCACAGGTTGATAGGTTACATTGGCGGCTGTTCACCAAGAAACAAGTCCAGTCTGAAAGCCTTCCACCTACAAGAGGTGTATTACACCACACAATACTACGAGGACACCATCAAACAATCATTTGGAGTAATGATTGGCCGTGTAGCCCCTGCTAACTGGGCAAAGAGGCACCTTTTAAATGTGGTGATTCTCTCTATTGAGCAGGGGAAGAGTAACTGGCCCTATCCACCCCCAGCACAGTACCTCCAGTGATTGTTACTGGTGTCTATCTGATGTTTCTTTTTAGATTGTGAGCCCTTTGGGGACAGGGATCCATCTTATTTATTTATTATTTCTCTGTGTAAACCGCCCTGAGCCATTTTTTGAAGGGCGGTATAGAAATCTAATCATCATCATCCCATCACCTGAAAAATATGGTTGGAAAGTGGAAGGGGATGTCTGGATACCAATAATGACTGACCAACTCCCAGCTCCAAACGCTGCACTTTAATTGGTGAGGTGTGGATATACTCCAGATGCCAGGGAGGAAAATGCAGTTGTTGTAAAGCAGGGTTGATCTGCTGCGACATGTGTTCCTGTGCATCTCAAAATACACAGAACCAAGAGGATGCTTGTGACAACATGATGTAGAATGAAGATCTCTTCTTCCAGGAGCTAGAGGAAGAAGACAACGAGGATCTCTAGGAAGATGCAAATTAATACACATAATGTGATGTACCAAAGTGCTAAAAAAACCTTTTTAATTAATTATGAACATTTTTCATATGCTGTAATATTAATGAGGTTTTCAGAAAGAGGCTGGACAGGCATCAGGGAAGGGATGCTGTAGGAGTTTTCTGCTTGGAGCAGTTGGTTGGACTAGAAGACTTCCAAAATGCCTTTCAATCTAAAATTCTATTATTTACGTCTTAATTATTTAATATAATTATAATATTTACATTCTGCTTCTCAACCATGATTTCTGAGGCAGATCACAACACAAATCTAAAAGACAAGCATTATGACAATAACAGATAAGAAGAGCAAAACACAATTGCAAACAGATTAAAATAAATTAAAATCCAAGCAGCAGCAGAAAATCCATTTTAAAACTGTAATGCCTCCGCTTTCCAAAAGGAGTTCCACACAGAGGAAAGCAGAAAAGACAGTTCAGAATCATCATTAATATTTAATATAGTGTCACTTCTGCTTTTTACTTCCCATGTTTAATTGCTCCCAAGGTTGAAATATGGGTTTTAAAATATCTGAGTACACAGAACAGGAGATTAACTGTAGCTTGATCAAATATCCTAATGAAGCTTATATGCTGCTAAATTCATAATGTGAGTATGTGCAAATAACACTAGCATTAGTCTTATTAAACAATAAGAACAGGAGAAGAAAAAGCGTTTCGTATACTAGACTTTTTATTTAGAGTTCTGGAAAGTGATATGTATTCCTGTTACAATTAAGCCACAACCCACACATTAGGCACTTGCATTTGAAACAGCAGATGTGAGTGCTTCCATCCCTCAGAACTCCAAAGATATCAAAGTGTTTTTACATCTTTATGAGATGCACTGAAAATATAATGCAATGCCTATATTGACATGACATGCCATCTGAGACCAATAATCCAGCAGTTGTTTCGCTTATATTGAAGAACTGTTCAAAATTGTTTCCTTAAAACATAGAGCTGACTTGTGCATCTTCATAAAACATGATAAAGGCAAATGGTGACGTCTATGCTTATTCACTGCTGAGTCAGAATCAAACTGTGCATTCTTTCAAGAATGCACTTTTGCACTTAGGGTTTACTTTGATTAAACAGCAGCCATAGGGACCCTGATCCAGATCAAGTGTGGCATGAAAGACGGGAGGCTTTATTCCTGCCATGGCCTTGGATGCACTGGGACAGCTGTTTGTTCTGAATGGGTCTCTGCATGGCCAGCTCATGACCCAGGCCACACAGGGGCCTAGTATTGGGCATGCATGGTGGCCTCCAAAATAGCCGCTGCATCGAGGGTGAGGTCCAGAATGAGCCAAAGACTGCCCGCACAGGGCAATTTGCTGCATAACTGGCCCTATCCACCCCCAGCACAGTACTTCCAGTGACTGTTGCTGGTGTTTAACTTATGTTTCTTTTTAGATTGTGAGCCCTTTGGGGACAGGGATCCATCTTATTTATTTATTATTTCTCTGTGTAAACCGCCCTGAGCCATTTTTGGAAGGGCAGTATAGAACTAGAATAAATAAATAATGAAGGCCCGTGGAGAGGGGGAACATCTGGAGGACCCTGCAGCCTCGGAGAAGCCCCCTGAAGTGGGTGAGCTCAAATATATATATAAAGTGAACCCCCCCCTTGAATTGAACTGGGGGGGTGGGTTCAAAGGGGTGCAGGGTCCGGTTTTGATTTGAACCAAACCAGGCCAGCCGGTTTTGTGCACACCCATAGATCCCACTGGTGCTTTTTTAAGGTCTTGTTTTCTGCCTTTTATGTGCTAACAGTCACCATGGGAAGACATATGACATAAACCCTCTGTCCTAGAGAATCATAATCAGTTCAGATCCCAGTGTATACAGTATGCAAAACTTGGAATTTTTGCCCCAATGGACATCATTTTACTCTGGATCTCTTCTGCCATTTTGTTGCTCATTCAACCATTTTGGAACAGTTGTTTTGGGAGCTCTGCACAAATTACTTGGTTATTCACACAGAGTAATTTGGTGTTTCCTGCAAACTTGGCCACCTCTTTGATCATCCTGTCTCTAGATCAGTTAAGAATAAGTTAAATAGAATTGTGTCATGGGCATGCTGGAAGACTCCGAGGAGGAGTTGGAGATTGAGCAAACAGCAGATGTGGGTGGGCGAGGACCAGAGCTTGCTAAGGAGAGTGGATCTGCCGTACAGGGAATAGAAGAAGAATTACAGCTGGGTGAGGCAGCTCTTGTGGAGGATGCGCAACCAATCCCAGCTGTGGAGAGGTGCCGATCCAAAAGACAACAAGAGCTAAAAACTCGTATGCGTAAAACAGGCAAAGCTGCTGACTCAGCAACTTTTAATTTACAGCACCAGGGGGCTCAGCCTATTTAAGACGCCTGTAACAGAACTTCCCTGCTGATAGCAACAACAGTTTCTTCCGTGCTACTTGGCTACGTTCCTGCATTTTTCCCTGAAAGTGTTTAGACCTTGGACTGACTGACCTTGCCTCTAGATTTCGCTTTGGACCTTGTTAAATTTCGGATTGACGGACTGGTTTGGACAATTTATTCCCATAGAAGTTTGTTATTCTCCTTATGCTTCTGGCTGCGTATGGCTAAGCCCGGCAGATTTACGACAGCTTGCTATCAGCCCTTCTTTCTTTTTCTTTTTTCTCTCCCTCTACCCTCCCTTCCTGTTCTTGCTGCATTCAAAAGCAGGATGGCTGAGGGATTGCAAGCACTGATTGACCAGCTAGCTCAGGTTCTGGCTGCGTTACAGGCTCAAGCAGCAGCCAGCCCCACCCTGCCCAGGAAGAAATGTCCACTGCTATTCCTGAAAAGTTTGATGGGACTCCTGTCCAGTTTTGTTCTTTTTTGGCACAATGTGAATTGTATATGCAGTTGAGAGTGGAGGATTTTCCTCAGGACCTGCATAGAATTGGCTTTATCATCAGCTTCCTCACGGGTACTGCTGCTATATGGGTCATGCCTCTCTTAGTACAGAATAGCCCCCTGCTCACCAACTATGTTGCTTTTGTGGCTGAGATGCGGACGATGTTTGAAGACCCTGTGAAGGCAGAGACAGCCAATAGCCAAATCCGCCACCTACGCCAAGGGAGGAGCTTGTTAGCCGCCTACGCCACCTTCTTTCATTTACTTGCCCAGGACTTATGGTGGAATGAGGCTGCTCTTATGGATCAATTCCAGGAGGGCCTCTCTGGGGAGGTCCTGGACGATTTAGCTCAGGTAGCACGCCCAGCTACTTTGAATGCCTTGATTGAACTGTGTTTGCGAATTGATGGGCATCTGGAAAGCCGGCGTTTGACCTCGCAATCGGTTCCTGTTCAACAGACTCCTACCGGCTTGCCCAGTTCTTTGCCCCTTCCTGTACCAGTGACTCAAGAACAGCCTCAGGAGGTGCCAATGCAACTCGGTGGGGGGGGGGGCAGCCTCGCCTGTCCACCAAAGAAAAGGACTGTCGCCAGCGGGAGGGGCTGTGCTTATACTGTGGCCAGAAAGGACACTATGCCAGCACATGTCCTGCCAAGCCTGCTCGCCCTCAGAAGTCGGGAAAATGACAAGACCCAGTCCTAGAAGGGGACCTAGGTCTGGGTTGCAAGACCATGACCAATACTCCGCCCCCTCCTAGTGCCACGCTGCTGGTATTGCCAGTTACCCTCGGTCGGCCTGGACAAGACCAGCTTTGTACACAGGCATTGGTGGATTCTGGAGCCACCAGCTCCTTCCTGGAACAACATTTTGCCAAGTCTCAGGGTATCCAATGAAGACTGTTGGAGGTTCCCGTACCTGTAGAAACCATTGTTGGATGCCCATTGCTCTCCAGCCCTGTAACGAAACAGACAGAACCCCTAGCATTGAAGATCCAAGGGCATGTGGAGACTCTGCAGCTCCTTGGAGCAGATGTCTCCCCCTACCCCATAGTTCTGGGAATGGATTGGCTGGTGTGTCGTGATCCACAGATCACCTGGACTCGGGCTGAGGTCATGTTTTCCTCCAAGTTCTGTCAAAAAAAACCCTGTTGGCCGGACCAAGTTACTGCAGGCATACAAGAGGCAGACCCACATCAACCTGTTCCTGGTTTAGAGCCCAAATCATCGACCCAGGCGGGGGTGATTGTCCACCTCCATGGAGAGCCCAGATCCATGGAGAACCCAGAGGCCTCTGCCCATCGACCAGAACTACCTGACAAATATTGGGAGTTCGCCGACATGTATG
This sequence comes from Hemicordylus capensis, assembly GCF_027244095.1. Classification (NCBI taxonomy): domain Eukaryota; kingdom Metazoa; phylum Chordata; class Lepidosauria; order Squamata; family Cordylidae; genus Hemicordylus; species Hemicordylus capensis. The sequence continues at coordinate 243,456,415 of NC_069660.1, read as the reverse complement.
ACAAGGGTGAGGCCGATCACCTTCCACCACACAGACCCTATGATTGTGCCATAGATCTCTTGCCCAGCTCCCCTATCCCTGCCAGCCAGATCTACGCTCTCTTAGAACTAGAAGTCAAGGCACTGCAAGACTTCTTGGACAAGAACCTATGTAGGGGATTCATCCGACCTTCCACATCTCCAGCAGCAGCCCCCTACCTGTTTGTCAAAAAGAAATGTGGCGAATTACGATTATGTAATGATTACCGGGCCCTGAATAGGATCACAATCCGGAATCGCCATCCATTACCCCTCATTCCAGAGTTTCTGGAGTGTCTCAAGGGAGCAACCAAATATAACAAGCTGGACCTACGGGGAGCTTACAACTTGATCCGCATGAAGGAGGGAGATGAGTGGAAGACCACCTTTCCAACCCGATTCAGGCATTATGAGCACACTGTTATGCTGTTTGGACTATGCAACGCCCCGGCAGTATTTCAACATTTCATGAATGATGTCTTTCAGGACTACTTGGACCACTTTGTAATTGTGTACCTTGATGACATTTTGATTTATTCCCTGACCCCATAGGCCCATGTCAGCTATGTTCGAGCGGTTCTGCAGAGGTTGCGTGAACACCACCTCTCTGCCAAGTTGGAAAAATGTGCATTTAACCTACACTCTGTGGACTTCCTGGAGTAGCGGATATCCCCAAGAAAACTGGAGATAGATCCAGCCAAAATAGAAGCCGTAGTCTCCGGGCAGCCACTCCGGAATAAAAAGGAGGTACAGCGTTTCCTGGGGTTCGCTAACTATTCTTGTTGTTTTATTACCCATTTGGCAGACCTGACGAGTCCGATAACCAACTTGCTTCGCTCTTAGAGCCCTTTTCATTGGGGATCCACCGCTCAACAGGCCATTGAGATCCTCAAGAAGGCCTTCATGTCGGAACATCTTTTGCAGCACCCTGATCCAGAGGTACCCTTCCTGCTAGAGGCAGATGCATCCAACATCTCAATCGGAGCCATCTTATTGCAACCCTGTCCGCCACAGGGAGCCTTATTTCCATATGCATTCTTCTCCCACAAACTCTCAGCCTCGGAATTGAACTACACCATTTGGGAGAAAGAGCTCCTTGCCATTAAAGCAGCATTTGAGAACTGGTGGCATCTATTGGAAGGCGCTCACCATCCTGTTGAAGTACAGACAGACAATAAGAACCTAAAATATCTACAAATGGCTTGTAATTTAAATCAGAGACAAATCCGATGGTCTCAATTCTTTGCCCGTTTTGACTTCTGAGTTAAGTACATTCCCAGTTCACGGAACCAGCAGGCTGATTCCATAAACCTGAGTAGTCAGCTGACAACACTCCAGCAGTGATGTCCACGGTTCTGTCGGCCTGGGCCTTGGCAGCCTCCGCCTTACCGAAGCTCTTTCTAGACCAAGTGCGACCGACCCAAACCCAGGATTCCTTTGTACAAACACATAGTCTGGCACTAAATACTGCTGATCCAGAGGCCTACTCCCCTTTTGCGGTTAGAGGTGGCCTCCTGCACTATCGAGACCGGCTCTACATCCCTGCTGGGACATTGCGGGCTGAAGTATTACGACAGTGCCACAACAGTCGGCCTGCAGGCCATTTCAGCTTATACAAGACTTTTCACCTGATCAGCCGGGACTTCTGGTGGCTGCAAATGCGAAGTGAGGTGGAGGATTATGTCTTAGCCTGCTCTACTTGTCGGCGAGCTAAGAGTACCCTAGGAAAACCTGCAGGTTTGCTACAACCCCTCCCTACCCCAGAAGGTCCCAGGAAAATAATGTCACTGGACTTTATTACCGACCTGCCCCCGTCACAAGGTAGCACTTTGATAGTGATACTGCTTGTGGTGGATCTATTCACCAAGATGGTACATTTCATACCCTGCTCAGGGACCCCAACAGCCCGGGAGACCACCAAATTGATAGTCCACCACATATTCTGACTTCATGGACTTCCCGATGATATAGTATCCAACGGGGGTGCAATTCACCACCCGGTTTTGGAAGGCCCTGTTCCAGCTCTTATACATTAAGATACATTTCTCCACCGCATACCACCCCCAGTCTGATGGGCAAACCGAGAGAACCAATGCCACCCTTGAACACTATCTCCGTTGTTCTGTCAACTACCAACAAACCAACTGGAGAGAACTCCTGTCCCTGGCCGAGTTCGCTTATAATAACTCCATTCATGTGTCTACAAACCCCATTTTTCGCAACCTATGGGTACCACCCTCATCTGTTTCCGGGTTGTTGTACATCCTCTTCCCTTGTTCCAGCTGCAGACCAATTCCTTGAGGAACTCAAAGCAGTTCATGCTGTGCTGAGGGACCAATTGACCCCGGCCAAGCTAGACCAGAAACGGTTCGCAGATCCCAAAAGACGGGCAGGGGCTCCATTGAAGGTGGGAGATAGGGTCTGGTTGTTTACTCAGTACCTTCCTCTCCGTAGGCCTTGTTGGAAGTTGGATGACAAACACCTGGGACCCTTCCCGATCAAAGCCCAACTTAACTTGGTTACCTTCTGACTGACCTTACCGCCGTCTCTCCAGATACATACAGTATTCCACCATTCGTTGCTAGAACCAGCCAGACTGCCCCACCCGTGGCAGGGGCAGGAACCCCCACCACCGCCGACACTGGTAGAGGGGGAAGAGGAATATGAAGTAGAGGAAATCCTGGACTTCCGAACCCGCCGCAGCCGTATCCAATACCTGATCCACTGGAAGGGATATGGTCCTGAAGATCGATCCTGGGAGGACACGGAGGATGTCCATGCCCCTCAGCTAGTGCGCCAGTTCCATTGCTGCCACCCTGGTAAACCTTGCCCTTCCAGTCCGTGGACGGAGGACTCTGGGTAGGGGAGTAATGTCATGGGCATGCTCGAAGACTCCGAGGAGGAGTTGGAGATTGAGACAGAGCAAACAGCAGATGTGTGTGGGCGAGGACCAGATCTTGCTAAGGAGAGTGGATCTGCCGTACAGGGAACAGAAGAAGAATTACAGCTGGGTGAGGCAGCTGGATGCACAATCCCAGCTGTGGAGAGGCACCGATCCAAAAGACAACAAGAGCTTAAAAACTCGCATGCGTAAAACAGGCAAAACTGCTGACTCAGCAGCTCTTAATTGACAGCACCAGGGGGCTCAGCCTATTTAAGACGCCTGTAACAGAACTTCCCTGCTGATAGCAACAACATTTTCTTCCGTGCTACTTGGCTGCGTTCCTGTGTTTTTCCTTGAAAGTGTTTAGACCTTGGACTGACTGACCTTGCCTCTGGATTTCGCTTTGGACCTTGTTAAATTTCGGATTGACGGACTGGTTTGGACAATTTATTCCCATAGAAGTTTGTTATTCTCCTTATGCTTCTGGCTGCATCTGGCTAAGCCCGGCAGATTTACGACAAATTGATTCCAATACAGATATTTGGGGGAATTTACTGTTTCACTGACTTCTCTCCATTTTGCACCAGGAAGGGCTGGTCCCACCTGGTGTAGAAGGGAGCAGTGTAGGTCTCCAAACACAGGGAGTTTAAATGCTCTGTGTTTGGAACCAACTTTACTTGCTTCTGCACTGGGCAGGTCTGGCTGCATGGCACACTAGTCAGGGCTGACTTTTCTAAGGCACAGTCCTTCTCACATGTAGAAATACTGTCTCTGATTAAACCATCTATATATTTAATTCTCTAAGGCATACCTGTGGCTAATCCCATGTCTGGCAGCTCTCACAAGAGTTTGCGAGCAACTGCCATGTAGCCACAGGTACGCCGGCCATGGGTGGCAATGGAAAGCGCCACCGGTGGGCAGTGAGGGGAAGCGCTGCTGCCAGGCAGTGAGGAAAAACTGTCACCATACCCACTTTTTCACAGGGTTTATGCCCCCCCTGGTGTGGGCAAGATTCCAGGGAAACTCTCCTTCTTTACCAATGGAAAAATACAGAAAACTTACCATGTGCAGCTTACACGTGAAGAGAAAACTTGGTAGTGTGAGTTGCTGAGCAATCAACATTGAGGCATGTTTGCACCAGAGTAGAACTCCGTTTTTCCTGAGTTAAAAATCCACTCAGAGGCAGGTCAAAATACAAAGAACAAAAAGAGAAAACCTTTATTCAAAATACAACACACTGCTTCAGTCTGAGGCACTCTCAGCTTTGAGTTACAGGTAAAAATAAATATTCAGTACTTTACAAGATTACTTCCAAAGATCACTCCAGCTGGTGTTTGGAGTGGCACACTTTAAAATTGTGGTTACCCAGTTGTCCAGTTGCCAGGATAATTCAAAAAACACCCCCAGGTGCAAGAAAAAAGCCCCACCGCCTGCTAAGATCATCTGGAGAGGTTTGCCTGCAGCTGCCGCCAACTTGTCTGGCGGCTACTCGGGAACGGGCCTTCTCCGTTGCAGCCCTTGTACTTTTGGAATGAGCTCCCTGTTGTAATAAGAGCCTCCCCATCTCTGGCAACTTTTAAAAAGGCACTGAAGACACATTTATTCACCCAGGTATTTAATTAGATTTATAGTTTTAAATAATTTTAATACTGGGTTTAAAATGTGTTTAATCTTTTAAATAATTTTAATTGTTAATCGATTTAATGATTTTAATTGTAAATGATTTTAATTGTAAACCGTTTTAGGTGGTATAGAAATATTATAAATAAATAAATACATATATACATACATACCTTTACAGGGTACAGAGACTTCTACAGAGTCCTGATTGGATAAAAAGGCTCAGGCTCAGTTCCTCTTTGTTACATTACAGATAAAAACATAATAAACCAATTGTAAGGATTTGCAAAAGCACAAAATCAAAAGAAATCTAACACAGGGTACCTAACACACAGTTCCCTGGCTAAACCTTTCCCTGAAGCCAAAGCCCTGGATTCCCTCCTGAACTCACCAAATCCATGGTAGAGACTTCAGGCCCCTGTAGTGCTCCTAGTTGCCACTATTGCCAGGCCAGAAAGCCAGGTCCCAATTGAGAACAAAGACCCCCTTCACTTCCTGCCTCCAGGTTCTCCAGAAGCTGCCCACCGTGTGTTGAGTGGCTGATTCCTAGAGGTCACTGTCTGACAGACAGGACAGGGTTCACTTCTGGTTCACTTTTTAGGGGAGGGGAGGGGAGGGTTGATCACCACATGAACCGTGATCACCAATTCCTCCCTGCACTATCTACATGACACACAATGGTCTCAACATTCACACCAGGCAGACTTAAGTCAACATGCCTTTCACAAACCCATCTCTCTCTATATTCCTATTGATCAAAGCTACCACTGTCACAAATAAAACAAGAAATAAGGAGAACTTTAAAAACATAGTATAATGAATCTGACTGTTAATAAGTTTCTTTAAGATCTCTGTAGTTTCTATATAGGTAAAATATAGGAATAGCCCAATTAAAAATAAACAAGCATATAAATACTTGGGGTTTTTTAAAAGGGTATCGTTAAAACCATGTGGCCTCACTATATTCTAAACTTTGCCCTGAATACTGTGCAAGAGTGACCTCTCCAGCTGATTAAGACCAATCTTGATCATTGCAAGAATAATTCTATCTGGTTGTCATGGTGGCAGAAAAACAAGGCCTGACCTCAGTGGTCAAACAAAAACGCAGTTAAGAAACTGTGTATGTCTGGGTATTCTGATAATAAAATAGAGTGTTCTTGGGAGAATATAAAAAGATTTTGAGAACAAATTATATTCTATTGTATACTTTAGGACAACATTCTTGCTGGACTTTGTCACAGATACTGCTTTTCTGAGCCTGCTACTTCTCTGAGGAAAAATGACACTTTAGTCTGGTAGCATAAAGGTAAAGTGTGCCCTCAAATCGATGTTGACTCCTGGTGACCACAGAGCCCTGTGGTTGTCTGGTAGAATACAGGAGGGGTTTACGCCTCTTCCCGCGCAGTAGGAGATGATGCCTTTCAGCATCTTCCTATATCACTGCTGCCTGATATAGGTATTTCCCACAGTCTGAGAAACATACCAGTGGGGATTTGAACTGGCAACCTCTGGCTTGCTAATCAAGCCATTTCCCCGTTGTGCCATTATATAGCTGGCAGTCCTGTAGCATACACAGGGGTAATCAGTACAAAAAATAGCTTTCAGTGAAACAGTTTGCCACATGTGGGTATAATCTACCCTACAGAAATGTATTCATTATAGAACATATAATTCATATAATGTATAAACATACTGTATCTCTTCTTATGTAACACTATGAATATACCTGTATGAATGTCAGTATGAGAAAAGAGAATTACCCAATAATTTCAGTCTAGTCTTCAAACAACAATCTGAAATTGTCAGTCAAATTTGGCAACTAAATTGAAATAATCAGGTGTTTTTTTAAAATGTATAGAGGATTATGAGGTTCTCACTCTGAAAAAAGCTCATCAGCTGGAACAATATAACCCAGTCTGCCAAAAGCCTCAGCTCATGGCCTGACCAGCCACTGAACCTTAAACAACGTTGGGTAATTGTCAACGTTGAATAAATGGGTGAATAAATGAATGAAGATTCTTTTGAAATAATATGCTTATGTACCATATATTGTTGCTGAATAAATCTATACCTTGCCTCTCACAAAATATCTTGACCACAGTTTTGTTCCAAGTTGCAGTAGCATTCTTGACAAGATCCATGGCCAAGATGCAGGCCAATCTTGAACAGTAGCCTATCAGTTGAAACCTTATTAAATTAACATTATTTATTTATTAAAACATTTTTATACCGCCCAAAACTTACGTCTCTGGGTGGTTTACAACAGAATAAAAACATTATATATTAGATACAGAGGATGCCTATTACAGCGGGCTCTATAGTGGTCTGATGAGGTACACCTGGGATGCATCCTGCCTCCATCTTCTGCCCATTGTCATTCTCTGCCCATCTTTTATCCCCATAATGCCATCGCAGGCATCAGTCAAAGGAATCGGGGGGCAATATAAACCACGGCTCCTATATCTCCTGGTACAAACTTTAACAGGGCTGAACAAATCTCCTGGAAGCACTGTTCATAAAAAAGAATGGAACACCAAAGCAAATCAGCTAAAGTATACCAAACAAGCAAGAGAAAAATGGGGAACATGCACTAGCAGACTCTATTAATTACACAAAAGCTGAAGCTTTAGGACCATATTTTGATTCTAATCACTATCAATTATAAAGGCAGTCAACTAAATGCTATAGAGAATTAAAGGCACAATTCTATACACACTTACCTGGGAGTAAGCTCCATTGAATACAGTAAGACTTACTTATGTGTAAACGTGCCTAGCATACATATCCCACAGTCTTATTTATTTCATTTACTTTAGAAATTTGAAAAATGCTTCTCAGCCATAATGGTTCCCAAAGTGGTTCACACAAGAATAAAATCAGATTTATAGGCAGATGATACTGTTCTCACAATGACAGATCTCATTATGTGTATCCAGGCATTGAAAAATATATTTCCTGAAGATTAAAAAAATGAATAAAATATGACTGTATGGCATTTCATTAGAAGGAGTAAGCTGACAATACATCTCCAAAGCTTATTATTCAGCCAGGGGAGTAGGGACAGTGGAACGGGGTGCGGGGGAGTGCCTCAGCAGCCAGGGCTGAGTGTCCCTCAGCCACCAAGGCACCCCCTTGCTCCTGACCCTCCTCCAGCCAGCCAATGAGTTTGCTAGCTGGGAGCATGGTGTGCACTCCTCTTCTTCCAGACAGCATTTCATTGAAACACTAGCAGGCTTGGGGCTTACCCCACCCACTGGCTCACTCTTATTGAGGCGGGGGGGGGGACCAAGCAAACCAGTGTTTCAGTGAAATGTTGTCTGGGAACGATCCCTTCTGGCCACTCCCTCTGCATCCACATCAGACACAGGGGGCTCGGTCTATGCCGGGACGTGGCCATTCAACCCCATTGCCAAGTTTCCCCACCCCAATCAGGGATTCAACAAACCACTGATTGGGGAGAGGAAACTTTGCAATGGGGCTGAATGGCCCTGTCCCAGTACAAACCACACCCTCTGTGTCTGATGTTGATGCAGGGGGAATGGCTGGGATGGACACAGCAGGCATGATTAGGATGAAAGTACTAAAGGGAATTGTCAGCGGGACCTTGTGCCCCAGCTGCTGGTGAGCTCCCTACAACTACATGACTGAATTCAGCATAAAGCTTTCAGGAATAACTCCCAATTCCTCACTAGATCTGGGGAAAAGGGAGACTTTGAGGCTATTCACACGACGGAGGAAAACCAGGCTAAGGGAGCCCAGCCCGGTTTTCCTCCATCATAAGAACCACTGGGCTCATGAACAAGCCCAGTTGTTCAATGGCAACTAGTCTGCCAAAGTAGCCCTCCCCTTAAATGAGGTTAGTGGAGTGAGCACTCCGCTAACCCCATTTTTTTTCGTGAGTTGCCGTGATGTGGCTGGCTCCACGGTGTAGCAGTGTGGCAACTCACGAGGAGACCCCCGACTAGGAGGCTACAACAAGCCTCCTTGTGTTGGGTGGCTCCCCAGAATGCCCCGCATACTTGTGTAGGGTATTCTGGAACTTCCGGGGGCCAGGTGGCCCCCGATTCCCATCGCTGCATGATGGAGCTGATAATCGTGTGGGTGGCTGATCCCCTCGCCCAGGGACGGCTCGGCAATCATCTGCGTAAAAGGGTAAGTTAACCTGCTCTCCCCACAGACCTGCTCAAAGCTCATCGCACTGATCATGAGAAGAGCTTCCCGATGCCTCTTTTTCAGCTGGCGAGACTCGAGTATCTTCTGTTAAGATACTCATTAAGAGCTTCTTTTTGTTATCATGACATTAAGTGCATCACTGAAATGTGCAAAAATCTTCAGAACAGTTCTACATGCCCAATGGGATGCTGGTCTATAGTCCTCCTGTTTCACACAACCTCATTCTTGTGTATTCAAAAATCAGTACAAACACAAGGCACTATCATGAAGCAGCAGAATGTATTTTAATGGATACACATTCACTAGCTCCCTTGCAAAATTAAATTATTGAATGAAACCTGCTGCAGCTGCAGCTGCAGTTGAACTTACAGTATTCATATCAGCTGTTGTTCATTCTGCTGCACTGCTGCAGTTACTATAAAACTGTATTTATTGTTCCAACTGCCCTAATTCCACACACGCTAATGGTTAGCATAGAGATGCCCATATACTGCTGGTTATTCATAGAGATAAAGAAATGCTAGGTGTGATTAATGTGCCATCTATGTATTATTTAGTTATTTATTTGTCACATATAGGTATGTAGTTGCTAACAATAACTTGAAAACATTCTACAAAGGAACCAACATATGAAATTATGCTGGGCACAGAAATGCGGAATTATTTTACTGGTCACTTCCAAAAAGAAATTGGGGCCCTGTAAAAGATAATGGATGCTGCTGAGGACCCATTTTCTCCCATTTTGCTCTGAAAGCCCCACATCCAAACTACAGATCGATGGCAATCAGTGTCACCAGCAATGTAGGGTGAGGGAGGAAAAACTGTGTAGTATTTTTAAGTGCATTTTTAAATATTTTTAAGTGCATTTTAATTCATTGAGAGCTAATGTGTTCCAGAGAACACTAGTATTGAACATAATGTTTTATGTATGGTGCTGAAGCTATTTAAAACTCTGCTTGAAAGAGTAATTGAGTTGGACAAGCCTGAAAATTTAAACTGTATTATACACCTCTTTGGGGCTTCCCTTTGAACTGAAATCAAGATTTTGTCTCCCCTCCCTTTTTTTAGATGCTTGAACTTGATTTTTCCTTCTTATTGCTCTAACCTAAAAACAGATCATGTATTTTCCCTTTGTAATCCATTCAAGCACAGGATGGATGAAAGGCCCTGTGGATTTAAAGCAATCATTATAGTTCCATTCACTTTAAGGGGATCTTCAATAATGAATAGACCAATGAAAAACTCTGTGTGCAGCCTTTAGAGGTGGGAGAGATACAATTAATACGTGTCCACAGTTCATCTGAAACTTTCATCTATTTCATCTGAAACTTTCTGAGCATCTTTAAAAGTATAACAATGACAGAAACCAGAAACAAACAAACACAAAATGAAACAGCAAGCAAAAGGCAGAGTTGAGCAGAAGCAAATATTAAAGAAACCATTGTTTTTGTGCTTTGCATTTTGCACAGGCTTCAGCCAAGGATGAAACCACACTGGCAGGTTTTTGTTTTTGTTTTTTTGCACTATCTGCTACTAATATTCACTCATTGGGCAAACCTCATCAGAGAATCTGTCCTCAACACAAGCCAGAATCTATCACGGCTCACTCTCCATTTCCTGCAAAGAGGGTGGGTTGTACATCATCTTGTCCTTATTAAAGAGATATAAACATTCTCATGATAAACGTGGACAGAAATCTTCCATCTTCCTGGCTTTGTCCCACTTTTCCATCTTCATTATTGGAACTTTTTAAAGTTTGTGAATTGGCAATGTTTCACCAGTGCACACATTGGACACATTCACACATAATGGGGAACTGGAGATGCAGGGATCTACAGATTCCTTACTGTTATGCATAAATCTCCATTGAGGAACCCAAGGTTCCACTTGGGAGGCTCCAATTTGAACCCTCGGTTTGTAGTAGGTTCCACTGCTCAAAACTGAGGGTTCACTGAGCCTCCATGACATCTGTATCTCCAGTGACTGTTGCTGGTGTCTATCTTATGTTTCTTTTAAGACTGAGCCCTTTGGGGATGGGGACTCATCTTATTTATTTATTATTTCTCTGTGTAAATCACCCTGAGCCATTTTTGGAAGGGCGGTATAGAAATTGAATTAATAATAATAATAATAATAATAATAATAAATAATAATAATCATCATCTGAGTGCAGCACTAGAGCCTATATTCAACCAAACTGGAGTTGAAGAAAGAAGTTTCTCCCTTTCTCCCTCCATGACTGGCTGTGCAGGCTGTTCTTCAAGCAAGAAGGAAGCCTGCACAACAACTTCCCCCTCCTCTCTGCAGTCTCACTGACTGCAGAGAGGATGCTCTCTCTGTCATCCAAATGCGGACAGGAGAGTGCGGAGGGGGAGCGGAAACATGGGCCAATTGGAACAGCGGTTTTGCGTGATGTGTGAATGTGGCCATTTAGTCAGACTCCTGTTTGCTTGTTAGTCTGCTAATGTCTTCAGGAGAGACAAAACCTGGCTACTTCATGACCCCAGAACCCAGCTTCTCTACAGTCTTGTTGAAACCCTTTCTCTCTTTCACTGAAAACTGTCTTTGGGTACCATTGCAGACATTCAACATTCATCCATTTATTTTCAACATACAGTACTGAAGAAGCTTCAATTTCAGGAGAACTGTGTATGCACAAGAAACATAGAAAGATTTGTTTGGGACTGTAAAATGAAACACAGAAGAAGAGCACTCCGAAATGAGGTACAAAGAAACATACAAGTAATCTTGGTTTCTTTGTGTCGGACAGTAAAAGACAAATTGAAATTAAAAATGGCAAGATTAAAAGTGGCAAGAAGTGACGAGTCTGGGGAACACTTTAGATATGTAGATTTTAATACTTTGAAACCAGCAGGGCTACTTATGAGTTAATGCCTTACTAAACAATTACTAAAGAATGTTGGTAGCTGCTCTGAGCCTTTGGGGAGGGAGGGATATAGATGTAGCAAACACATAATGGGTGGCATGATATCAAATTACTCAAAGTAGTTCCACTGAAATTAAAAGGAGAAGTTAGGCCTGGTCTAATGGGACTATTTTGAGTAATTTTATTCATGCTAGCCATTAAATGTTATGCAAATCAAATGTAATGTTTTTGAGTATAGGATGAGTTTTGCGCATATATATATCTACTAATTTGGCTTTTATAGCAATGTAACCCCTGCTAACTAGTGTAGTGGTTAGAGTGCTGGACTAGGACTGGGGAGACCTGAGTTCAAATCCCCATTCAGCCATGATACTAGCTGGGTGACTCTGGGCCAGTCACTTCTCTCTCAACCTAACCTACTTCACAGGGTTGTTGTGAGGAGAAACTCAAGTATGTAGTACACCGCTCTGTGCTTCTTGGAGGAAGAGCGGGATCTAAATGTAGTAATAATAATAATAATAATATCAACAACTTGGCTAAGAGGAACCTTTTAATATGGTGATTCTCTTTATTTAGCAGGGAAAGAGTAACTGGCCCTATCCACCCCCAGCACAGTACCTCCAATGTTTGTTGCTGGTGTCTATCTTATTTTTCTTTTTAGATTGTGAGCCCTTTGGGGACAGGGATCCATCTTAGTTATTTATTTCTCTGTGTAAACTGCCCTGAGCCATTTTTGGAAGGGCAGTATAGAAATCGAATGAATGAATGAATAAAAATCTGGCTGGAGAATAGGGATAGTTAAAGGCAGTCCATAGTTCTTTGTTTCAAACAGCTGGCCTTGCTTTTAACACAACCTGTCCAAGCTTTGATCAGGCTGGAGCTAATGAGGAGTATTCCATGAAGATTCAGCAGGTGGATATGGAATCTATGGAGGATCCAGTGTAATGTAAGGCTGGAAATTCCCAGGTGTCCCATCACCTAAATGCTGGAAAATGTTTTGTGGCACCAGAGAAACTGAAATATTTTCAGTTTATATATTTTTGGCATACTTGAAATATTTCTAGCACACATTCAGTTTAACTAAATAACAAGCTATTTTTTCAGAGATATCATCATCTCACTTCTTTGTATTCTCAGTGCTATGTCTTTCATCAAGCCATAACCGTAACAATCAATGAACCAACACATCCAATACTGTTTTAGTATCTTTTCATCAAACAACTACACAAGAGGAAGCATGGAACCATTAAAGGCTTCTTGTCTGCACTGAAGTTAAGAAACAGATGGGGTGTTCTACTCTGGGCAAAGTGCCATGTGGGAATCTTATTTACCTTGTTGCTAAAGCACTAGCATGCCACATGCGGACTGCATATCAATGGAACAGTTTTTGATAGCTCTGGAAACTGATCATTCTTCATTTAGTGATTTCCATTTAACTGCAGAAAGAAAGCCCCCTGCCTTCTGCAGCTAGGTATCTAATTACAGAGAATTGGATTAACCATAATTAGCCATTATTCTAAGTATACTTTAGAGAAAGGGCATTCCAGCAGAAAGAGTTCTGATACAAACCAAAATGTGGTTTTTGCTTTAAAGATATGCAAAACTGTAATGGAGGCTTGTCCTGAACAGACAGGTTAGCTGCTCTGCCTGCTTGCATCAGTCCTCTACTGGGTAGATCAGTCCTCTGAGGTGGGCTGATGAACTAAGTCCGGGGTGGAGGGCTGGTCTACCCGCCAACCCCTACTGCTAGACCAGCTCTCCCTAGAAAAAATAGTGCTTGAATCACTCAAATTGATTCGAGTGATTTGAGATCGATTCGTTGAAACAGCTGGCCAAGCCGGCTGTTTCATCAAATTGATTTGAGTATGTTGTGATTCTATTCTAGCTTGAATTGGATCACAAAATCCGATTTGTGCACATATCTAATGAAAACAGTCACCCCATGCTAACTTCCAGGTGTGAAGAGGCAGTCGTGTGCTTCTGAATTCAGCTTGTATTGGCTTTTTGGTATACTGTCATGAATTTTTGCAATAAATTTCAGTAACATAACTGCATTTTCCAGTGCAAATTTCTGAATTCCACAAGGTGGTATGCATGTTTTATTTCTTCAGAGGTGGATGCAGCTAGAAACAAGTGCTGCCAGGCAGTTATAGCTGCACAATCTGAAATGGTTCTAGGAGCAACATCTACTTTAGCTACCCCTATGGTCTGCTTTCTCACGTGAATATGTTCCTTTGGCCTGGCTCGGGTATTTCAATTTTGTCTTGTTCAACTATAATCCCCTTTATATGGCTATTTATTCAGTACACTTCCTACTTAGCATGGGCTTAAACTTCTTGCAGAGAGACAGGTTCTGAATGACTGGTAGGATCGGTTTTCTAAGCAATCTAGAGAAGATGTTGGATGCAACATGAAATATGGTCCAATTTCTTCATGTAATGTTTGATTTCTCCATATAATTAAAGTCCTGGCAATATTCTCTCTTTGTCTATCTCTGTCCACTAGTGGAGGGTGCAATTTTATTCAGCGTTTATTCAACATCTTTGATTTTTGAACTTATTTATTTTATTTAACATATTTTTATACCACCCAAAACTTGCATCTCTGAGCGATTTACATTTAAAATAATCTAAATCATTAAATCAATTAAACAATTAAAACCATTTAAACATTAAAACCATTAACATTAAAATCATTTAAAACCAACATTAAAAATTAAAACCATAAATCTAATTAAAAGCCTGGCTGAAAAAATGTGTCTTCAGTGCCTTTTTAAAGGTTGCCAGAGATGGGGAGGCTCTTATTTCAACAGGGAGGGCATTCCAAAGTCCAGGGGCAGCAACGAAGGCCCGTCCCCAAGTAGCCACCTAACGAGTTGGCGGCAACTGCAGATGAACCTCTCCAGATGATCTTAACAGGTGGTAGGGCTCACGGCGAAGAAGATATTCTCTTAAATACCCAGGGCCTAAGCTGTTTAGGGCTTTATAGGTAATAACCAGCACCTTGTATTTTGCCCAGAAACATAATTTTCTTCCAGCAAGCTCTTTGGCTTATAAGCGCATTCATAATAGAAAGACGTATTAATATTACAGTGAGTACATATTTGGAGGAGTATTATGTATTGAAGTAGTTTTTTAAAATTTGTATTTAGAAACCATACTCTCAAAGACAAAATAAAAATAATTAAGATGGCTTCGCTCAGGAATGTGTAGGACTGAAAGCTCTAATTGACAAATTGTACTAATTAATTGATTCATTTCTTGAATTGGTTAATTGATTAATTTATTGAATTAATTAATTAAAAATGTGGACTTCCAAATGCCTTTTAATCAGAATCGTGAAAGGTCATTGAACGTTGCTATATGTTTTTTGTCTTCTGTGATGTACTTTATTTGCATGTTTAGAATGTCTTTGCTACATTCTGATGATGGTGATGATGATAAACACAATTACTTCAAGGTAATTCTAAGATTTCTAAAGCAAGAAAGCAACTTTATCACCATTAAAAAAACATGTATTGTGCAGTGACAAACTAGTATTTTTTCTTTTCTTAGTTCTTTCAATAATGTTAGAATTCTTGCTCTATCATATTTAACTTTCTTATAAGCACATCTGTATGCAGGCAATTAAATGAACGTATTGCAAGTATACCAGGCCTCAGAGTCTGGAACAAGTTAATTAAAGTCAATCATGGGTGAGAAACACTTAGCACTGCTGCTTTCCACATTTGTCAGACATGTGAATGTGGGAAAGGTTAATTAGAATCAACCATGGGCAGAGTAAACATTAAAAGTATTTTCTGAGGTTCATTAAATTCGAAAAAATCCAAATAAGCAAAATTCAACGCTATAGCTATGACCTACATTTTTGCTTCCACTTCCTCATTCATCTCTCTTGCCCCACCATATAATTATATATGGGAAGTTCTGTTGAAGGTTTAGGGTTCCAGTGAACATGGACTTTGCTTAGAGAAAGGTCTTTTAATAAATAAAATGATGCAGCATCCATCCTCCAACCTGAATAAGACAATTGGAGGAGGAGGAAGAGCCTCCAGCCTGGATCCCTGATCCCAGTGACAGCCCTCCAGATCCCTCAGACCAGTCTGAGCTGGTCACCTCCTAGTGAGGTTCTTGTCCCATTCTTAGAACCCCCTACATCACCTACAAGTCCCCAGGAGTGGAGGCAACATTGCACCAAGGCTGAGCTTCAAAGGCGGAGTCCTTCCCCGACTGCTTGGAGCTTCCTTCCCAATGGGCCTACTCAGGAGGAGCAGAAGGCAAGCTCAGGTGCCTCCTCTAGACCAGGGCTGGCTTGATGATCCAGGAAGGGGTGGAGGTCTTGCTGGCTATGCTACAGCTCCAGTTGCACCAGCCTTTTGCTGCTCCAACAGTTACCACTATGAACTTGGGCCTCCAACTGCCTCAGCTGATCTGGGTACAGACACAAACCTCTAGATGAAAGAGGAAACAAAACTAGTCTTCAATCAAGTTTCATGAATAAGTGGAGGGTGTATGTCAGGGGATCTTCTTCAGGCATGTAAAAATTGTTATAAAGCTAGAGAAAGCTTTATCAAGCTTTTGACAACAACAGCAGCAGGAGGAGAAGAATAAGAAGTTGTTTGTTAACCGCATCATAACAAATTGTTCTCTGGGCGGCTCACAATACAACATTAAACCATTGAGTTAAAACACATGAAAGCACAAATCACCCCCCAAAACGAAAACCAAAATACAAAATACACTACAAAACAATTTTAAAATGTTTTTAAAGTCAATTTCAAATATAAAAATCAAAATTTACAAGTCCTGAGTGAACAGAAAGGTCTTTCCCTGGCATCTAAAATAACGAAGTGATAAAGCCAGACAAACCTCACTGGGGAGGCTGTTCCATCACAACAGTTATGCAACCACTGAAAAGGCCCTCTCCCTAGTACCCACCCACCTCACCTTGTTTGGTAGGGGCACTTGGAGCAGGGCCTCCAAAGAAGATCTGAAGGTCCAAGTTGGGACATATGCAGCTAGGCGCTCTTTCAGGTAAGCCAGTACCAAGCCATTTAGGGCTTCAATGGTTAAAGCGCTTCAGGGAAAGGATATTTGATGATTATGATTCTCCTGGCAAAATTCACCTGCAGATTGCATTCTGGCTGAATTGGAAGTTTTGAGCAGACAAGTTTAGTTTGACTGCATCCCTAAGTCACTGAGTCATTTGCAGGACAGCTGCATATGCCTGACAGTTCAAGGTGGCATATGATCCATGACAAAGTAATTATAGAGCAAACCTATAATGTACAAGGGTCAGGGAGAAAATGGGTCCCTCTTTCATTTATGCTGGCCATGTGCAAAGTCAAAATAACAGATAAAATGTATGGAATAACAGGATTACAAGTAAGATCTGACCTTTTGTTATTTTTGCCAGTTAATACTAAGGAGTTTAAAAAATGGACCATGAACTGGTAACTTTCATCATTATAGTCATCTGGACAACATATGTCAAATATTCAGGAAAAATTAGAACCCCATCCCTAAAAGCATGGGAGGGCAACATTTCACAAACAGTATGTAGAGATAGCTAAACCAACAAACTATTGGAGGGTTTAAAAAAAAATCAGATTTCAGCTTACTCTGTTTTCCTTAGAACCTGGGAAGATATAAAAATGCACCATCTGACATTTCACACATGTTTAGACAGAGCTGATATTTAATTGTTTTGTGAATGTCAGGTATACAGCTTGCCAGAAACTATTCATAGTTTATTGAATGTTTTGACTGGAATGCTTAAAATATTTTAATTTTTTAAGAATCTATATTTAAACATTTGGAAATGGAATTCTGTAATTTTTATTCATTTTTGCTTTTGAAGGAGTAGACTGAAAAAGAAATTGTCAAATTTGCTCTTTATGCCTAACTGGAAAAAACAGGAAAAAATAAGATCTCTGTTGATTCTGTACCTCCAAGTGAAAATCTTGTTTGCAAGTGTTCCTCACCAGAATAGCCTCTCTTTATTTTTTTTACTGAGCAAAAAGCAGATATTCCCGATATGTAAAAAGCCTTTTCAAGCTGTAATGTACATCAAAAGAAAGGTTTGAAAAGATCATATTTGAAAAGATTCAATCCTAATGCCTCTCACAATCTGCCATTGTCTTGTCAGTTGCAATCAAGAAAGAGCAAACAAAGGGATTTGAGGAGTCTGTACAGAAAAATGGCTATGCTATTATCAAGATAAAGTCAAGACCTATACTCATTTTAGAATATATAATACAGAATACACTTGCTCTTGCCCAACAATGATGTCATGATTATGGAAAAAAGACATGAGCTGAAATAAATGTCTTATAGCTTGACATGAATTGGGGGTGGGGGGTGGGGGTGAATACTGATGGACTGGAACTGAACTCAAATTTTTAATGTTTGACCTCCCCCCTTGGAATGTAGATGATAAATATTGATTGATTGATTGATTGAATTTATATACCGACTAATATAGAAGTCTCTGGGTGGTGTGCTGAATTAAAACATAATATAAAATATAAAACATTTAAAATACATAAAAGGATAAAAATCATAATAGTCCTGTTAGATTTATTGTCCTTTTCTAAGTGTGAAACGTTTCTGGCAAAAGATAGGGCAGGATACAGAATAATAGAATAATACTATTGGAGGTAGAATGGCAGGCAAAGCAGGAAATCCCAAACAACAGCAACCTCAATAGACGACAGTCCAACTTCTGCTTGAAGACCTACAGAAACAGAGAACCCACCACTCGTCCTAGATAATTGGTTACAATGTCAAGGGTGAGGCAAGTGCCTTGCCAAGTTTTGTGGTTTGTGTAGGATTGTAAAACGTAGTAGCTCAGCAGAGTACCACATTGGTAGGCACCCTGACCTCCACCTTAAGGTCAGCCCTGATTAGTTCCATTGTTAAACCATTCTTACTATTTAGAAGTTTTCCCTAATGTTCAACTGAAATCTAACCTCCTGTAGCTTAAATTCATTAGATATAGTCTTGCCTTCTGGGGAAATTATTTATTTATTTATTGTTCAATTTATATACTGATTTTCCTTAAAATAATCTCAAAGTGGTTTCCAACATAATTAAAACAAGGCATACTTAAAATGCAAAGGTACAGATGAACTCAAAAATTAAAATACATAATATAAAAGTACAGATAATATAAATATAAAAATAATCTCTTTATAAAAAATTAATAACCCATGAAATAATAATAATAATAATAATAATAATAATAATAATAATAATAATACCATCCCCAGTGAGGCACTACCTTGGTGTGGTTATGGGGCTTGCGTGCTCTGAGAAAGGTGAGAGCTGTGCCAGAGGTCCAACCATACTGGAGAGGTCTCACCAGAGGAGCCAGACAAAGTGTGCCTCTCCCACCAACAATATGGTGAGACGTAACTGGTGGCAAGTACGCAACAGGACTCAGGATCTTCAGTTGAGCAACCAGGGCTGAAGACAGCAAAGTTACTGGAAGAAACGTCGCTTAACCCCCCCCCCCCCAAATGAAAAAAATGAAAAATGCCAACAAGGAAATAATGATCTGCTATTACAAGTCTAGTCCAACTAGAAGAGGTTATTTAAAAAGAATGTACCAAATTTGGAAAGAGAAGCATCCAGATACAGAAATAACAGAACAAAGGCTAGCAGATCAGAGAAGATTCATAATAAGAAATGAAGTATTCACAGAAGTTGAGCTGGAAGAACTGCAAAGAGCAACACAGGCTCAAGATATGGAAGAAGAATTACTACCAACAGAAGAAATTGCTCAGGCGCAGGTGGAGGAAGAAGTGTTGGAAATAGAGGATGCCACTATTGCTGAACTGTTTCAAAATCAAAACCAGGCAACCTCCCCTTTGCCTTCACCTCAAAAACCTGAATGCCGTTTAACAGAAAAGCAACAAGAACTAAAGCAAAAAATAACTGAGCACATGAACCAAACAGCCACCAGGGTTCGACTTCCAGCTCTAAAAACAGCTGCCAAAAAACAACTAGTTTAGGCATTAAAAGATGTCAGTGCTGCACTTGCAGAAATAACAACCAAAAATTTGCAAGAAACAAACCAACTAATGTACAGTGCAGCAACAATAACAACACAAGAGCTCGGATATAAGATCAGTGGACCTGTAAAAAAAGAAAGTAGTACATCACCTAAATGGAAGATTAGATTAGAAAATAAAATCTCCAGGCTTAGATCAGATGCAAGTAAATTGAAAGATATGAAAGACAAGAAGCTGAAGAATGAAAACACCAAACAGTATTTGATCCAAAAATACCACCTAGATTCAAGGAAAATTAGAGAAGTCCTGGAAATAATAGAGCAGCAAATAACAGCAGTGTCAAAGAAGATTAGCAGATACGAAGCCAGAATTACACAACACAGGCAGAATCTCCAATTCCAGTCAAATCAGAGACATTTCTACCAAAGCATAGAAGGAGAAACTGCAAGAAACATAGAAACACCCAATAAAGAAGAAACAGTGCACTTCTGGGGGAAATTATGGGACAATCCAATAGATTATAATAAAAAAGCAGGCTGGATGAAAGAGGTCAAAAATGTAACCAACAAATGCAAGATCTAATAATAACACCAGAATTAATAAGTGAAAGAGCAAAGAAAATGTTGGACTGCTCCAGGCGACGATGAACTGCATGGCTTTTGGCTTAAACACCTAACAAGCCTTCATAAACAACTATCAAAACAGTTCAATCACATTTTGCAAGGAGGTGATATTGAACAATGGCTAACAACTGGGAAAACCCATCTCATCATGAAAGACCCAGCAAAAGGTGCAGTTCCAAGTAATTAATGACCGATAACCTGCCTGCCAACCATGTTCAAATTATTAACTGGAATAATAGCAGATGAAGTGATGCAACACTTATTAACTAACTAAGAGCTTCCAGTTGAACAGAAAAGAAATTGCCCGAACACCAGAGGCACAAAAGACCAGCTGCTGATTGACAAAATGATTTTAGAAAATTGCAAGAGAAGAAAAACCAATCTAAGTGTTGCATGGATAGACTACAAGAAAGCCTTCAATTCATTGCCTCACACATGGATACTAAAATATTTAGAAACAACTGGTGTCAGCAAAAACAGTCAGATATTTATTTTAAAAAGCAATGAGCATGTGGAGTACACAGTTAATAATCAATGGTGAGACACTTGGACAGGTTAGCATTAGAAGAGGCATTTTCCAAGGGGACTCACTATCCCCTCTGTTCTTTGTAATCGCCATGACCCCACTTTCACAAATACTCAACAAAACAGGCCTTGGATACCAAACATCTAAAAGATCAAGTCAAATAAACCATCTGCAGTACATGGACGATCTGAAGTTGTATGGAAAGTCCCAGTCAGAAATCGAATCACTGCTAAACACTGTCCATATATTCAGTAGCGATATAGCAATGGAGTTTGGACTAGACAAGTGTGCTGCTTTAATAATGAACAGAGGGAAAATAACAAAAACAGAAGGAATAGAACTGCCCAATGGAAGCAACATCAAGAACCTGGAAGAGAAAGAACCTTACAAATACTTGGGCATTCTCCAGGCTGATAACATCGCACACACTGAAGTTAAAAGAAAAATTGGAAGTGAATACATCAGGACAGTTAAAAAAATCTTGAAGTCCAAACTCAATGGCGGGAACACCATACAAGCCATAAACACTTGGGCTATACTGTACCTGTTATCAGATACACTGCAGGAATAATAGACTGGACCCAGGCAGAGCTAGAGATGCTAGATCGTAAGACCAGGAAAATAATGACCATCAATCATGCTCTGCACCCCCGCAGTGATGTAGATAGGCTATACCTCCCTCGCAGCTCAGGTGGAAGAGGAATGCTGCAAGTCCATCAAACAGTAGAGGAGGAGAAAAGAGGTCTTGAAGAATATATCAAGGACAGTGAAGAAGATGCACTTCAAATGGTCAATAATGAGAAACTATTCAACACCAATGAAACAAAGCAGGCCTACAAGAAAGAGCAAGTCAAGAACCGAGCAGAAAAATTGAGAAATAAGCCCCTGCATGGTCAATATTTGCACAATATAAGTGGAAAATCAGACATCACCAAGACCTGGCAATGGCTTAAGAATGGTAACTTGAAGAAAGAAACAGAGGGTTTAATACTGGCTGCACAAGAACAGGCACTAAGAACAAATGCAATAAGAGCAAAAGTCGAAAAATCAACAACAAACAGCAAGTGCCGCCTTTGTAAAGAAGCAGATGAAACAGTGGACCACCTAATCAGCTGTTGTAAAAATATTGCACAGACTGACTACAAACAAAGGCATGACAAGGTAGCAGGGATGATACACTGGAACATCTACAAAAAACACAAGCTACCTGTAGCCAAAAATTGGTGGGGCCATAAAATTGAAAAAATTGAAGAAAATGAAGATGTAAAAATATTATGGGACTTCCGACTACAAACAGACAAACATCTGCCACACAATACACCAGATATAACTGTAGTTGAGAAGAAAGAAAAACAAGTTAAAATAATCGACATAGCAATACCAGGGGAGAGCATAATGGAAGGAAAAGAAATAGAAAAAATCACAAAATACAAAGATCTACAAATTGAAATTGAAAGGCTTTGGCAGAAGAAGACCAAAATAATCCCAGTGGTAATTGGCGCCCTGGGTGCAATTCCAAAACAACTTGAAGAGCACCTCTATACCATAGGGGCCAAAGAAGTCACCATCAGCCAATTACAAAAAGCAATTTTACTGGGAACAGCCTATATTCTGCGACAATATCTATAATAACAGCAACAACATTGATAATAAAATTCAGCCATCCCAAGTCCTTGGGAAGGACTCAATGTCTGGATAAAACAAACCAGTCAATAACACCTGTCTGACTGTGTAACAACAACAACACCCCTGTTGGGTGCCATAGTTTCCCTTGCTGCAGCTTCTTCAGTGCCATTTCCTCTCATTGAATGCTGCTTCCTGATTCAGTCACATTGGAAAAGCAGTTTCGAATTGTGTACATAAATATGATTCAACTATAGTTGGCTTGTTTCTGCAGGTGTATTCTCCCAAGATAATGACTTTTATGCCATATGACATGGCTCTGCACATAGGAACATAGGAAGCTGCCTTATACCAAGTCAGACCATTGTTCCATCTAGCTCAGTATTGTCTACACAGGCTGGCAGCAGCTTCTCCATGGTTGCAGTCTTTCTCAGCCCTATCTTGGAGATGGCGGGAACTTGGGACCTTCTACAAGCACAAAAGCTTGTGCAGTACATCCCATAACATATGAAGGCACAATCAAAAAATTCCAAGGTGTGTCAGCTACCCTCCACAACAGCTACTGTGTTGCTTACAGGTAATTTGCTGGGTTTGGATGGATTATCTTCTTTGTACTACAAAACGTTTCAGGACAAATTAATTGGACCTTTAACAGAAGTAATGAATGCGATATTATCTCATTACACTTTACCGGCTTCTTGGCAAGAAGCATTCATTTCATTAATTCATAAAGAAGGGAAAGACCCAACATGACCAGAATCAAACAGACCTATATCCCTTTTAATTTAAGTGGATTGCAATTTTTTAACTTCAATCTTGGCGGCGAGATTAAGAAATTTCCTGTTTGAAATAGTCCATACTGACCAATCTGGTTTTATCCCGAAAAGACTTATGAAAGATAATATAAGATATGTTTTGAATGTAAGTGATAAAGTAACCATAACATGTACAAAAGCAGCTATGATTTTCCTAGATGCCGAAAAAGCCTCTGATAATTTGGAATGGCCCTTCCTGTTCTCAGTGTTGAAAAAAATGAACTGTGGCCCTCATTTTTTATCCTGGATTCGTAGTATATATCAACAGCAATCAGCAAATATTATTGTCAATGGATCCTTGTCTTCAGAATATATCATCAATAAAGGTACTAGACAAGGATGTCCGCTCTCTCCGTTGCTGTTTATACTTGCTCTTGAACCTTTGGCAGCTAAAATTAGACAAGAGCAGCAGATTCAAAGTATCAAAATAGGTGATTGTGAACATAAAATAAAACTATATGCTTATAATGTATTGCTTACTGTCACGCAAGTCAAAGACTCCTTGGATACATTAATGACACAGATACATCAGTATGGTTCAGTTTCTGGCTATAAGATTAAAATAGATAAAACTCAGATTATGGCATGGAATATTTCAGAAGAAGAGATAGAATACTTCTCTAAAGTTTTATGATTACAAGTAATGAAGAAGCCAATAAAATATTTGGGGATTAATCTTACGAGGAACAATAAAGATTTGTTTGAATATAGAACATAGAATAACTATGTTTCCATTTGGAAATCAATTATGGCTGATCTGGATAGATGGAAGGGGCTGACTCTATCTTGGCTTGGAAGAATCTCTGCAGTAAAAATGAACGTATTTACTTTCTTTTTCAAATGATCCCTATAAAGATAGACGACAAGATATTGATTAAATGGGAGAGAGCTCAATTCATTCATCTGAAACTATTAAAAAACCCAGGATTTGATTTAAGGTGATGCAAGATTCCAAAGAAAGAGGTGGTCTTGGAGTTCCTAACTTGAAACTTTATTATCACACCAGTAGCTTGACTTGGATCTCAAATTGGATTTTATCCCCTTACGGAAGTTTTACTTGAATGGAGGGATTTGGTCTTACTAGAGGATTGCATAATTACTTATGGATTTCTGGTTTGAGGAAAGATTTGGAGATACAACAACATACTATCCGACATACTCTTTTTTTATGTCTGGGATAATATCAGAAAGGAATACATCCTAGATTATCACCCTTGGCCTCAATACTGAATGTTTATTTCCATGAAGAAGAATTTTCTTCTAAGTATAATTTTTGGCGAGGCAGTCTATACTCCTTACAAAGTTTGGCCCAATATTTAGCTTTGAACAAATCAGTTTCCTCTGGGCAAACAACTCAACAACCATCCTGGTTCCAACAAGCTTGGATCAGCTCAATCGTTCAGAAAGAGTTACAGTTACAGGGTGGGAAACTTAGAGATTTGACTGGCTTTGAAGAATTAATCACCCAGAACACTGATCATTTATTAGGCAGAATTTACAAGCTATTACTGAAGTATGAAATGGAGACTGAGCAGATAAAAGAATGTATGATAAAATGGATGCAGAACTTGAATAGATCGATTGATATCTCTGATTGGGAATACCAATGGAAAAGGAATGTGAACTTTACATAGGGGGAAATCGAAGGGAAAATTGGTATAAGATGTTCTTCAGATGGTATATAACTCCTTTGACTGTTAATAAAATAGATGATTCTTTTTCTAAGAAAGGTTGGAAATGTAACTCATATTTAGGCTCATTCTACTATATGTGGTGGAGTTGTGGTAAAGCTCAAGATTTTTTGGAAACAAATTCATATGAAAATTGAACAAATCTTAAAAGTTAAGATTCCCTTTCTTCCAGAAATTTTTCTTTTAAGGATGATAAAACCTTATATTCCTGCCAAATTAAACGAATTGTGTTTATATATGATTACAGTGGCTAGGATTATATATGCTTCTAATTGGCGTATTTTGGAAATCCCTTCCTTAAACGACTGGTTTTTGCAAGTGTGGGACTATGCTTCAATTTCGAAAGTCTCGGCTTATGTACATGGTATATCTACTGAATCATTCATGTCTGTCTGGGAACCCTTTATAAATTATAATATCTGTTATGGTCAAACTTTGTTCCCATTTTCCGGATTTGACGTATAGTGTTCTCAATATGTAACTTACAAGAAGCTGATCAGATTTTACAGCTTTAAGAGTCTGAATTTCTTTTGTTTTGTCTTGTTCTAGATATCCTTTCCTTTACTGATGTAATTAATTAGAAAAATGAGGTTTTTCATTATGAAAAATGATTGGTTTTATATTGTCTTTATGGTGATTTGTCTCTGTCTCCTTTGGCTTACTTCTTAATAAAAATTCTTATTTTTTTTAAAAAACAACAACTACTGGATTGCTTACAGGTTAATGTGATCTCAGCACAGATTATAACTCTATTATTCTACACGATCACATCATTGGTGGGAGATGGATTAAGACCCATTGGTCTCTCCAGGAGTTTCAACTCATTTCAACATTTCATTCACCACCCAAATGTATAATTAAAGGATGAAAAAAATTCATAATTTATCACAGGATCATGAAAGATCCTTAGAGTCAATTCATATGTAATGAGTCAGTTCTGATTCACCCAGACCCGTTGAAGATAGGGTCATAGTACTAAGTGAAGACACAGTAGTAATTTCCATGAATAGGTCAAACTAGAGGTGAGATTTTTTGCTTACGAAAGTTGTCACTCAGCGTGAGAATTATTGTCCCACTTTACATTGATCATTCACATCAACAGTAGTTCATATAAAACTGCCTGATTAAGTTCACTCTTCATTTTTAACAACTCTGTGTTATGGATCTATTTAAAATGCAGTAGTTCAAGCAGGTACCACTGCAGCTGAACTGTATTCCTGTGCTTAGTTGGTTTTGCCCTGTTTGCAGGGCTGGACAATGGGATGTTTGGGGCCTCCTCAAATTAATGTGGTGCCACAGGCACTGCTGGAAGTTGAGTGGGTGCTTTCCTACACCTTCTTGGGGTGTGTGTGTGTAAAAAGTCAGGGACAGCAGGGAGCCCCTATAACCACACTCACCATGATAGCCTTGTTCCATAGCCAAACAGGAAACTGCTTTATACCGAGTCAGACCATTGGTCCCGCTAGCTCAGTAGTGCCTATTTTGACTGGCAGCAACTCTCTAGGGTTTTTCAAACAAATGTTTGAAACATCCTACCCTCCCTGCAGATGTTGCCAGGGAGTGAACCTGGGACCTTCTGCAAGCAAGCAGATGCTTTTCCACTGGGGGGAAAACAGGTTTTAAAACCATTACCTATTATCCATTTTGTAAAATCTTATTTTGATGCTAGTATAAGATCAGACCACACAATCATGTATTTTGGGTGAGGTGGGGGGAAAGGTTTAATGTTCAGCTTTGCGGTCTGCAACTCTTTGCAAAGAGTGAAATTAGGGGGTCCACTTAATTCCACCTCAGCTGCTATGGCAGTGGGGAAGCAGCTTGCCTAGGGTGCAAGAGAGGCTTTTAGTTCAAATCCCCACTAGTGTGCTTCCCAGATATATAGTAAATATATCTGTATCACTGCTGTATTGGGCAGCAGTGATATAGGAAGGTGCTGAAGTCATCAACTCATACTACCTGGGAGGATGCACTGGTCAACCACTCCTGTATTCTACCAAGAAAATCACATTGATATCTATGTGATTGCTAGGAGTCAACATCAACTTGACAGCACAATTTTTCCATTTTCTATTTTATTCCACTGCAAGCTTATAAAAGTCTCAGTTCCCCCCTGTCCAGAAAAAAGGTTGCCCCCTTCACACATTATGGTGAGGTCAACACTCTAAAATCTAGTCTACCCCTTGATTATTTAATTAATTCATGCCTTCCTTCTTCCATTCCATTCCACTCACACCTCTAGGAAGATCATAAGCAGGAGATTAGGCTATACCGTTAAGTTCTCAGGCCCAGAATAGGCTTTTTCAACCCTTGCCCCCAGAGATTCTTTTAACCTGAGTTTAAAAGAACACACATAATTGATAAATTAAGAAATAAAAGTACCTTGGACAGCACATCATAAAGCACTCCAACAACTTGCAACAACTGGAAATCTTATAGAAATTATCTCTTCTCATGGATCAGAAACTAACTACATAGTTTAGAACTCAACCTATTGATTGATATTAAATCTCAAATTGTTTGTTTGTTTGTTTGTTTAGTATTCAGTTTATACTATCTTTCCTAATGTGGCTCAGGGTGGTTTACAAAAATATAAACACATAATAGAACAATTTTAAAAACAACCATTTAAACCAGATTAAAATTAAAATTAAAACTAGATATCATTAAAAGCCAGGCTAAAAAGATGGTTTTAAGGCTCTCCTGAAGGCCTCCAAGAAAGATAATCCTCTTATATCCACAGGGAGTGTGTTCCACAACCCAGGGGCAACAAATGAGAAGGCCTGGTCAAGGTCGAAGGGAGGAGGCAGGGCTCACTCAGCAAATCTCCTGGCTCAGGCTCAGGAGATTCAGGTGGGGGGAAAGTCCCCAAGCGCTCAGCTAGCCCCGCTGTCTTCATACAAATTATACCTACAGAAACCAAAACATTCATGATTGGACAATGCTGCCTAATAAAAATAAGAGATGTGGGTGAATTGCGTCAAAACTTCCAAGGCTCAGACAATACTTACTGAAGAAAGGCTCCTCCAGTGCAGTTCTTTCAAAAATGGTGTGGTCTATGTAGGTCTGACTTTGTACGTAGTCCAGAAACTACAATTGGTACAGAATGCGGCAGCCAGATTGATCAGGTTAAACTCAGGTTGTCCCAGAGACCAATCTGGCTGCCACATTCTGTACCAATTGTAGTTTCTGGACTACGTACAAAGTCAGACCTACATAGAGTGAATTACAGTAGTCAAGTCTGGCGGTTACTAGCATATGCACCACTGTTTTAAGGTCATTTACTTCCAGAAATGGATGTAGCTGCCGTATCAGCCAAAGCTGATTAAGAAGTGCTCCTGGCTGCTGCCTCAACAGGAGAAGCCAGGGAGAGCTTTGGATCAAGGAGCACTCCCAAGCTACATAACCGATCTTTCAGGAGGAGTGTAACCTCATCCAGAATAGACAGATCTAAACCATCTCTCGGGTCCCAACCCCTCACAGTCAGTACCTCCATCTTATTTGGATTCAACCTCAGTTTGTCATCCTTCATCCAGCCCATTTACCACCTCCAGGCAGGCACTCCCAAGCTATGTAACCGATCTTTCAGGAGGAGTGTAACCACATCCAGAATAGGCAGATCTAAACCATCTCGCGGGTCCCAATCCCCCACAGTCAGTACCTTCATCTTATTTGGATTCAACCTCAGTTTGTTATCCCTCATCCAGCCCATTTACTGCCTCCAGGAAGGCATTAAGGAAGAAATGCCATTTCCTGATGAGGTTGACATGAACAAGTAGATCTGAGTGTCATCAGCGTATTGATAACTCCCTGAACCAAACCTTCTGATGATCTCTCTCAGTGGTTTCATGTAGATGTTAAAGAGCATTGGAGACAGTATGGAGCCTTGTGGAACTCCGCACTTTAGTTCTCACTTAGCAGAATAACAGTCTCCAAGCGACTCCATCTGGAATCTACCAGAGAGGTAGGAATGGAACCACGGTAAAACAGCACCACCCAATCTCACCTCCCTCAGTCAGTCCAGAAAGATACCATGGTTGATGGTATTGAAAGCCACAGAGAGACCCAAACGAATCAGCAGAATCACACTCCCTCTGTCAATAGCCAATTGGAGATCATCCATCAGGCTGACCAAGGCAGTTTCAACCCCATAGCCCACACGGAGGCCAGTTTGAAATGGGTCTAGATAATCTGCATAATCCAAAACTGCCTGGAGATGAGAGACCACCACCCGCTCAGTCACCTTGCCCAACCATGGGAAATTAGAAACAGGTCTGTAATTAGCTAACTCAGAGGGATCCAATGCAGGTTTCTTCTAAAGTAGTTAATAATAACCTCCTTAAGACAAGGAGGCAACCTCCCTCCCTCAGAGAAGCATTAATAATATTTATCAGACCCTCTCTGATAATATGATTACCGGCTGTGTTAAACCAAGTTGGGCAAGGGTCAAGAAAACTGGTTGTAGGACTTGCCTTGGTTTGCTTCTACTGCACTTTTGACATTGGCCAATAATTTAATCATGCACAGCATTTCCCCCCCCCCATTTTGCCTGAGCTCTGTTATATCCCCGTGATTATTCTGATTATTCCAACATGATCTTTCTCTGTACAGATTATTGCATATTCCATTGTATTTTATTATTTGTATTATAGCTTTGAGTAGCATCCCAGCTCAGACCAGAACTTTGATGTTATATGAACACACACACATGCACTCACGGCCAAACTGAGAAAATAACCCACATTACTTTATCCCCACAATATATTTTT
The DNA here is from genome assembly GCF_027244095.1 of Hemicordylus capensis. Lineage (NCBI taxonomy): Eukaryota > Metazoa > Chordata > Lepidosauria > Squamata > Cordylidae > Hemicordylus > Hemicordylus capensis. The sequence goes on along the minus strand of NC_069660.1, from coordinate 243,426,776 downwards.
GTGAACCATCTAGAATCTGTGGACTCAGGCAAGATATTAATTAATTAATATTGATTAATTGATATCTTGACCTCTCTTTAAAATCATTGTATGTTAATATATTGGGGATGAGGAGTCCTCAATTTAACTTGTGAAAAACAGTCACAACTCTATCAGGGGGTCTTCGTAAAGCAGGTACAGCTAGTATACATGAAGGTCATAGTCTGGTAGAGAAATACAAAGGCACAACTAGCTGTGAGGCTGAATTTCTAAGGGAAACTGGCTGATATACAGCACAGTGAGCTACACACTCAAGAGGAATGAAGGCTCACTGACTACACGGCACAGCACTCACCAATCCATCCCAGCTCCTAGTGAAGGTGAGGGAGACCCCATGCTGATGATGCTCTGCATAATCATTGCTGCACCCGACTCCGATTGAGAAATCATAGCACAGCAATCATGATACAAAATGTTATTGGCATGGAGTTTCTCAACCCTTTGCTAGGGGTGGGGATGGAGTGGTGACGTGGTTCTCTCCACTGTATGTATGCCACTGACTAGTGAAACTACCTGGTCTCAGACACATTTGCCAGTCATTGTCATTATAATCTTACCTGCTTTTGAGGCTGACATCCTGACTAAGGCGGTGACAGCTGGTCCTTCTGAAAAATTCAACTAACTCTGCTTCACTGCCGGCTCAGTGATGGGGGCAATTTCAATGATCACTTCCCCAGGAAGCACTACATGTCACCCAAAGATATGGTTGTACAGCCTTTAGTCCGGGACATATTTTCCAGGTGTCACAGAGAGCTTCCAGGGGAAGGGAAGGTTGCTGATATTCCCTCTTTCACATACAAGCACCAGTGCAATGTTGGTCTGGAATGCTTCAGAAACACTGGCACTACACTGGTGCTTCTCCCAGTGTTTTGTTAGGATATCAGCCAGTCAATTGGTTCACCTGTTTCCAGACCCCCAACTCACATATACTAAGGGAGCATAACTACAGCATGTCCACATTCTGCAGAGAGGGAGCAACAGAGCTGGAATCCATCCACTTGCTCAAGATTTATCACTCATATGCTTTGCACAGACAGTGTCAGCCAGTGGCCTCACATACAGTACGCGCATTGAACAAGAGAGAGGTCAAGATTAACTCTGCTCCAAGACATGGCATAATGAGAGGAATTGAAGTCATTATAGCCAGACACATAAAATACTGATTAATTAGCATTGCTTTAAGGATCACAAAGGATTCATTTGGATTACTCAAACAGAATTAAATAGAAGTGGTACTTTTTCTCCACAATATATTACTTACATGAGTTTTAGCTCAGATCAAATTTATTTCATTTTTCAATGTTTGTCACAGTTCTTAGGCAGGTGACCTCTCTTAGTTTTGTAGATGCTTTCATTCCTTCTATCACCTCATGTTGCATCACAGAGTTTAGGCTGCCATGCATACCACTAAAGCAAAGTTTTTCAAGTCTGCCTTTTTATTCTCTCTATAAAAACACCGGAAAGTTGCTATGTATTTTGTGCCTCCTAGCTAGCTCAGTGATTTCATATCTATGCATATTGCAAATTTATATCTATACCATTTAGTTGCCATGGCACTCACTGAAGAATTCTGGGAATTATAGTTTGGTGAGAGTAATGACAATGAACTATTAGTCATTCCTATCCCTCCTCACAGAACTTTTTCATTGCTGGTTTCCCAGGCTGCATTGCTCCCTCACAACTTCTTTGTGAAGCATCTTAAGAAGCATAGTATTTAGTTAAAAGAGTAAGTGAGTGTTGGGTTTTTGTTTTGTTTTTTTGACCAGTGTAGAGGGAAATTTGTTTTCAAAAGCTCTGACAACACACAGTTTATGAATATTACTAGTAATTTTAAGCCCGTTATAATATCGGGCGCTAGTTTTTTTCTTTGTTTGTGTTCTTCTTTTTGTGTGTCATCATTTCTTGCATTTTCTTCCTCTTATTGCTATTTCTTTTCCTCTCTCTCTGTTTTTTTTTTGTTTAGTTTGTTTATTATTCTTTTCTCTTTATTTACCTCTTTTCTTTCTGTAATGGGTGTGATCTTTGGCGTTGGTTTTTTGGTTTTTCCTCCTATATGAACCCCCCCCCACGTTTAAGGGCCAAATCGGCCCATGCACTTGCCCTCACGGCTGCTGCCGTCGACCGCCCGCCCGCCCTCCTAGCTGCCGAGACCTCTACAGCCCCAGACGACGTCCTTCGCTCGATCACATTTCCTATTTAGAGAAGGAGAAAGGAGCTCGCATGCAGAGCTCCTCTCTCTGCAAAGGCTCTGGCCGAACTGGCGCTTTGGGCGCAAAGGACGCCTGTTGCGTCCTTTGCATCCATAGCGCCAGTTCGGGAACAGGCTTTAAAGAGAGTGGAGCTCTGCATGCGAGCTCCTTTCTCCTTCTCTAAATAGGAAATGTGATCGAGCGAAGGACGTCGTCTGGGGCTGTAGAGGTCCTGTATGGGTAAGGAGGACTCGGCAGCTGGGAGGGTGGGTGGGTGGGCGGCCGGCAGCCGCGGGGGCAAGTGCATGGGCCGATTTGGCCCTTAATTGTTGGGGGGGTTCAAATAGGAGGACTCGGGGAGCTGGGAGGGCGGGTGGGCAGTCGATGGCGGCGGCCGTGGGGGCAAATACATGGGCCGATTTGGCCCTTAATCTTAGACAACATGGCCACCCGTGTCTGGGCGGCCGTATCTTTTTCGGCAGTTCTGAACATGCACTCCGCGCATGCTCAGAACTGCCGAAAAAGACACGGGCGCACGGGATCACACTCAAGGCTTTCATTATATAGGATACAAAAACTAGAAGCTTACTCTTTAGGGCTTGGTCTCCCTATGTCCTGTCTACATATTAGCTCTCCTGAGCAATGCTAAGCTACTATGATGAATATTTATATACTACTTTTCAGCAAAAGTTCCCCAAGTGGTTTACATAAAGACATAAGCTTCTCTCCACAGTTAAGGTCTGTTCCCAAGGCACAGCCAGCAAGTCTCTGCAGTCAGCCCTGGGGACCCAGAGCAGGCCACTAGGGATGTGCAAAACATTTCGGATACAAAATGTTTTGTACCCCAAACAGCCCGTTTCGGGTGTTTTGTAGACAAAACAAAACACCCATTTTCCAGATCCAAAAATTTTGTATACAAAACAAAACGTCCCTGTTTTGGCTACAACATGTTTTGTTGTTTCGGACCTCCATTTTGTGGTGATCTCTGAGTCAGTCTCCATTTTGTGTTTGTCATCTCTTTGAATTTCCTGCCCTTCCAGCCTTCCGATTGGTGACCTAAAGCATGGGCTGACCTGCTGACAATTCCCTCCTTGTTCCACATTGACTCTTTGGGTTCTTGCCACTCTTTACTGACCCCACATTGGCCAGGGGAAGGGTTGCTAACCCATGGGGTGCTGGGTTCTGTTGTTTCTGTGGTGTTCTGAGTGTAGATTCTCTGGCAGCATATGAGAGTGGATTCACCTACAACACAGCTCTCTGGGCCACCCCTTTCCCCTTGATGTGAAGCGATATATTTGCTGGAATTCCCATTATTCCCTATGGGAAAATTCTAAAAGATATGTAAACTTTAAAAATACACACACACAAATCAGCCCTTTGCCCAATTCCTTTGAAATTTGGGTGGTAGCTTACACCCATTGGACACTACCACCACCGCCCACTCTTTTTGCCCTGGGGCCCATTTTTAAAATCCAAATCGATTTGGATTTGGATTTGGATTCTGAAAATTCAGCTACAAAACAAAACAGGGGTGATTGGGATTCAGAAAATTTGGGTACAAAACAAAATGGGTGGTTTCGATTCAGATACAAATCAAAACAAGAAAATTCCCAAATGCACATGCCTACAGGCCACACCCCTCCATCCCCTTTATCAATCAGACTTGACCTCAACAGCTGACATGTTTGCCTGATCATTCCAGGGGAGGAGCCACTCAGCCTGCCTAGCCAATCTTAGAGGAGGCTATAGCCCCCTGTCCCCCTCCTGTTCCAGGGTCCATGATCATACTACACCATCTCCCCTTCTGCAAGACATCATCCTTTAGCCAATCCAGAGTGACTTTAAAACTTAATTTCTATGATGCTTAACTTTATGTTACCTATCTTCATTTTCCCATGTCTGAGAGCTATAGACCACCTCCAGCCTAAGAGGCAAGATGACTCTAAATACCAGTTGCATGGGAGCAACATCAGGAGGGAGGCCATGCCCTCACCCTCCGCCTACAGCTGCAGTGACCCAACTCCAAAAGCCTAGGCTGGCAGGGAAACAGCTCACAAGGGTAGGTGTTGGGGAGGAGGCAGCAAGCACATGCTCCACGGGACTTGCTGCAAATGCAGGATTTGTTAGCGGGTGGGGAGTAGGAAGAGCCCCCTCACTGCTGCCTCACTTCCAATTTTCCAGTCATTCTGTGCCCCCACTCTTTCCTCACCCCCATCCTGACTGGGCTGCCTCCTCCTCCACCTCCAGCTCTGAGTCCAACTGCAGGTCTTGTCAGAAGACTCACGAGAGTGGACTTTGGACTCTTGTGAGACTTCCAATGAGATCTACAGAGTCCAGATGGAGTGGGTGGGAGGTGAGAGGAGGAGGTGTGGGCAGCTGAGCTGATATGCTGCAGCAGCAGGGACAGGGAAAGGCAGAAGGAGCAGCAGCACAGTGAGGCTGCTGAGAGGAGAGGCAGGCTGCTTGCTCACTGCTACCACGGCCACCACCATGGGGCCTGTCCAGGCACGGGGCAATCGCCCCAGTTGCCCCGCCCTGCTATGAACTTCCCAGAGGCTGGCTTATGGTGGACCACTATGTGAAGCAGGATGCTGGACAAGATAGGCCTTGGGCCTGTTCCGGCAGGGCTGTTCTTATGTTCATATGTGCTATTTATTTATTTATTTTTACATTTTATATCCCGCTCTTCCTCCAATGAGCCCAGAGCAGTGTACTACATACTTAAGTTTTTCCTCACAACAACCTTGTGAAGTAGGTTAGGCTGAGAGAGAAGTGACTAGTCCAGAGTCACCCATCAAGTATCATGGCTGAATGGGGATTTGAACTAAGGTCTCCCCGGTCCTAGTCCAGTACTCTAACCACTACACCACTATTGAAAAAGAACCTGGGATATATATTGCAGGTGTCAATTTAATGCTCATCATACAAGGAAAAAATGCTTACTTGCAAGCCATCATTAGCACATTAAATAGTCCAAAGCACGCCAGTTCAGGAGTTATTGCAGTTACACATTGATACAAGCCAGCATTGGCCTGTAAAAGTGAAATTAATGGCAATGAGTGTTCTGCTATGGGCTCTATTCATGTAAAGCCCAGTCTGCATAGAGTTGTCTGTTGGGTCCTCTACGTGGGAGGAATTTCTTGGAGAAAATAAGTAGTTCACATACGTGAGTCAGTCTTCTGTGTGTCTGAGACATGCTGGTATATGTTCCTTTTCATTCCTTTCCTTTTCTGAAGGGAAAAGGAAAATTGTTATTTTCTCTCATACACAGGGAAGTGATCCTCCAAGAAATCACCCAAGTTTTCCTATTGTATCTGAAGAAATAGGGTTGTAAGAGGAATCAAATGACTTGAAAGTACAAAGGTTCAGAGAACACTGGCATCCAATAAGCCTGATGATTTATGAGGAGTTCAGGAGACTTACCACATTCTCCCTGCCTCTGCTCGTTTGACAAATTTCCTCTGGTCACGAAATTCTGACTCACTGTTAAAAAGCTCATTTGCGAAGCTCACCCGAGATGTGCAAATAGAAAATTATCCTGTTTACTATTCATGATGAATAGGAAACCACATTACTATAATTTCTCTTGTTAGTCACAGAATATGAGGTGCAGATTAACAATGATATCGATATAGAAAAACCTCCCCGTTGCAAAGGAACCTGATGTGAAGTTCACTTTTGCTGAAATATATTCTCAGCTGCCTTCATGCTGGTCTTTTCATTCCCCTGTCTTTGAAACATACAATAATAGAATTCTGTCAGCTAAAAGATGCATTGGACTCTTGCAAGAGCGGCTGGATTCCTTGAGGATCTTGGTGCCTGGAGTTACAGCATACCAGCCTTGGGATTCTGTTACCAAGCTTTTCCACTTCTGAACAAGAGGAGACATGCTGTGTAGCAGCCACTTGGCACAGAAACAAGCCACAGGACAGAGCTCAGGAAAGTCACTTTTACATCTCTCTGAAATATTTTCTTTTAGTAATAATAGTAATGGATTTGCGCCTCTCTCTCTCTCTCCCTCTCTCTCTCTCTCCCTCTCCCTCTCCCTCTCCCCCCACCCCCACCCCCACCCCACCCCACCAACCACAACTTCAGTCTCAATTAATGAAATGAGGAGCCTATATTATGGCGCCCCTTCAACTGCTGCAGTTTCAGAACCTTCTACAACTAAAACTACGAACCCATGTAGTACCATAGCCTTAATGTCAGCCTACCATGGAGAAGAACCAGCTTCAGATCCTGTAACCTGCCTCATGGAATTGTTTTGAGGATAAATTGTGGGGCCTAATTTTTAAATGTATTTGTGAATTTATATAACTCCCTTCATAAAAAATATATACCAGTGCAATGTGCAGAATAAATAAAACAACCATGGATGCCACCCTGAGCTCCTTGGAGGAAAGACAGGACAAAAACACAATAAATAAATAAAATGGCATACTACGCTGGCATTTGATGAAGGCCCCAGTTCATGAAATCTTATGCTAAAATCAATCATTTTTGGGTTTTGATGCAACAGACTAACATGCTCTGGAAGCTGTTACTATGTCAGAGAGACTCAGCTCTACCCCATGCCCTGAAAAGAGCCATCAGTTAGTAGCTCTCCCTCATTCTTCATCTCCACCATGCACCAAAGGCCCATTGCGTAGCACAGTGTCTGCCCAGAGCATGAACCAGGATAAATGAACCAGCCATGAAGACTGCCATTTTTATTCAGACTTTTGGCCAGTGAGCTTTCCCTTGTTCTTTTTAATGTTTAGCTGCATTTGTTCTGTCTTTATGTTTTCATTGAATTGTTTTTATTGGGGATGTGTATGAAATTGCAATTTGTGCACAGATTCAAAGAGCAGATCGGGCACCTTTAAAAATGAGAACAGGTCCATACCTGCTCCGCCACACAGCTTCCTGGTTGCTGACCACACAAATGGCCACTGTGCATTCACAGAGGCCATGTGCGAGCCACCGCCTGGGGTGCGGGGTGCTGGGGAGCAGACTGCCGCAGCAGGAAGCTGCATAGAGCAGCGGAAGAACAAGTATGCCCCTGCTCTCTTAAAGGTGCCCAATCTACTCTTCAAATCTGTGCACGAATTGTGATAAAAACATCCCTAGTTTTTATCTTGTTATTATCCACCCTCGTATCTTGGCATGAAAGGTGGTATATATATATAAATAAATAAACTATAATAAAGGCAGGTGATGCAGCTGTACATAAGCTGCTGATGCCCAGGAGCTCCTGCTGCCAGTGTCTGCCTTAACTGCCCACCTGCTGCCACCACTGGCCTACCTCCCTTTGCCAGGCTGCAATGTGTCTTTGCTGTCTAATGATATCACCACACCTGTTTTTGCTGGCATGGGGCAGCATGCTCATGCTGATAGAGTGATGTCATTAGAACATGTTGTGACCCAGAAAAGGGAGGTGGGTTAGCAGTCAGGTGGCAGGAGCCACCTCAAATTTCACCTCAGCGCCACTCAACATTGCTACACTGGTGTAATGAACCATCCTGACTAGGGATCCCCATATTTTTGAAAGGTTTGATAGGGTTTGTCCTTATGCTTCACTACGTGCAAACCCACTATGGGGGTTAACTTGTGTTGATGGACTCCCCAGAGAAAAAACCCTGTTTGTTGACCTTCATTTTTGCATGCATTAAGATCTTCTCTTTGCAAACTGAGCAGCAAAATTGAGCAGGTAAGTCACCCTAAGTGGCGCAGCAAGGAAATGCTTGACTAACAAGCAGAAAGTTGCCGGTTTGAATCCTCACTGTTACTATATCAGGCAGCAGCGATATAGGAAGATGCTGAAAGGCATCATCTCATACTGTGCGGGAGGAGGCAATGGTAAACCCCTCATGTATTCTATCAAAAGAAAACCACAGGGCTCTGTGGGCACCAGGAGTCAAAATCAACTTGATAGCACACTATACCTTTAAGCGAACTGGGCATTTGATCTGGCTGATTGGAAATATTTTCTATTCTGGTTAAAAGAAAGATTTATTCTGACCTTTACTGCTCATTTTCAAGGTGAAATGGATCCTGACTGACAGCCTGACTAAATTTACTTGAGAAAGGCCCATTGAAATTAAAAGGACAAGTTAAGTATGTCTAGACATCTGGCACTGAAAGACATCAAAGCAGGCACTAAGAGAGCCTCCATGTGGGAGGATAGTCCAGAATACGGGCTGACACAACCTAGAAAACCAGCCTGAAGGGAAGGGAACTGAATACATTCTGAATTTCCTTTTTACAAAAATATGTTGTGAAGACATGGCAGTAAGAGGACAATCACCCCTCTAAAACCTGTCTGGATCAGTGGAGGTCCCCACTGCCAGAAAACATTCAGTTTACCCAGGTCTTGCTGGCGGGAGAGGTAGATGCCACCTCAAGTTTCTCTCTTTCCTGAGAATAATCACTGCCCTCCCTATGTGCTATTTGCCCCCCAAGGACAACCACTCCAGAATTTGAGAACCACTGTGCTCAGTCCAAATCAAAAGATCCTGGTCCAAGTCCAGATCACTGGGAAACTGCAGCACAGAAATTAGGAGAAGTGCTCTATATTACTGTTAGCATTTATTTATTTTCATAATGAAGCAAAATTAAACACTAAATGGGATGTGTGCCCTCCTTCCTAAGCAGCGTGTGCTGATGATGTTCCGTGTGATGTGCTTGTGTGCCTGAGCCTAGACATGTACTTCAGCATGGGCTGACAGTGACTGAGTGGATGTCAGTGACTGAGTGTTGAAGACAGCAGATGTATCACTTGATTCATCTTGGTAATATATTGGTAAATTGAAGCACTTCCGCCTTGACCCTGCATTCCTTGCATACTTCAGTTTCCATTGAAATTGGTATTCTCATGGTGGTTCATATTTCCGTCAGTTCTGGTAAGCAAACACATTAAACCATTTTGAAAACTCCAGAGCATGTAAAACACATGTCTCCAGATCACCTTTATATCTTTGGTCAGTAGAATATCTGTATCCCATGGCAACAACTACTGCATATTTGTTTCTGCATTGTTGTCAATATTATTGAAGGCTATATTACAACTCCTTTTTATTCAAGCAATAATTTCCACATCCACATCCATTTCTGCACTGTACAGATATGTATGCAGCAAGTATCTCAGGGCTTATTTCTTCAGAGGAGAGGCAGCCTTTAAGAAAGATATTTAAATCATGCAAATATGCACTCTTTCTCTCCAGTCACATAAATTAGCATTCCCCACACAGAGCCCGCTTGTCTCTTTGACATTATACCTCTTTCATATATTCATGATGGATAGAACACCTCTGTAAAATATTAATCTCAAAACCCATCTCAGAATTCTGAACCTAAATAGGGTGATGGTGTCAACAGATACTTTTAGAGTACACAAATCTGAATTACATTAAGTATTTCTCCACATGTTTCTGATGCAATTTGCCAAGAGACAGTAGATAGCAGCCCCATATCAAAGACAAGACCCTACTAAGGAGTTCAAAGAAGTCTGCACACTGGACACAGTAAACCCCATCCCATGCTGATGCATGCTTTCATCCCACCACCTGCTAATCACTTCAGATTTGGGAAGAAATTCTCCCCATACCTGGAAGAATTGTCCCATCAGCCTTATCTCTCCATGAAGAGACTGTCCACATGATTGTAAATGCTGATGCCTGAGCATTTCCAATCATAGGGAGCAGGGACATAGGTAGGGGAGAGGGGGCCCATGTTCTCCCCTCTCACTGGCGGCCCCTTGGAGTGAGGGAGATAATGAAGAAAATAGGTGGGGGTGGAGCTGAGGGGCCCTCAGGAGCTGGGGTGGGGGGAGGTTTCTTTGGACTCATTCACTCAATTATAGCTACACTCCTGATAGGGAGAATCTCCTCTCTTTAGAGAAATGCTGTCCTCATGGTGAGGTATATTCTCATAGATGCTTACAGGTATATTCTCATAGATGTGAATGAGAGATTATGAGATATTACAGGTATATTCTCATAGATGCTTGATCACCTGAATATGGTTAGGAGCTTTCAGATTTCACAAGATTGGCTTTTGCATGTCATCACTGACATTACTTCACAGGTACAGTATTTCTGAGGGAAATAAATGTGGCCTTTGACATAGTTCAACTCTGATCACAAACAGTCCTACACAGATTTCAGAAATTTAGACCTTATCAGTGTTTTTTTATTTGTAGAAAATGAAGCCGCCTTCTGTGTCCATAACTGACAAAGAATTTTGTCAATATAATTAAGCAGATTATAAAGATTGAGTAGAATAAATATGCCATTCCCTTCCACTTGATATCTTACCATAAAGGAAAAACAACTGTCTAGTGGTATTGCATTTAGACAGGTATTGCATTTAGACACAGACATTGCATTTACCTCATGATGTATATCTTTCCATGTGACTTTTTGGTGTTTATAAGGCTTATCACATGCAAAAGGTATGTTGCATGTCCTGCTTTCTACCTCAGGAATACACATCATACACTTTGTAATTATCTGATGTTTTCATTCATGGCTTTCTGACTGGTTGCATTAAAATCACATGGGACACTCCACCTGAGCAGATTCTGTAGCTGCCAGAGTCACTGATTTTGCGGGGACTGAGGTTGTTCAAACAACCCAGGATGGTGGGATGGGGAGGACTGTGGTCTTTCTACCAGATTATTTTTCAAGCTGCACAACCCATGTGGTTTGCATGCCCATATGAATTGTGCTGCCCGGAGCCATGCAGCCATTTGAAGGCCTGAGGAAATACAGCCTGGCCACCAGAAATCTCACAATGCACCATGAGCGGAGTGCAGTACATTGGGGGATTTTTCTACAGCAGGACTCTCTAGCCACCTGGCTCTGCAGGCAGCCCGAGCAGACACAAAGGGTGCACTTGCACCGCTCTACCTTGGTAATAGCCCGGGGTGGGTGGACTTTTGGCTACGCAATGGGACAGCGCTGGGACTGGGTGCTATCCTGGTGCTCCACATGAGCAGCCCTACCTGGGGCTGTTACCCTACCTATCTAGGCATTGTCTCTATGATAGTTTCTTAAGCCTTATTCAGATGTTAGTTTTAAAAGACTGTACATGAGTACAGCTATCCAGAAGCACACCAGAAGTCCCACCCAGTCATTCACCCCCTCACAGTGTGTCACCACACTCCCTCACATCCCCTCATGGTTCCGGCAGCATCCATCTGAAGATGCAAATGCTTTAAATGTGATGGCAGGCATTTCCATGTTTGGGAGATGCCCCAGCCTCCCAATTAACAGAAATGCCTGCCATCAAAATTACAGCATTCACCTCTTCAGATGAATACTGCTAGAACCACGAGTGGTACCTGAGAGATGGTGAGTGACATGCTGGAAAACAGAAACTCTGGTGCACTTCTAGATGGCTGTACTCATGTACAGCCCTTTAAAACTAATATATTAACAGGGCTGTGCTTCACTAGCATCCTTTGTCTAACTAAGCAGTGAGCATAATGGTGTTATTTTATTAGGTTCCTGGTTATTTATTTAATTTATTTAAAATATTTATACACTGTCCCTCCAGTACATTACTGCTCAGAGCGGCTCACAAAATTTATAAAATAGTTACAATATACATTCAGACTAATAAAATTAACCAAATCAAGTTAAAAATCCAAGCTAAAACCACAATCAGAATCAGCTTTTAGAATTTCAAATTAAATTCTTCAAAAAACTAAAACCTAAGTAGTATAAAAACTAATGACTAAAAACCTACCAGATAGAACCAATAGGCAAGACATTAAAAAGCCTCTTTAAAAAGATGTGTTTTGGTTGTTTTTTAGGTTGGGGTTGGGCACCAAATTTGGGTGATAGGTAGGTCCCCATGGGTGCCACCTACCACCTAAATTTCAAGGCAGTTGTGCACTTGGTTGATATTTAATGATTTTTATGTTTGTACTGATTTTGTATACAGTGGTCCCTCTACTTACGAAATTAATCCGTTCCGAATGCACATTTGTAAGTCGAAAAGTTCGTAAGTCGAAAAGCGGTTTCCCATAGGAATGCATTGGGAACTGTTTAATGCGTTCCGGAGCCTAGAAAAAAGACCCAGACCCCCAGTAAGGCTTGCAAACTGCACAGGAACATTTCTTTTCAAGAATAAACAGGCAGTAAACAGGCAGGCAAGTCAAGGAAACCGCATGTAAAATTCGTAAGTCGAGGAAACCCCATCTAAAAATTTGTAAGTCGAAAAAACCGCATCTAAAACCGGATCTAAAACTGCCGTTTGTAACTCGAAAAATACTTATGTCGAGTAGTTCGTAAGTCGAGGGACCACTGTATTTCCAACATAGGAAATAATGAAGATTTGAAGTCGCCCTATGCTAAACCTAACATGGATCCCTAGCTTTAATTAAAAATAAAAACTCTAGTCCTTGTAGAAGTGGAGTTATGGAGCAAAATGTGTGGTCACTATTTTTCAAACGTTTGTATTGTTTGGTATAAACTTTTCCTTATAATGAATCCCTATGAAGATTCATTGCACACCTTCACAAACACACACACATGCACACACTGCGGTACTTAGTGTGTTTTTAAGGAATTTTTGAAGTGTTTAGATTCTTTGGTGTCTAATAACTTTTCCTCATAATGAATCCCTATGAGGATTCATTCTATACCTTCATTTCTTCTGTTCGTTTTGACTGTCATTGGACAGTGCCAACTGTCAACTGCCGTGTGTCAACAACAACACACACACACACACACACACACACACACACACGACTCACACATGCTGCAGTACTCAATTTATATTTTAGGAATTTTTGAAGTGTTTAGATTATTTGGTGTCCATTACACACCTTCATTTCTTCTGTTGATTTTTACCCCACTGCTTTGCAGATGGGGGTGGGGAATTAGACATCCCATGTGCCAACTACCCCCCAACTCATAAGCCACTGGGTACTCAGTTTATATTTTTTTAAATGAAGGCTGGTAATCTGGGGGGAATTAATAGGAGGGATCTGAATCTTGAATCAATACAAATCAAATCTGGCATGATTTTATTTGTACCCAAATCTAGCCAATGGACCACAGGGGCAATTTGTTCTGTCTCCAAATTGTCTGAATCAGCTAGATTTGGGTACAAATCGATTTGTACCCAAATCAATTTGCACATCCCTACTAGGGAGGTGCAAGGAGATCAAGCCAAAGCAGGAGGCCAGCAGGAATCAGGACCAAGGATTGGGTCTCAGAGGAGGTTCAGAACCTGTAGAGCTCCAAGTATGGAAGCTGTGAGGCTGTGTGCAGGACATCCATCCAGGGACAGGAGGATGTTGCTTCAGCAAGTAGTGGTTCTCAACTCAGTCTTGAAGCTGTCTCTAGCTCCACCATCTCTCTTGCATAAGTTGTCACATTTATCATAGCATGTTTTCATGGACTGCCATCTACCATCAGATGCATGAAGTATATTAGCATTACTCTACCTCATATTATACTGTAATGTCAATAATAATTAGTTGGCATTTGTTATTATTTATCCGTATAAGGATTTATATCCTGGCTTTCAACACCCAAAGGTGTCCCCAAGGCAACTCACAACAAATCAATGATACAATAATTAAAATACTTAATAAGATAAAATTATAAATTAGAAAATGAGACATACCACATAATTTTTTAAAAAAAACTGAGAAAGAGAGGGTAAAAAGAATGAAAAATTCAATCCAATTGAAATGCCTGTCAAGAGAAACTTAAGTATGCAGTACACCGCTCTGGGCTCCTTGGAGGAAGAGTGGGATATAAAATGTAAATAATAATAAATAAATAATAATAACATAAAAGCATCTTAATTAGGTGGCTTAACTAAACTTCATAAAGAGGGGACTAGACAGGCCTTAAGGGGTAGGATTTCCCATAAAATCCTTATGGAATTTTTCTTAGTTATATCTGAGGGTATAACTAAGAAGGTCTCCAAAGATGGTGGAACATGAAGCAGAGCCTCAGAAGATGAATAGGCAGACATACGGGAGTCATTCGGGGAAATTCCTTAAATATATTGGTCCCATTGGCCTGGAAATGAGTAACAAAAGGAGGCTGAACAAAATGGGAACAGCAATTTCAAGGTGTTCCTGGCCATAGCTGCTATCTAACTGTCCAAGCGTACACTCAGATCGAGGAGCAGATCTGCCACCCGCCATGTATTCAGCTTGTAAATATATACACTCATGTGTAAAGAAGGAGAATAGCAATTGTAAATGGTGACTCGAATGACCAGGAACATTGCGGCAGTAACAAATTACGTTTCCTGGCTTAATCAATGTGTGTGGGGGAACAAATGAGAGTGTTCTGGCTTGCTATGCCCCCAATTGGGGCCACTCTCTGGCCATGCCCCTAGGCATCTGTGTGCTCAGCACTTGTCTGTGGAGCAGTTGAATGTGGAGAAACTTTCTCCTCATGATTTAGAGCCCTAATTCTTTTGATTTTAAGAATTATTAGGGATGTGCATGAATCAATTTTTTTTATTAAATTTGTACTCAAATCAAATAACCCCAGATTTGTTTTGGGTAGAAATCTGGCCAGCTAGCACAGGGGTGATTTGTTTTGTCCAAAAATATCCCAAAACAGGTAGATTCGGGTACAAATCATTTTGTACCCAAATTGATTCACACAGACATTAGGTGCAGGTGGTGATTCTCTCAGCAGCAGGAAGGAGGTGAAAAGAAATTATCTTCTCTTTTCCTCAATCAGGAAAGCAGGAACAAAAAGCAGAGAATCTAATCCAAGCAGCAGGCAGGCAAGGCAAAGCAAAACTCCTCTGGCTCTCTTTCTCTCTCCTCCCACTAAGCAGAAAGAAAAAATGGTGGCTGGGTGCCTCCTTAAGTACATTTGAGAATCCCTCCACCCTTGTCCCTTCTTTGACCAACTCCCCTAGCCAATGTGGGGTCAGTTCAAGATTTGAATGGAAATGAGCCAATCTGGAACCAGGTGGGAGGTGGGATTGCCACCCAATCATTGCACACTGTAAACCGCCAATCTGAAGCTTGGGAGGGCAGGATTTTCAAAAATATTTCCTGATACAAAATGGAGACAGCAAAAGAAATCGTCACAAAATGGAGGTCTGAATCTGAATTTTTCAGGTCCAAAATCTGGGCAATTTGTTTTGGATCCAAATCTGGCCAGCTAGCACAGAGGTGATTTGTTCTGTCCACAAATTGCCCTAAACAGGTAGATTTGGGTACAAATCATTTTTTACCCAAATCGATTTGCACATCCCTAAGAATGATAAAGAAATGCATTAACATAATCTTCTGGTTTTCTCATTCATACATGATTTTACAATTTTTTCAAGTCCAGGGAAATTCTTACTTAATCTGATTACAATTTACTGTTTTGCCATAGTCCCTGGGCAACATCACAAACTTGCATTGTGTTCTGGTAAATTAATCCACTCCTTGCAAATGCTGTTTTGAGCTCTGCTCAACTTTAGGGGGCTGTCACCGCACCTATCTCTTTGATGTCAAGGAGAAAGCTATTGTCTACCACATAAGCAATCTTAAGCCACAACATTTAACTATGCTGGAAGGTCAGTTGTTGTCCAAGGATATGTCATCACAACACTTTAATTGACTTAAGAGAAATTTTGCTTTTATCCCTCATCCTTGAAATATAATAGTACCATCTGTTCATATGTGATAAAAGCAAACTGCTGTATTTTGTCATTGTGCTGTAAACAGTAAAACATGATCAGATTATAGTAATATATTATCAGTTATAAAAATATGCTTCTTTGTCACTGCCACCATTTTAAATATAGGTATTATTTTGAAAAATGTTTCATATATTTACCAAAAAAAAAAGTATCCAGAAATGTTGGTGCAGTAAGAATCTTCAGATTTTGGTTAGACTTACGTAGGATGAACTCTCTAATACAGTCAGTCAAGTCTTTCCCAACATGAAAGTTCAAAGAATCCTGCTAGATTTTTAAAAAACCAGACAAAAACCAGCAGGGTCTCTATTTAGAGCACAAAGCTTAACAGCTCAAAATACTGAGATTACTACACAGGTTATACTAACCTTGATAACTTTAGGCAATTAAAAATACTTGGAAAGTTTTTTAAAATCTGTCTTCACATGCCAAAAGTGTTATTTCTAATTCTTTCCCCAGAACAATCAGCATAGTGGACAAACTACATTAAACAAATCTTTTTGTCTTGATTTTTAGTTATTTAAATAGCTGCCATTAGAGGGTGAGAATACCTGTTCTAGGCCTTTCTAGTTTATGAAGAATACAGACTTCATCTCTTAGCATCATACTTGTGCTGCTTAATCTAGAGTCAGTAACATAATACTGTGTCCCTAATGTATCAGGGATGTGGTTAGCCAATAGCCATGCTTGTGTCTCCTGCTGTTTTGTTTAGCTAAAGGGAGATAATCATTTCAGCACTGGAAGAGAAGCTGTAGAGGAAGCAAGCAGTTTTAAATGAATTACATAGAAAAAAAGTTTTTAAAAGCAACAGTCTCGCAAAATAACAAGGCATTACTGAAGAGTGGAGGGAGGAAAAGACCTCAATGATATTTGCTACTTTAAAAATGTAGGTTACCTCACACCAGCTCTGTCATGCTTAAATGGCACAGTGCTTGAGTGAAGCCCTCATCCACTGACCAGCACACATGTATAAAACTTTACTACAAGAAAAATAGCAAAATACTGCAAGCATGACTAGAAATTTTTAGCTCTCATCACTAATGATGTTGCAGAGATGATCCAGTAGGTTCTTGACTGTTGTCCTTTGCCATTTATGTAATCACGTTATACTGTATCACCATCACAACCATCATGCTAGCTAGTTTAAAAAATGTTTTTCATCAGTGAAATATGGCTGTTGGGTCCAAAGAAAATGAGATTTTCTACAAACAAAAGCATTAAGAAAGTCATCAGGATCTCTAGAAGTAACATGTTTGTTGCATGAACTTTGAGTTTCTGGAAAGATCCCTATAGAGATTGTCAAACATGAATACTTTATCTGAATGTAGAGAATTGACTAAATTGAACATGGGATGAATTTAATCCGAAGTTCAGTATTTAAGATTGAACAAACCAAATTCTACTGTTATCTATATTAATATTTCGGCAAAATTGCGAAGTAGTAAAATCTATAACAGAAAAAGTGAGGAAAATTAACTAAGAAAAAGAAAACACTTTTTCCATTTATTTCTATGAATAATCAAAATAATCTACAGCTTGCTAGTTATTTACAACTAAGTTATCTAATAACAATAATTTGCATGTTTAGATACTTTTCATGAAAATATCCTCAAATGTGTTATGAAGAATTCCCAAAATGAAAAAGTGCTACATTTTAATCGCTAGGAAACATCATTACAAGTGTTTCTCATTTTGCCCCTTTGCTAAGTTAAAGCCCTGAACAAAGAGGCTATTCTCACAATCACCCAAAAGAGGGCTAAGGGAGCCTAGCCCACTTTTGGGTGATTGTGTGCTGCAACAGGAGCCATGCAGCTCCTGGCAGCAAACCTCACTAAGTACCCCTCCCCTTAGATGAGGTTAATAGAGTGAGCCTCCATTAACCTCATCTTTTTGCTCCTGTGTTGTGACACACGGGTAGTAGACCCCCACCCTGGAGGCTGCAAGCAACCTCCCGGGCTCTCCAGGATGCCCCGTGCACATGCGCAGGACATCCTGGAACTTCCAGGGGCCACACAGCTCCTGATCCCCACAGCCCCCCGCTGGCTCTGTGACAGGGCCGGCAGTCGTATGGGTAGCCAATCTGGCTGCCCAGGGTTGCCTCTTGATCATCTGTGGGTCATCTGCAGCTAAGCCCGCTCTCCCCGCAAACCCCCTTACAGCTCTTCACACTAATCGTGTGAAGAGCCGCAAAGTGTTAATTTGGCTGTCAGTATTTAGAAAGGGTTTTGTTTGTTTTTTAATATCCTCTTGGGGCTGAGTGGTAGCTGGGAGTCTGACAAGGTATGTACGTACGTACGTACGTATGTATGTATGTATTTAACACATTTGTATGCCACCCAAAACACAAGTCTCTGGGAGGTTTGCAACAAATGGAATTTGTCAGCTGAGAAAACCATTTCCCCCCAGTTAAGGGTGGGTTCTTCACTTCTTTCTAGGAGGTGACTCAGGAGGACTATCTTGGAATAGATTGCCGACAGGGACTACCTGTTTCAGAACTTCCTTTATTCTACTCTGTCTGCACAAGAAAAGCTTGTATGAGAATAGGGATTTGCATTATATGCAGTTCTTTAAACCCAGCCCTGAGTTGTCTTGGAGGGAAAGTCTCTCCAAGCATCAGGGCTGGTTTGCCCCCTTGATATTGATAATGGAAGTGGAAAGATTTCCAATAGGACAGCAGGGATTTTAGATGGAATTCTACTGTTTTCCTTTTGAATCCTTTTGAGAATGCCTGATAGTGGTCATAGTGTTACAATATTTTTATCAGACTGATACAATTGCATATCCTTAGTATTTAGTGTCATACTACTGTTGAAAGTGGAGATTCTAAATAGCCATAGTGACTTTACAACACTCAAAAATATTATGGTCTAATAGGTTCGCTTTCTTAAAATCATTCAAAATGTGATTCAGAGGGGGGAATGTGAAATAAAATCAGGAATAAGACTGATTTGTTACTCATTTTATCCAAGGCTAGTATAACTATCTGACACACTACTGCAATTAGAGATAAACAGTGGACTTTAACTTGTTCAGATCACAAAAAGGTCACATTCAGCATGAGTGTATAGTCTCATAAATCCCAATATAGGCCAACATAGTGCAAAGTTTCAGAATTCAAATAGATTGTGGTTTGAAAGGCAAAGTAATCCAGGCCAAGAAAATAGCATCTCTCAGACTGGAGTATTGGTAGTTATCTTGGATCCACAGAATAGAAAATATAGACCCACTAAGGTGATACCTTTATTGGAACCAGAAGGAGGCCCGTACCATGCAGCAGAATGAACCAAAGGCAAAACTTGCTTAATGAATGTACAATTCTTCACATCAGTTGGGTAGTGATGTTCAGATGTATAGCTTGTGATATGGGATTCAGATGTATAGCTTGTGATATGGGATTTATGGATATTCACATTCCTCAGAAGTGGCCATCCTGAGGCTCACTAGCTGTTGTGGTACTACAACTCCTGCCACCATCCCCAACTGCAATAAATCGATGATGGAAGTTGTAGTATAACAACAGCCTCAGGTTAGCCAACCCTGGCAGAGCTAGTTGGCTAGATAGCTAATTGACAGATAGTTAACATAACATTGTGTATTCTGTAGTTTATAATAATAATAATAATTGGAATGCTAAACCAAATCATTAACATAACATTGAATAATCTGTAGTTTAAAATAATAATAATTGGAATGCTAAACCAAATCATTAAGAGGGGAACTATACTTATTTAAAAATGAATACTGACTGTAATTGTCTGATGGTTTTCAGGAAGAGAGCATCTGCTTACTTATAGAAGAGAAACATATGGTAATATAATGTGAAATGTGTATGTTAAATATGGTGAGAAATAAGCACACATTGTATCAAAATGACGATAGTTATTAAGGATGTTAAAATAGTAACAGAGAAAACACAAGGAAGCGCTTGAACAAGTAAAAGCATTTTTCTTTTCTGATATTTTAGCAGGCTATAAAGTGAGAGACCACTCAGATGTCATTTATTACCAGGTACAGAGGTAGAATTGGTTTTATTTATCATGAAGATCCGGAAATGGTTTCAATGAGTCATCACTAGATATTAGCTGAGTCAGTGAAAAATTCCTTTGGTTGCCCCAAAATTTCATATCAGTGCTGCAGTAATGTGATGATTATCCCACAGGAGAAGCTCACTGAACAGAAATGGGTTGAATTCATTAGCATAGCTGTAGCTGGGCAAACACATTGGGAAGACATGGGACTGGGTCTCACAATCCGTGAGACCCGGTTTGGGGCGGTGAGCGAGAAGAGCGGGCTAAGCCCGCTCTCCCCGCTCACAAGCGGGGAGGGAGCCCTGGGCAGCCAAATCGGCCACCCACATGATTGTCAGCTCCGAGACTGAGCCGGCGGGGGCTGGAGAGCTTAAGGGCCACGCGGCCCCCGGAAGCCCCAATATGCCCTCTGCGAGCACGCAGGGCATAGTGGGGAGACCCTCTGAGCTGGGAGGTAGCTTTTCGCCTCCCCTCCGGGTCTCTACTTGTGAGTAAATGCAGCATGAAGCCATGCCGCGGCTACTCACGATTAAGAAAACCAGGTTTGCGGAGCGCTCGCTGGTTTGGGGGCAGGGGTTCTCGAGCGGGTTACCCACTCCAGAACCACCGGGCTCACAGCCGAGCCCGGTGGTTCCGACAATCGGGAAAAATCAGGCTAGGCTTTCCTAGCCTGATTTTTCCCAATCGTGGGAATAGCCCCACGGTCTCCCTGCCTATTCCAGGTTACCTGTCACCTCCCCTGTTGCCCTGCCCCACTAAGCATGCAGTCTCTGTGTGCTGCCAGCTTGTTAAGCTTTGCTGACAGCATGCACACTATAATAATGTCCTGGACTGGGCCTGGTTGAATTTAAGCCCTAAGAGACGGTTCAGACGTACAGTTTAACTACAACACTAACCGGAGTTAAAATCCTTAAATGCAATTTGTGCCATAGACATACAGCTAGCTGCCACTAGCCTAACAGGAATAGAGGGAGAGGGGAACCCCTCTCTGGCACTTGGCTTCCCAGACCAAAACCAGCCAGCTCCATGGCCAGACTGTGGGCAAAGTGTCACCACGGAACCCGTTTGGCCGCGATTGGCTACAATTTCTAGTGGGGTGTGACTACCATGATCATGCATTTTCGAAGCGCCCCACCCACCCTCAGCAGGGGAAGCCTATTGGAAGCCCTATAAATGCTCTGCAATGCCAGCACCGCTTCTGCCAGTCCATGGCACCACCATCCCAAAGTGGCCCAGCACCCCGAAAACACCATGCAAACTCTGATTCCCAGAGGGTTTGGGGGCATGGGGGGTGTGTGAAATCCTGTTTTCTTCATGGGAGGGGAGGGGAGAACCCACATTTGCCAGAATGGGATATGCAGATGGAGCAGGGCAAAGGATACTTGGGGGGGGGTCCTGTCCCACCATGACCACGGGAGATGTCGTGAGGGGAGACCCTGGCAGGGCCATCCCAAAGCCACTGAAAGCAGCTTGTAGCCCATGGGCTGACCATCTCATGAGAGGGACAGTCTACTGGGGATATGCCTGAACCTATTAAGGTGTTATTCCCCACCCGTGGACTGTGAGCTCAAGAGCTGAGTCGGCCACCTAACCACCAGGAAATCCAAGGTGGCCTCACTCTAGTGGGCCCCTTGACTATCCTTGAAGAAGAAAACTTTCCTCTCCCCTAATCCCTCTTCTGCATTGCATGCATCCCAGAGGGCATCCTCACACCCCATGTTCCACAGCCTGGCTACACACCTGGCCGTGAAGTGGGCCAATGAGACAGCACATCCACTCAAGTTTAAAAGTTTCCAGATCCAGTCCTTCTGAGCATCGTATGTAGATGAGCGGGCATGGGGAATGTAGAGAGAGGACACTTCCCCTGCTCCCCTGGCCCTGGGGCACCTTGGTTGACTGCAGATGCCGCTTGCGATGGTGCCCCTGTGCAAAGGTACAAATGGCCAGGCAGGGGGCTGGTTTCCCAGGCATCTCATCCACTGTCCCTGGTAGCTCCCAGTTCCCAATCCACCCAATCTGCCATATGCAGATCCGCAAGTGTGGGGATGGATGGGAGTACCCCTGCTCTCTGGACAACACTGGAGAGGGGTGGCCACTCCAGACCACCAGAAAGGGTCCACTTGTGCACATGTCTGTGTGGGCAGGCAGGGGGGCACAGGATGGTGCCAGCTTGCCTGTGGTCCCCAAGACTAGGAATGTGTTCCCCAGGATAGCACTCCCCACTGCCCCAAGCCTAAACCATCCTCACTCTATTCAGAGCACTCATGGCCTGACGCTCTTGTGAGGGAGGTATTAGGCGGAGATGAGGATGTTTTGCCATCTGGCATCATGGAAGATTTGCCCAGGCAACTCATTTCTCTCCTCTCCACTCTGACTGTCTTTCTCATGCCTGGCCACCAAGCCCTTGGTCGGATGGAGGTTTCCTTGAGGAAGGATCTCAGCTGACTGAAGACTGTCTTCGGTGACAGGACTGTCCTCGAGCCAGCCTCTATGGGTATCCACCCACAAAAGCAGAAGGGGCTGAGCTCCCCTTCCCCACCCTTTCTTGGTTAAAACCTGTCTGCTCTTGAATCCCTTCAGGGGGGCAGCCTTTTGGACTCTGACCATAGCACACTGACCAAAATCAAGTGCAAGCAGAGTGCGGGCAGTGGGCTGTGGAGCAGACCCTTCCAGCCTTTTGAAATTCCCAGGAAAGGACTGACATTGCAGTATATGTAGATCTTGAGGTACAGAGACTCCCAGGAGTAGAGTCACTCCCACCCCATCCCTGGAAGGGGCTTTCACCTCTTGTTTGGTGAAAAATAGAAATTGGATATTCTGGAATCTCTTCAACGTGTCAGCCTTTCAGACCCCATTTATTGCACACCCACCAAAACCAAGCGCAAGGATGGTGCGGACAGTGGGCTGCAGAGCTGCACCTTCCAGCAATTCGAAATTCCCAGGACAGAACAGGGCTGGCATAGCAATATATGTAGATCTCAAGGCATGGAGATTCCTGGGAGTACAGAGCCCCAGTTTCCAGCCACTCTGTGTTGGCTGTGTCATCTGTTGGAGGCACTGGATATGGGTGCACATACCAGCATTGGTGGGAGGGTTGGCAGGGTGCAAGGTTTGACAGGGGTTTGGTAGCAGTCACCAAGGACCGCACTTGCCCAAGTGCCTGTACCTGCAGTTTGTTCTGCTTGATGTTGGGAATTCTCTCTCTGGTAAGAGCTACCCTTCTATTACGGCAGAATGCACAGAGGCAAAACACAGGCATGTGTCTGCCCAGGTATGTATGTATGCTAAGAGCAAAGGAAACTTGGAGTCAGTTCATAGTTTCAAATCAATATAAGGAGTCTTTATTGGTGAACTCCATTCTAGATAGGAAAGTGGAGAAATAGTATCTCTAATGTAGCTAGCTAGCTGGATGCAGACAGATGCTGTCTGCATCTTTGTGCACACATGGTGCAGAGAGAGACAAGCATGCGTGTTAGGGAGAAGAGGAAGGAAGTAAGGAAGGGAGGCAGGAAGGAAGGAAGTCCCTGAGAGGAGCAATCTACATATCAAAGGGATAGTGTCAGAGCAGTAGAGAGGAGGAATGACCAATGTCTTGACCCCTCTAGCCCTCTGACTCACTAATCTGTGAATGCCTCTGTCATTGAGGCATGAGACAGCGCAGAGTCCTTCACTTCCAACACTTGAGCATCCTCTCTCGCTCCCCATAGTCGGCCAATCTTGTGATAGGGTGGCCAGTCCGTGGGCAGACAAGCAATTGTTTTGCACTCTGACAACCCACTGCTGCTGCAATGGCTTCACCTTAGGACTGTCCTACTCACGAATGAGATTTAAGGAGCAAACATCCCCCCCAGGGAAGGGGCTGAGCCCCCCCCCCTTCCCCACACTTTCTGGGGTAGAGCACATCTCTGCTCAGGTAGGGCACATTTTTGGATGCAGAAGGTTCCAGGTTTAATCCCTAGCATCTCCAGGTAGGGCTGGGAAAGACTCCTACAATTACTTGGACATGCATGCCTGCACTTGTGTAATGGAGTTTCCTTTGAAAACCATACAAGCTCCATTGTGCAAGTGCAGGCATGCATTTCTGAGTCATTGCACAATTGCCCTCTTGTGCAATTTTGCTGGGACTAGATTTTACATATGCAGCAACCCCATCAGAAGGGAAATGCTGGCATTAGGCTGCACATCATGTCAGCCACTATTTTAGCAGGAGCTTGTGCTGAACATAATGTAAGTTCTTCGTACTGAACGATGCCAATGTATTATTTATCAAAACTGTTGAAGTGGTTGTATAGAAGGAATCCTTTGCATCCATGGAAAATTACATGCTTCTAACCTTTCTTGCAAAGGAGTCCCATTAAACATGATAAAATGCCAACAGACAAATTTAATTAAATGCTTATCTAGTCTCCTCTAAAATGGGTTATAAATGCTCTGGGGGTGATATGGGCTTCCACTGTTTTTAGAGGCTGTAGAAGCATGATGGATTTTCATGTGCAAATTTAAAATATGTTCAAATGGGAGAACAGAGATCCACAACACTAAAATTTTGGAAGCTTTCTGTTGAAGTTCTGCTATGGATAGTTTTGCTTACTGAGTTCTTAGAAACATGGAAGTAAAAATATGAGCTTTTGGGCCAACTAAACACCATGGATTGGCAAAGTATACCCACTTGCAAAACCACTGAAGCAAGCCAAATAACTTTGTGAGTTCACAGTGTGCACTTTATTTGCTTCATACTTTGGTATTCAAATCATCTCCACCTGTTCAGATGAATCAGAGTGATAATGTTAGATGAGGACATTTTGCAGAAGTTAGAGACATGTAAGTATGATGTGTGAAGTCTCTCCTTTGAGAACTTTGAGTCCCATCTCAGATTTTTTAAACTTGGAGCAAAGTTATTTCTAACTCTCACCTGTTTGGAACAACTTCCTTAAGCTACCCTATCTGGACTTCCTCCTGTAGGTCTCATCTTCTCTTCCCACCTGGATGAAGTGGCTGACGTGTCATAGCAAAGGTAGGGTGATAGAGGCACCTATTCATTCATTCATTCATTCATTCAATCAATCAATTTCTAAACCGCTCTTCCAAAAATGGCTCAGGGTGGTCTACACAGAGAAATAATAAATAAATAAGATGGATCCCTGTCCCCAAAGGACTCACAATCTAAAAAGAAACACAAGATAGACACCAGCAACAGTCACTGGAGGTACTGTGCTGGGGTGGGGAGATAGGGCCAGGTTATTCTCCCCTTGCTAAATAAAGAGAGTCACCGCGTTAAAAGGTGCCTCTTTGCCAAGTTAGCAGGGGCAAAGCCTGTGCAAGTCATGTACATTTACATTGATTAAAATAATATGAAGTTAGGACAAATACATTTCCTTTCTTTGCCCTTTCCTCACAGCACCTGCACCACTGCCCTTGCAATAACTATCAAACTACACAGTCATGCACAAGCACAATTTTTGGCACCCAGGATGGCAAGGGGCACTTCCATATGGCAATGGGTCTTAGGAGGAGAGACACTGAACATCAACTGAGAAATTGTGGTGAGGAGGTGGTGAGTGGCTTGCTGGGTGGGTGGGAGAAGGGACAGTGAGTCCACCAGAGAAACTGATGCCGTGTTATGTCCGTGCAGCTTCTCCTAAAGCCTAGGATGGATCTCATGCAAATTAATTGCAGCTGGTGTTCTTGGGAACTGTTACCTGCCCAGAAAGGCAGTGCCTGATGAAGCTACATGACTGCCACCTTTGGTTAGGAAAAGTGACCTGCGTTTTATGCATCCAAACTTAAAAAGAAGGAGGGGGGTGGGTTTCCTGTATGTAGTTTGCGATTGCTGCATTTAAAAGGGCTTCTGTGAGGACTCCCCTCAATAGCGATGGCAGTGCTAACCCATACTCCGCCATTGGGTGGGAGTCTACAACCAGCAAGTGGACTCTCACTAAGGGGGAATCTGCTTGCCACGTTGGGCTTAAACATCCAGAAAAATGGCTTGTTGCGTCTGGCTGTGAGATTCCCTTCATTCCCCTTGTGGGTGTCCTTTTTTAATCTCCCTGAGAAAAGACAAACTGTCTTCCCCAGCTGGGCGACTTGGATTGCGCCCCTCTCTTCGAACTTCTACTCGTAAAAGATAGACTGCACAAGTGTTCCCTCTAAATTTCCCCATATGTGAGCAGAAAGAGTTTTGCTCTGGGCATCAGTATCAGGGCAGTGAGTACACACATTCATTCAGAATGGGGCCTTCCTGAGCGGGATCTAAAATTAACTAAGTGGGCATTGCACATGCACATTTATTTATTTATTATTTGTTCGATTTATATACTGCTTTTCATTAAAATAATCTCAAAGCGGTGAGACACGATCACACCTTAATAGGAACACCACACTGTACCTGGCGATACCACCCCTGCCTGTTGGGGACCCCCCCCCCACACACACACACGAGTACCCAATCTATCTTGGATTGGCAATGGGGGAAAGGGTTTTTTAGGAAGGGAAGGGAATGAAGGGACAATTGCGTGCATCACTCCAAATAAGTGTTACCCAGTTCATCAATAATTTGCCTTTGCTGGAAAGCATTCCACTGCACTAGTCTTGGAAACCTCCTAAAAAGCAGGCCAGGCTATACATTTAGAATGCTTTTTAACAAATTCTCACTTGCAATTGTGGTGGCTAAAGCAGTCAATTGTTACCTGCCCACCAATGTTCCCTCTCAGGCATGGGCATGTGTGCACACTCACTAGCTTTCTGATCTGTACACAGTGAATTTCATATCTTTCTGAGGTCAAATCAGCATGGCCACACTCTGAAAGAATGAGTGCACACACTGCCTTGGTACTGTCATCCAGAAAAACATCCAGAAAAACATGCACACAGATACAAACAATTAAGGGAACTTGCTGTCCATGTCCACTGAAAACTTGCAGATAATGTTCAGCCATGCAAGGCACCCATGTAGTGCTGGCTAACCAGACAAAACATGCAACACCTTTACAAAAATGGCATCCTGGGCAGGTGCACGATTGGGTGTTAGGTAAATGAAAGGGTTCCTTGCGCGTGTGCCTCTTCTCCTTCTTTAATTAGAACCTTTCACAATGTTCTCAATAGGAATTGTAAATAGTGATCCTGCATGCTAGGTAGCGCATCAAGGGGTACATTGCAGGTTACTCACCCAATCCTAGCCTTAATCCTTTATGGCACTAAGCACACCACAAACCAACCTTCCTCTTCTTCAGAGCAAGTCAAGCTTGACTGTCAAAACACTTGCCTTTCAAATTTCAGCATGGGAGGAGTACCACAGAACACCTGACTTCCTAGCTTTCTACGAAATGCCAGCACAGAAGAACCACTGTTAATAAGCAGGTTCAGAGACAGCAGGTTCAGAGACAGAGACAGACATTGTATTTGTACAGCAAAATGTTATATCTTTAATTGACTGAATAATAAGAAGGTTGTCACAGGTGGAGCTACTGCAGGTGTATTCCTGATGTAGCTTTGATGGAAATTCAGCTGTTCAGGGGGATAGCATCTGAGTTTCTGTGATTTAAAAGCAGTGTGCTTTTCCATCACCGTGCACCTGTCTGTTGGGGTGCTGGAAGATGCTCCCAGGTGTATCTTGAGAATACGCCTTTAGGGGTGTGTATAAAACGGGAAACCTGGTTTGTCTCTAATTGAACTGCACTCAAGCCAAACCAGATCCAGTCCAGTTTTGTGCACACTTGAACCAGGCCTCATTCAATTCAAACCATGCCCAGTTCAGGGTGGGTGGGTTCAAAGCCATACTGGTAAGGGTAGGCCAGGGGGCCATACCAGTAAAGGGGAAGGGGGGACCAGGGGGCTTAACTAAAGAGAGTTGGGGCAGGAGGAGAGTTAAATGCTCAGAGTGCATAGGCCATTTTATTGACCTCCATGCTTGCATAGAAGCCTGAAATGGGCCTGAAATGGGCCCATAATAGATCGACCTTGCTCCAGTGGGGTGTATGTGTGTGTGAGTCTCATCTGCCACCCACACACACCCACATGGCCACCGCGGCTGCCACCTCCAGCTACTTTAAGGTGAAATTTAATTCTCCTCCAGCCCCAACTCACTTTAGCTAACCCCCCTGGTCCCCCCACTTTCCTAGTTTAGGTTTGAGCCAGTTAGAGCCAAACCAGGCCCAGTTCGGCTCAACCTGAGCCCTGGTTCACACAACCCTACTGCTCTTACTGCCTGTGCTTCTCTGGTGCTGCTCTGACTGCTTTCTGCCGGAATGGGATGGGTACTGCTCCCCTGTCTTGCTCCTGCATCTGGCCACTGCTGCTCTTATTTGCCTGAGGGGCTAGCAGATCTGTATGGTCCAGCAGCAACACATCTCCACTCAACTCTCAGATATTCTGAAGGATGCAGCAGGCCACTATGATCTTCCTCCACCTCTAACAAGGTGTAGAAGGCATGCCAATGGGACTTCAGCCTCCCAAAAGCCTACTCCATGACCATTCTTACCTGCTGTGGTGGAAATTGAAGTTCCTCTCCATGGCGCTCCAAGGTGCATGGTAGGGGATGATGAGCCACTTCCGAATGCTATATCCCTGGTCTCCAAATATCACAGGCTTGAATGGAATACCACTGACAATTACGGGTGTGCATGTAGAAATGAAGGTCCCAACCCTTAACTTTGCTGCAAGAGAGGACATCCAGAAGACTGAGGTGTCGTGGCTTCTTCTGGACACCCCTGCATATACATCCATCCCAGACACCCATGATACATCCATGACATTTTATGTATGTAT
Source organism: Hemicordylus capensis (assembly GCF_027244095.1). NCBI lineage: Eukaryota > Metazoa > Chordata > Lepidosauria > Squamata > Cordylidae > Hemicordylus > Hemicordylus capensis. The sequence goes on along the minus strand of NC_069660.1, from coordinate 243,398,098 downwards.
GTATGTATGTATGTATGTATGTATGTATGTATGTATTTATACCCAAACTTACATCTCTGGCTGGCTAACAACAATGCCCTGTGGAGTCCATCAGAGCTTGCAGGGTCACACTGTAGTAGTGTTTATGGTTGTAGTACTCATCATGGCTGTGAGGGAGTACCAACATTTTGACGTGTGTACCGTCTATACACCCCAGAAGGCCTGGAAAACCCTTCATCTGGAACCCTGCCATCATCTCCTGGGGGTTGTCCACCTGAATCATGTCCAGAATCTGGTCCTCATTTATGTCCAGGAACAGCTCATTCAGCAGAACAACTTCATGGAAAATCTCACATGCTGTGGAGGTACCCACTGCAAACAGGTTGCTGAGTGTCAGATAGTTCACATTGTAGACCAACTTATGCAGCATGATGGTCATCCGCTTCTGCATGGTGGTGTCCTGGAGGTGGAAAATTGGCTTCATTTCACTTTTAAGGATCTCAGAGATCTGTCTGGACATTCTGAAGCTGCCCATAATCAGCTGGTCATCCCACTCTGACACATCTTCTGTGGACTACCAGGTGTTGAATCTTGCCAGTGCCCACTAGGGATGTGCAAAATGATTCTAGTTCAAAATTATCCAAACTTGAAACAGCCATATTGAGTATTTCAAATTGCCACCCAAGAGTTCAGAATCCACCCAAAATCCACCCAAGAGTTCAGAAGGAACTCAAATGTGAAATTGCTGATCTCCTAGCAAAAACATGTAACTTATCCCTACAATCAGGCTCTATACCAGAGGACTGGATGGTAGCTAGTATAATTCAAGGATTTTCAAAAAGAGATCCAGGGGGATCCGGGAAACTACAGGCCGGTTAGCTTAACTTCTGTGCTGGATATATTGTTGGAAATTACCTCCAAAGGCCTGGCATATGTGCCTTATGTGGAGAAATAGCCTGATTGTGACCTCACCCCTCTCCCATTACCCTACTAAATCCCCACTTCGAAGCATTAAAAAAAGACTTGATGGCCAAAGAGCCAGGAAAGCGAAACAACGGTTGTTCAACAGTTGGTGCTTATAATCCCCCCCCCTTTCCCCTTTCCCCCGCTTCCCTTCTCAGCTCTCCCTTGCTAGGTAGACATGCTTTGTGGATAGGTTACAAGGATTAGTCTTTAATTACCAGGACCCAACATTCATTTTAATTCCCTCAAGTAAATCAACAAAAGACTTTGCTGATTTGATTCCTTGTGTCTCCTAATGCATCCACTGGCCAAGCCCTCCCTGATTTTGACAGCCCAAGGATGCACTGGCACATCAAAGTGATCCCTTGGACTATGGCTCAATAGCACATCAACACCTTGGTGCACTGGCACAGTGGCGCAATCTTTTGAACCAAGAAGTCCTACAGTGCTTAACACAAGCAATGTGAAATATAGGTGGGACATAGGTGTGAACAGAAACCTCCCACATGAAAATAAAGCCACGTGCAAGCTCTCATTCTTGTGATGTAAGGATGGGAAAACTGAGAGTGATAAAGATGTGTGCGGTCAGAAATGTGTTAACTTATTTGTTTAACCCTTGTGCACAAAGCACTGCAGTGATGAATTGATGGAGACCTCCCCTGCTGACTCTGTCTTGCCCTCCTATCCTTTTTTCCCTCAGGAACACACAAGGTCCAAAACACAAAGGGGAAAGCAGTTTGCTCCAATGTGGCTCTGTCCCTTTAAATGTATGAGCTGTAGGGACAAAGCATCCCTGTTGCCAAACAGTGGCAGGAGGAGTAATGAGATGTTAGAGGGCGGAGCATCAGCCCCAAGAGGCGGCCACTCTAGAACTGATGCATTTCTGGGCTACTCTGAGCTGACCTCTCTATGGTTGCAGGAGGAGCTTTCACATAAAACCCAGTTATAGTGGCAGCAGAATTTAGATGACACAATGGTGCTTTCAAACCTCAGGTTTCAGCAGCACAACTCACTATAAACCAAAGGTTCAAATTCATTTTTGGATGCAAAAATGGAGCCCCGGTTGGGTGATGAAACCATGGCTGAATGCATTCGGATGATCATAAATTCAAACTTATGGCATGTTTACCTCCAGTTTGGTGTTTTGTCTGAATGGGGACATATTATTCTATTCTTTATCTAAGTATACTATTAGTTAGGGAGAGAATCAGGAACATATGACTCTGGCCAATTACATCAATTGAACAGCAGTAGTCAGTTGGCATTTTGCTCCAAAATTGTGTGCTAAGTTTCTATAGAATAGAAGCAGCCTAAGAAATCTGTTTGAGCAGCGAGAACTTAGAATTTCAGTAGCCCAAACATTAAAGGTATATAACCTGTCATCCTAGACTCCTAGTCATCCATGCTGGTGGAGTGAGTGTGTGTGTGTGTGTGTGTGTGTGTGAGAGAGAGAGAGAGAGAGAGAGAGAGAGAGAGAGAGAGAATGAGAATTTATAACAATAATCCAGGGATATTTTTAAATTTTTCCTTTCAGCTTCTTTATGTATTATTCATATACCATCTCCCAGAAGGTGGACCTGGCATAGGAGCCTAACCTAGCCATAGAATTTGTAATCTACAGTGTTCCAGTATGTTTATGAGCACCGTATACCCTGTTGCCATGATTCACATACTATCTTCTGCAGTTTTTTCCCCACTTTCCTCTCCAAACTTTGAAATCTACAGTTGCTTTCCCTATATTTGATATCAAGAGGGCATGTGGATGACACTGCAAGCTCTGTTGATTATCTGAATGAAAGATCAAACAATTTAAAATAAATTACATAAAATAACTTGGCAAAGAGGCACCTTTTAACGTGGTAGTTCTCTTTTTTTAGCAGAGGGAGAGTAACGGGCCCTATCCACCCCCAGCACAGTACCTCCAGTGACTGTGGCTGGGGCCTATCTTATATTTCTTTTTAGATTGTGAGCCCTTCGGGGACAGGGAGCCATCTTATTTATTTATTATTTCTCTGTGTAAACCACCCTTTTGGAAGGGCGGCATAGAAATCGAATGAATGAAAGAATGAATAAAAGAAGGAAAAGGAAACAGTCAACTATTCATTGACTGTTTTTTTAGTCATAGCTGTATGCAGGCATTTCATTAATTCAAAATGGACAACTTCAAATGACTTTGTCTTTAGTACCCAAAAGAGAGCCTAGAAAGGAAACATTAAGAATGGACTCACAGACAAGCAAAGAGGTGAGTCATATTTGCCCTGAGTTAAAATTCTGGTCTTTGATGATGGCTATAAATATTTAACAGTAGAGTAATAATGATCTCACCTACGGCACATATAAATATGCAAAAATTAGACCAGATTAGTTTTGGATTTTGGCATCTCCCCTCTTTACAATTAAAACTTATATCAACATGTCTCAAACATATATTAAAGCACAGTCAGTCACTTTAGCCAAAATCTATTTGTCTAAACTTATGCAGCCTTTCCCACTTAGTGATTCTTGGATATTTTATCAATATCTTTGGCATAGGATTTTAAATAGGATACCATTACAATTAAGAAGTACAAGATATATATTTAGTCCAATTGCCTGCTCCTATACCAGAGAAAGTCTTGCTGTGTTGTGCCTTACCAAAAGACAGATACTATGTGAACATATGTATAAAGATATATTTGTTTCTGCAGACTTCGCTTCTAGAGATTTTTGTGAGCAGTATGCCTTGCATGAAGCAGAATGTCAAGGCAGGATGTGCTGGCTCCATACAGGAGCAGAGTAGAGGCAAGAACAAAATTTCAGTTTCAGGGTCTACAATCATTTGACAAAACTTATGCATGTAAAGCCTGTGTGTGTAGGCTTTCACACTTTCCTTCAAATGCACTTGCAGGTCAGCAGCTATGAATGGGGATGATTCCACTGCTCCCTGTAAATGCATGTAGTTGAATGTGCAAAAAGGGCTGATGGAGAATGGAAAAAGGCAAAAGTACCTGTGACCACTCAAGGGTGACTGGTGGGGGAGGGGCTTTGGGAGGCTGGGAAGAAGACCATGGTGAACTGCTGGGCCAGCACCTCAGGGTCGTGGGGTTGGATGCTAATAAGTTGGATGTGAGAGAAAAAACTGATACCAGCTTAGGTATCTCCAAGTCTCAGGTATCCCCAAGCGGAGACCCCCCAAGTCTGAGTTCACCTGGGTCCAGGAAGAGGGGAATGAGCCAGGTACTCCCTCCTGCACCTCCTAAGACCTTGAGTAGTCATTGTAGAGGAGGAAGCCAGAGGAGTCAGGAGGAAACAGATGACCTGTTAATGGAAATGGTCTGAGGTGATTGGCAAACACCCCTAAATTTTGGGGGGCTTTGTGTGGGAAATTAGCTAGCTGGGATGGAGCAGTCCCATGTCAGAATTTTTTTGTGCAAAATTCTGGTCCTGGGGAAATGAACTGACAGAGAAGTTGAAGTTCAAAATAAAGGAAGGTTTTATTTGGGGTTCAGGGGTACAGCAAAATATGAGAGTTGATTAAAGCAATATTACTTATTACTTAAAACAATTTAATAGTTGATTAAAGCAAAATAAAGCAATACAAAGATTAACCAAATACTTGCAAAGAGGCAATTTAGCTGAATGTTTGAATTAAATGACTTCCTGGCTGGCTAGAGAAAAGAAGGCTATAGAGAAACAGGTTATCGGATTTAAGAAAGAGCAGGGATAGGGAGAGCCCAGAGGGGTGCAGGGGCGTAACTACCATTAGGCAAGGGGAGGCGGCTGCCTGGGGGCCCCCACGCCTCGAGGGGCCCCGCAGAGGCAAGTCACATGACTATATATTGTGAAGTGTGTGTGTGTGTGTGTGTGTATCAGTGAGGGGCCCATTTTAAAATTTTGTCTCTGGGCCCACTCCAGCCTTGTTACGCCCCTGGAGGGGTGCAGTGAGAGGCGCAACTGAAGGACCTCTTTCTTCAAGGGTGGAACCAGTTGGCCGCAGAGAACCAAAAGCAGCTTGGAGGTTAGGCAGCAAGCGTAAATTGAAAAGGTGTCTATTTTCGTGCAGCCAGCTTCTTGTCGCAGTGAGGCAAGCTGGGTAGATTGGGCCAGCGAGGAAGGCTGATCTGGAGACTGGAAGCATGAATGGCATGAAGAGCATGACACGGTCTAGTGTTATGGTGGATGTCAAGTCTATCGCCCATACAGTGGGTGACTCCATGGTATAGAAACAAAATGAAGCACACTGGTTGAAGGACTCAGGGCCAGTTATAGCCCCAAATGCACCCTGAGGAAAAATACCAGCTGCTTCTTCTTCCTGAGGAGAAAAATTCTGGTGAATCTCAAAATTGACTGTGTTTGCTGTGCTGGAGTACAACACAATTTGAATGGGTCAAGAACAACCTGTATGTAAATGGACTAAGTGGACGATCCAGTAAACCAATCAGTAATTTTAATGAGCGCACCTCTGAGTTCCTATTTCTCACTTAGCTCTTTTGTAATAGCAAAGGGAGTTGCATTCACAGTGCCTTATCTGGCTTTTCCTGCTGAGGTGATTAGCATTAGCTTGTTTGAGGCAATTGCAGAGGAGGAGAAGTAAAGGGTAAATCTTTGGACAGAAAGACCATGAAAGTGAAGTTAACTCGCAAGCTAACTCTGGTCTGCGTAAACATTCCCTAATATAGGAAAAGGCGTGAGGCTAATCCCCTTTCAATGCGCGTGGAAGCTGTTGAATCTGAGGGCGACCATCCCACTGCCTGCTAAGTGACCTGTTCCCAATGTTCCAACAAATGGGGAGCCCATGATCCTGTGAGTCTCCTGAGCATGTTAAGAGTGGGAACTAAAAGCCTGTTGTCCCAAACATAAGCAGAGAGGCTTCTGGGAGCCTTCAGAATAGCAGTGCTGGCAACAGAACCAACAACCAAGCAGCAGGAAATCAGGTACTTGAGAGAGGCCAAAGGGGGCAAGCTAGTGGACCTCCAAGACAGACACCACTCACTGTGAAAGAAGAGGGGGACCAACCCATGATGTAATGAAAGGGACCCCAGAAGATGAAGGCAAGATGTAGTCATCACTGCTAATAATATATTTGCGATACATACTTGTACTGGTAAGTTTGACTACACTTTTGCTGGTAGGCTTTGTTAGTCAGACATTTTTTTTAATTGGAACATTCTTAAATTTATTCAATTAAATTCAATACAAATTTATAATACAAACAAACAATACCGACATATCAAAATAATCATGATTTGCAAACTTCATGAATAGGATCACAATTATCTCCATTAAACTCTATATAATAAATATTTTTTTCCAAATATGACAAAATTGTGATTCTTTTCTCTGATCTTTCATTATCTTTACTTTATCTGAAATTTTTTCTAAGATTGCCAAGGACTATACCTTTTTATACCATCTCTCCACATTTAGATTATCAACAGTTTCTATTGCTGTGCCATGATGGCTTTTGCAGCCAGAATTAAAAAGATAATTAATTCTTTATCTTTAAGTTTAGTATTGTTTCCTGCAAAAATATGTAATAAATCTAAATCTGGAGAATATTCTACTCTTTGATTCATTATATTGCTAATTTCAACAAAAAAATTCTCCCTAAAAGGTTTAATTTTCTCACAAGTCCACCATATATGATAATATGTACCTTTCTGCTTACAACCCCTCCAACATTGTATGGAATTTTGTTGAGAAAATCAAGCTAATACCAAAGGTGTTAAATACCAGTGATGTAGAATTTTCCAGTTAAGTTCTTGAATAGAAGCCGAGATAAAAAACCCTGTCCTCCATAATAATTGCCAATGCGTCTCCTCTATATTTTTACCTAGATCAATTTCCCATGCATTCCTCAAACCTATTGGGGGATCTCCAATCTCTATTTGTATTAATATTTTGTAAATGTTTGAACTTATCAGGCTGATCCTGATAGCTAAGTATTAATTTCTCAACATTTATAAATAAACGAGTAGCTGAACTCTCAACTCTACTATCCATCAATATGGATCTAATTTGAAACCAAACTAGCCAAGGTATTTGACATCCCATTTGTTGTTCAATCTCAACCTTCTTATATAACCTCTTATTTCTATAGAAGTCTCTTATTCTATAAAAATCTCTTTCCTTCAACATCCTCAAATAGGCCAATCCATATTTGTCTGCCCCAGTATCCAGATATGTTAATAAAGGTGTTAATGGAGAAATATCTAAAAATTATTTGTCTTAAAATTCCTTCTGATTCCTGTGCCTCTTCTATTTGTATCCACTGCTTTGATACATCATCCATTATAAATGCAACCATATGACTTAATTGGGCAGCTTGATAATAATGTTTTAGATTTGGAAGTCCCCAACCGGCTTGTTATTGAAGTCTATATACTGTATTGTCTTTCTATTTAGTCTCTTTTTTTATTATTAAGGTTAAACCTTTCAATTTTGTTTTGCCATAACCTTAATATTTTATCTGGGATTTCTACTGGAAGTGATTGAAATTGACATAATTGACATTTCCTAAGAGCCCAGAATCCTTTCTGCTGGGAATAACGCAAGGAGAGTTTTCCACAAGAAATTTAACATTCTTCATGTATGCAACCATGGCGGCCAGAATAGTATATGCACAGAAATGGAAGGACAATGAACTGCCCTCAAAAGAAGATTGGCTGATAAAAATTTTGGAATATGCGGAGATGGCAAAACTTACAGTACTGATAAGAGATCAAAATTTGGAAGCTTTTAAAGACGATTGGAAACCATTCTTACTGTACCTAAAGAACTATTTTCCTAATATTGATTGTTCAACAGGGTTTGAAATTCTGTAATATTAGCAGGTTGAGTAGACTAAAATCAAGTTTGGTAAGCTATAGGATATATGTTTTGAATTATTATAGCAAGGGTTAATTGTATAGTTAGTGATTCGCGCTGATTGGTGAGTTGGAAGTCAATTTTTTGTTTAATGTTTGATGTAATGAGATTTCCAAGATATTGTTAAAATCAATAAAAATTTAAAGCCAAAAAAAAGGAAGTGATTGAAATTAAAAAAAATTAAGTTTAGAAAGAACTTTCATTCATGTAGTCATCACTGCTAACAATGTACTTGCAATACATACTTGTAAGTTTGACTGCACTTTTTCTGATGGGCTTTGTTCACCCAGTTATGTTGAGCACCTTCCATATTCCACTCTTTTATGTGACAGTTTCCCCCTCTGGGGAAGAGGAGGCCACAGTACCCATGCAGTATACTGGTAGTCTCCATTGTCTGGATAGCTACAGAAAGGAGAACTGCATTTGGGAGTCCAGGGAATTAGATGGCTCACATTGGATTAGAGGGGGTTGAAAGTGCTCACATTGAACTTATGCCCACACTGAAATTTCAAGAAAGTAGCCTTAAATCCATATCAGCTTCTTGTAACTTCTTTCTTAGACAAGAGTGCCAAACTAATTGAGTGAAAGGTGGTGGTAAAATCTGTGAAGAAGGAACAAAAGACTAGTTTGAGGAATTATTGTTATCTTCAAAATGTAATAAAGGAAATGCCTAAGACTTAAAAGCAACTTGGCTTCGTAGGCAATTAATATTCAAAACGTTAACTTCTGATCATTAGGACAGAAGAACTCATTCTTCATGGTTCATGGTGAAACTCTAGGAAAAAGCAGCTTTACACTTCATGTGATCAAAGATATTTAAATGTATTGGATTCTGAGCAAATATATCTATAACTGTATTGAATCACAATAAAGCGGGTGCTAAAATCCATATAAAATCATATGTGCAGAAGTACCTCAAATAAAGCCACAAATATTAGACAATTGTGTTCTTAATATAAATCTTCACTGTGATGTTTGCATTACTTTTTGGATTGTAGCACATTGGAAAATCCTTTTTTAAAACCTATCTATAGTAATTAGCAACTTTGTTATGTGTCCCAAATGACAGCCTCATCCTAATCAGGAATGTCATTAGAGGATCCAAATATGCTAAAATTATCTTTTGAGTTGATTAACTTTCCACCTCTCAGACCTGACGTGAAATGAGAATCCAATTATAATCTCTCTTTCAGTTTGTAGCTCTGATACAGTATATGTCCTTAAATTACTCACAAGGGAATGGTGCACAGGGATGGTGCTGAATGACAAATTTCACAAGTGTCACACATGCTGTATAATGATTATTAAATTGTATTCTCTGGAGTGTTTTCTGTACCATCTGGGGTGGTTTCAGGCATTTGGAATTCCATTTCTATTACCTAGTCACCATGGTTTCAGACAACTAGAGTAAGACCATCTGTAAATTACTAAATGCCAGCCTTTGTGTTATTTCTTTCCAGTCCTATCTATTATATCATGCCCTTCAGACCTGCACCATTAGCTAAAAATTAAAGTACTACATTTGCATAAATGTTTATGTGTTTTACTGATGATTTCTCTATTTCTAAACACAAAATGTCCCCAAGAAAACTGTGAATCCAATCCTTCATATTATAGGTTAATTATAGCAGATAAGGCAATCCCTTCCACTATTTATAATCTTGAGCTATTAAATTGATTGTGAAAGTTCTAAGTATGAAAACATTGATGGATTTTAACAGGAATGGCCTAAGGCTGTAAACCCGCCCACTTACCCAGTAGAGGTGAAGACCTGCTCTCCCTTCCTCCCATGCTTGATTTGAAAAGGAAGAAGTGTGGGGCAAAAGAAGACAAAAGAAGAGTGGTGGGGAGGAGAGTGGGGCTCTAGTCCCTCACTCTCCTTTCTTCTCCTCCCTTCCATTTCTGGTCCATGCAAGAAAGAAGGAGGGAAGAGAAGGATGGGAGGTCGTGGGCTACAGCATCTCCTCATCACTCTCCCTCTCCTTTTGCATTTCCATTTCCCTTTCTATCCTCTCCCTGCTTTTCACATCCAATGAGCATGAGAGGAGGAGGTGTTGTTGTTTTTGGTGCAGTTTTTATATAAATTCTAAGAGCAAGTATTTTGGAATAACCTATGATGACCTCTATGTAAAATGCAGTCAAATAATTAAATGGGCTTTTATGGTCAAAAATATAAAAAGGAAAGACTTTTAAAAAGTTTCTCAAATGTAGCAAGGGTGGAATCCTTGTTGGACTGGGAGCTGTTATTACTTTGGGATACCCAGCAGTGTTGGCTCAAGGCCTCTGTGCACCTGAGGCAGGGTACCAAATGTCACCTCTTTGTAGGCACCTTCCTCCCCTTCTTTTTCCTTTTTTTTTAAAAAAGCGGGGGGCTTTTTTACTGGTGCTCCAGTAATCTGCTGCCTGAGGCAACCTGCCTTATCTCACCTTTTGGAAAGTCCGCCCTGATACCCAGATTAACATTTCACTGTGGATATGCATTTGATCCTTCCCTGCTATCCTGCTGCATGAGGATGCATATTCCTATCTGCATTTTAGTGTGGATGCTGATGCACATCCCCATCCTCAGTCTACATCCACTAGTGTGCACACTTACAAGAAGACCAGGACCTAAATGCTGAAGTATGAGCTGATATGTGCTGCAGTATGAAGGGAAGCCCACTGAAATTCCCCTTAGGCCTCATGTGACTACACAGAACCACACATTCTGCCTAAGACTATCACTTTGCTGGCTTTTACATTATGGTTAAATTTTAAATTATATACAAATGGTTTTTAAATTGGTTTATTTTCCAACCATTTTTCTTACCTTAAAGCAGCTGCAGATGAAGATAAAAGTCAACTTTACATATATGTCATTTATTTTATCTCTCACAGAGGCTGACTGCTAACTTGCTGTCTTCTGGGCCCTAAAATTCTAGGATGCTGGAAGTGATATTTGAAAAAAACGGAATAACAGTTTTCAACTGTTTTCAACACTATGAAAACATGTATCCATGTTTAGGGATGTGCAAACTGGCTCAATGTCGAGCCAATTCAACATTGAACCGGTTTGGTTCAACGGTCCAGGGTCGAATCGAAACACTCCCTGTTTGTTCCAACCCTGGACCGAAACTCCCCCCCCCCCCGAATGTTCAGGGGGTACATGGAAGTTTTACAGTGTAAAATAAAATAATATTTTTTTTTTACCTTACTCCCTTCCAGGGAGTTGCTGAAAGTGGTGGGGGTGTTTGTGTGTGTCCTTGGATGTTCCCCCTCCCCCCACTGGCTTTACTTATGTCCCCCCTCCGGTCTGTTCGACTGCTTTTTGGCCAGCTTTTGGCCTGTTCCTGGAGGCCATTTTGGAGGCTGCGCACCTGCGTGATTGGCCATGCACCTCCACAGCTGCTCAGCCTCCAAAATGGCCACCGGGCTGCCGGGAGAAGGCTGAAATGCTGCTGAAAAGCAGCTGAACCGGCTGGAGTGGGGCATAAGTAAAGCCAGTGGGAGTTTTTTAGAGGACCTGGTTTGAAATAGCAGTTCTAAATCTGTGAAGCTGAACCAGCTTGTGATCTTCATTTTGAAAAATATTAGAATCTCAACAAATATATTTAAACTAACTTTATGTCAAATGCAGATGTCATATTACATTGTTTGAAGTCTCACAGCAACCAAGTTACTAGATCTGGCAATTGTGGTGTTTGGGGTTAATCCATTCCTTGATCCAGGCCAGCTTTTGAATGGTGCTTTAGTTACTTTTATTCCAGTCCTGGAATAGATGCAGGGCTAACAAATAGCCAGCAGCAGGAGCACAGAATGCAGACTGCACTTGCCTCTCTTTAAATAATATCTATCTCATTAAACCGTTAATGTTTCTGATTCAACTCCACTTTCTTGTCCTTGTATACTACAACTCTTTCCTCTGTTCAGTAATCAGTCCATTAACCACAATGTTTCTGTGAACCTTCCAGTATATGACATGAATTATTTGTATAACACTTCTTAAGATTCTTTTTGTAGAACTAATGAATATACAGAGAAGAGAACCACCTGTTTGATTCCCAGAGGCAGATTCTGGTGACTCATAATATATGTGAGTGATTTAAAAATATTTATGGCTTCTCAAGAAAGCAAATGTCTTCGCTAAAGCTATATAGTTGTGTCTGCTGTAACTTGCTCTCTTGATTTATACCTACTCACTGAGTACAGATGAGTGATCAATCTTTTGAATTAAATGGCTTTACAAAGGAAGAGCTTAGAGGCAGCAACAACACGATGAGCCTATTCACACAAGCAGCCTAACCTAGGCTAGGACAGCCCAGGCTGGGTTGGGCTGCCTGTCTGCAGTGCCAAGATTGAGCCTGGTGCCGATGCTGCCCTTCCCTTCACCCTGATGTTTCACCTCAGCTTTAACCTTAAACCTGGTGCCAGAGTCATGTGTATACTGGGGGTGCACACAGCCCAAGCATACACCGAGTTGGGCAACAGGACTGCCCAGCTGAGAGAGGATCCCTGAATGCACCGTGCTCCTGGCATGGTGCAATGAAGGATGCTGGAGGACTTCCTCCTCCGGCTCTCTGCTCTGCTGCTCACCATGGCATCAGTCGTGTGCCACAGCGAGCAGCAGAGAAAACTGGAGAGGAAACGCCTCCCCCACCCCCCAACAGCCCTCACCGCCTGCCAGTAGGTAAGGTTGTGTGCATGACCTTCATATTTTTAGCGTTTGTTTCCTATTGTATTTTGTGGCCATTTTGCTCTTTCAAAAAGCAAATTTTGGCAGGGGGTCAAGCAGGGGATGAAAGCAAGCCAGTCAGGAAACAGTGGCTGACATCCTGACTAATCAAGTGTGTGTGCTTTGAGCCTCTGCAGGCATGCAGTGGGAGCCGTTGTGAACTCCCCCACTGTTGGGGGTTGTGATTTTTATCCCCCAGTTAATTAGCAGAGCACTATAGAAGCTACCCACTCCAGTTACAGAGCAGAATGCAGAGTTTAGTTCTTGCAGCTATTTAGAGAAGACACAGGGAGATACTTGCAGAACTAAATACTAAGTATTTATTGGTGAAGTACACTTTGGATAGGAAAGACCTAATCCTAATCTATAGGGAGAGGGGGGAGGGGGGGAGGGAGAGAGGGAAAGATGTTTCCATTTGCTCTCTATGAGGAAAGGAAGGGATTCTGAATCAGCACAGGAAATACCTGAAGAGTCATATCAGGGGTCATAGAGTAGAGACAGGTAGAACAGAGAGGGGGAGACCCAGTACTCACTATCTCTACTCCCAATGCCCCTAGTGGTCATTAGGATAGTTGGTGTAAAAGGTTGATGCACTGGAACTCCAACAACCAGACCTCTAGCAAATGTGCTGTTGTGCAGGAGTCTTAATACTTTTGCATGCTGCCCACACTCACTGAGCATCTTGTTGGGCATGGCTCTCTGCTCCAGAGTTAAAAAAAAACTGCCTTCATTTGCAGTGACCTTTAGGCCCACATCAGGTTTTGGCTCTTCTCCTCACCATCAAGAAATTAAGCTCCCTGGAAACATTTAGTATTACACACATCCTCTAAAACTTACTTCCTTACTCAGACACAGAATCTCTCTCTCTCTCACACACACACACACACACCTCCACATCTCTGACAACTTTTTAAACGGCAGTTAAGACACAACTATCCACCCAGGCTTTTAATTTTAATACTGCTTTAATAGTTTTTAACATTGTTTTAAGTTTTAAATTATTGTAATGTTTTTATCCTTTTATTTTGTTTTGTTTGCGTTTTATTGTAAACCGCTCAGACACACACATTTTGGGTGGTATACAAATGTGTCCAAGACAGACACACATATAAAAATGAGATGCAGAGTACCCAGGTACAGGGGGAGCGGGAGCATGCAGGCTAGCCATATCGCCACTGCTGTAACTTTACTCACTTTTTGAATGACTGAAGAGCAGGGGTCTAACTGTAATAAGACATGTTCAAAGAACATGAGAAGCCTGTTCATGAGGAGCCACTGAGGACCCCTCACTTATTGCCCACTGCTTCCACCAAGTCCCCCGATCCCCTCCATTGCCATGTGGGGGCTGGCACTAGCCCTTCCGTGGCACCCCCTGCTTTGCGTCCTCTACCACCACTGCTACTGCCTCCATCCTCCTCCTCTTCTCTCGCTGCTCCCATTGCCACCTCCCCCATTACCTGGGCAGCTCTTGGAGTGGTGAACAGGAAGCTGGCTTCCTCTCTCGTGTGAGTAAGAGCTGAGAGGAAACATCCCATCTCCCTGCTTGCTGCTCCAAGAGCCAGCTGAGTAATAGTGGTGGGAGTGGCGGGAGCAGTGAGAGGATGGAGGAAGGAGGAGGTGGCAGTAAGAGGTAGCAGAAGGGACGGTGCCGAGGTGGCTAGTGTCGACCACCATAAATGAGTGACAGGGGAGAGAAGTAATGAGGGGCAAAACACAGGCTACATGAGATTTGCATGATATGCAGCATTAAGTCTCTGTAATGCTCTGCCCTGGGGCTACTGTAGACCCGTAAGAAGCCCTGAAGCTTTTTCAGGCAGTGATACCGCAACTTTACTTTGGGAGGTTGGGTGTGCGTTCACATATCAGCCAGATTTACCCGGAAGTCTGTACAATATTTCAGAGGGCACTTCTCACATGATTCAGGTTTTTTCCTCCATATTGGAACCTAGCCCAATTTATGTCCGGGGTAAAAAAAAATCCTCTTTTTGTGTTGGAGTATTCATTATGCCCAGAACTCACGGTAAACCCAAAGTAAAGCCTGCTGTCTGAATAGCCCCCTGACCTTGTTCAGAATTAACAGTTGCACAAACAACTTCCATTGCAGTGAATGGGGAAAACTGCAATAGCACTGCTTATGCAACCAGTGCTTCTGAACAGTGTGGGGGCTGCTTACGATTCTGCAGCAGCCCTGGGGCAGACATGTAATGCTGTGCATCATGTAAGCCACTGACATTTGAAAAGCAATTTCAGGGTTCATTCCAAAGATAAACTGAAATTTGAAGCATTTTTCAGGATTCCTCCCAAGGAGAAACAATGGAGAAATTTCTCAGATGTTTTCTCCACATCTCTGCTATCCAGCTTGGATTCAGAAATGCAAGAGCAAATTTCACTAATAGAAAGTTGGCTCTCCTTTTTTGGACTCATTTTGGTGGATTGGTTTGGAAATAGATGGAATGGTTTGAAAATAGGATCTCCCCAATCCTTACTAGGGATGTGCAAATGGATTTGGGTACAAATCAATTTGTACCCAAATCTAGCTGATTCGGGTGATTTGGAAACAAAACAAATCACCCCTGTGGTCCATTGGCTAGATTCAGATACAAATTGAATCATGCCTGATTCGATTCAAATCGATTTGAGATTCGAATCCCTCCTATTAATTCCCCCGGATTTCCAGCTTTCATTTTAAAAAAGAAGGTAAGCTCTAGCCCTTGTAGATGTGGAGTTATGGAGCAACATGTGTGGTTTTTTTACAGTGTTTTTCAAGTGTTTGGATTCTTTGGTGTATAATAACTTTTCCTCAATGAATCCCTATGAGGATTCATTACATACCTTCATTTCTTCTATTCATTATGGCTGTCTTTTCAACAGTGCCAACTGTCAACTGCCATGTGCCAACTACACCCCACTCCCACCTGCAAGGCAGTGAGGTACTACTCAGTTTATCTTCTAGGATCCCCCCCCCCCAGTGTTTAGGCTCTTTGGTGTCTAATAACCTTTCCTCATAAGGAATCCCTATGAGGATTCATTACACACCAAAGAGTCTAAACACCTCAAAAATTCCTAAAATATAAACTGAGTACTAACTGAGTACTACCCCCACTAACTGGTGGGAATGTAGTTAGCATATGGCAGTTGACAGTTGGCACTGTCCACTGCCAGTCTAAATGAACAGAAGAAATGAAGGTGTGCAATGAATCCTCATAGGGATTCATTATGAGGAAAAGTTATTATACACCAAAGAATCCAAACACTTGAAAAACAATGAGTGTACATTTTTCTCCATAACTCTACTTTTACGAGGGCTAGAGCTTAGCTTAAAAAAAGAAGAAGCTGGGAATCCATTCTAGGGTTAGGATATGGCAACTTCGAATTCCCATTGTTTCCTATGGCAGAAACATTCAAAATCAGTAAAAAAACTTAAAAAATCATTAAAAATCAACCAAGTGTCCCACTGGTTGGGTGGTAGGTGGCACCCACAGCCACCTACCCACAACCCAAATTTGGTGCACCTAGGACCTTTTTAAGTGGTCCAAATTGGTCCAAATCTGAATCGAATCAAAGCAAATACAAACCGAATCTGGGGTGGTTTGGAGGGGGTAGATCTGGATACAAAACGAATCAGGGGTGATTTGTTTTGGGCACAAGTTGAATTTTAAAAAATCAATTTGTGCACACCTCTACTCCTTACATACCTGCTCTGAGAGAAATAGATCATTACTTTGACAATTTGCATACAAAGTGTAATAATTAAATGAGAGAAACTTTAAGTACACAGAATTAGGGAAGAAACAATGGGTCCAATTTGAAAGCAATTGGTTTCTCACCAGGTCTTTGGCCCTGGGTGAATAGGAATACTTATTTAAGAAGTAGGACTATATTTCCCACTGAGGTCTCTTATTATTAGGGATGTGCACAAAAATAGTTTTGCTGGCTCAGCTTGAATCCAAACTGGATTTGAGCCGACCCCGTCCAGTTTTGTGCACATTGGTTCAAAATGGCTTGAAGCCCTACTGGTAAGGGGAATCCAGTGAGGATTCCCCTTTTCCAGAGGGTGGGCAGGGGCACTTCGCTAAAGGTAGAGTGGAAAGGAGGGGGTAAGCATCTACTTGCATGGGCTGATGTGGCAGCTACAGTGGCAGCTGTGGGGGGAGTGTTGGTGTGGGTGGCTCCCCCTACCCCTACTGGCCTCCCCCAGAGTAGGCAAGGCTGGGGGCAGTCCAGTTTGGGCCTTTTTCAGCCCAGTTCAGGCCTCTGTGCATGCATGGAGGCCATTTTACTGACCTCTGTACAGTTACAGAAGCCATTTGCATGACCATCAAATTTGCAGCTCGTACACCCACATGAATGCTGCAGCAATGTTCTCTATTGCTGAAATCAGAAGCTGGGGCCTCTGCATATTCCACAATGCATTGCATGAGCAGTGGAGTGGCCGCCCTCAGTATTGCAGCAGCTCTGCTCTGCCTGGCCCCACTTTCCAAAGAACTCTATGCTAAACATGGCTGCCAGCAGCCCAGGAACAGTTTAAATTGTGGCGGTCCTGAAGACAACCCTAACAGAAAGGTAGTATGGCTTACTTTGTCTCCTACCTCACTTTTACCTGGGTAGTGGATCTTAGCTACCCGGGTTTGGAGAGGCTGGGTCTAGATAGGGACCTCCAAGTTTCCCAGATGACCACAGATTCCTGAGTTAACCCTGTCCTATCCAGGAATTTGTGGTCATGAGAATAGTCTCAGTGGCTGACTATGTAATATAAAAACATGGACAGTGATATGCTTCCAGTCTGCTCAGAAAGGTCTTTGTCTCATTGTCTTTGCATTCATCCAGTGGTACCTGTTTCATGAGATTAGCTGGCTGGCTTTGTGCTCTTCAGAGAGGAGATGTTAAGACTGATATCTAATGCAAGCCGCTTCCTTGATAGAGGATTGTATCTGGGCATGAACACTTTCCTAAAGCACATGGAACAATGATGTTTCCATTATTTATCTTTAGACAATAAGAGAGAGCTACTGAAGTGGTGATGCTTTCACAATGGTTTACATTAAGAAGAGCAGTTTATACTTTTTTATGGATGTCCATCTAAACTGAAGAAAAGGTAATGCATCTCTCACAGCAGATACATTTTGCTTACTTCTTTCCTCTAAGAAAGCTCTTTAAGGGGAAAAAACACTAGTGCCTTCCTAACACTTTTTTTTTTTTTAAATTATTTTTTTCTAGGCAAATACATAGTTAAATGATACTCGGTGTGATTTGTCCTATTCATCACATTTCTCTGCATGTGTAAATAGCAGGGCTATGATTTTAACAATTTCTAAAATTTGAAAAATAAACTCCTGGAGATGAAAGCATCATATCATCCAGGATGTATTATTCTGGAACAGTGCACACTTCTTAGGTTGTTGCTTTAAATGTCCTTACATTGTCTAAATAATGCAACACTGGCAGTTTGTTCTTGCTGTATGTTCAAAATATTTTACAGAGATGTTTTGTTTTCTTCATATGCAACCAGGTGCTCAGAAGTGGGTGAATATATTTGGATCACATCATTTATCTCTCCTGAATATCAACAGACAAAAGTCTAGTGCTGCCGCCACCTTTCAGATTTATGTCTGGAACTGTATAGGTTCTGAAAGACAAAGATAAAGGATTCTAGATTTTAAACAATCAAGAAAAACAATTTTGACATTATCACTGCCATGCATCTGACCCAAAGACAACCTTTGCATTGCAAAACAAAAGCAAGGCAAAGCAGGTGAGAGGCATCGATGTCTTTTTCAGGCACTGATTTGTGGAAATGTGGTCCAAACATGCCATTCTGCGAAGAACGTGCCTCACTATAATCATGAGAAAATGTCACTGAGTTTGTGCCTTTTCTCTTATTTTATTTTGCAATAAGTAGAGATGTCAAAGAAAAAGTCTCCCAACTGTGAAGATGCTCTGTCAGCTTCAAGAGAAATATCAGCAGTTCTGCCAGACTTCATGATTTCCTGCTGCATCAGTTCAAGCCACTTCCACATTATGCTTCAAAATGGCTGATAATGTGATGAAAAGTAGTGCTGTCTTTACTCTATTAACATATCAAAAAACTCAAGCAAAATAAGCTGTAAGATGATTCTTCCAAGACACATTATTGCTTTATTTTGGGCTCTAGTCCTTTTTTTTTTTTTTTTGCCTTATTAAAAAACCATGTGTTTTGAATGTCTGAGCGTTATGAAAACAATTCATCTGCTATTCTAGGGTAACACTGAGAGATACACATTCAGTCATTCAGAAGTTATATTCACAATTTATTCTCAAGGTTCAGCCTCTTTTACAAGCAGGGCAAGCAGTTTATTTTTAAAATGTGCATCATTTACTGATGTATGACTCCCAAAGCATCTAAGGGGATGATCCTATATACACATATGAGGGAGGAAGTCCCATTGAACACAACAGAACTTACTTCTTAGGAAACATGTATAGGATGACTCTGCCTTTACACAATGGGATAATTTGAACATTATAAATAAGATTTTTTAAAAATGTTTGACACAACCAACTCTCTAACTGGAAGCAGCACATCAAACTTAGTTCACCATTTTATCTGCAATATTTTATAGATACGGAGAGCTCTCCAGAAAAATAGTAGCTGACATGATGCACAGCACTATGGAACCATGACACTGTGCATGGGACTGCTGAGGAGTACTAAGAAAGCCCTGATATTGCAAAGAATGGGCAGTTGCACCAGCAGTGCTTCCACAGGTTCACCCATTGTCATGAATGGGGGAAACTGCAAAAGCACCGCTAATACAGCAACCATTCTTATCAGTGTCAGGTCTGCCTTAGGAATCCACTGCAGGATGCAGGATGCAGCAGGATGCCTCTGAAACACTGCATATCATGTCAGCTACTTTTAATCCAGAGAGTTTTCCATAGAAGGGATCTGCACGGAACTGGTGAGGGGTGGCTCAAATATGGGACAGGATACCTTTAAAGGTGGGGAAGGGTTCTCTTACCCCTCCCACTGCATTTCCCCTGCTGGCGCTACACTTCAAAAGGGTCTGGCAGGGCGGCAGCGTACTTCCCTGCTGCCCTGTTGCCTTGTTGGACCAGAAGTGACTGGAAGAATAGGACGTGTGTGCACGCACATAACGCTCACTTGTGCACATGTTGGGGGCACACACAAAGTGTGCATCTGCATCTGGTACTTCCTGTCACTGTCAAATCGCTAGCATTTCTAAGAAAGGCTAAAAAAAGGCCCCTATCTGAAACCTGGGATTGCTGTTACCAATTAGGGTAGATGACAATACTGAGGTAAATGGACCAGTGGTGTGACTCCGTATAATATAGCTTCCTCTCCAATGCTAACTAAAAAAAAGTTTTGTAATATCATGAATAAAATGAATTCCACATGGCAATTGTTGTATGTAATGGCTTACTGAGTGACGCAGCAATCATATGGTAACAATGGGCCTTATGTGGGAATAATGAAATATAAAACTCTATAATGTAGTTCATGTGGGTTGTCTCAGAACTGTGAAACCCACTGTTGAGATAAGATTGTGAGCTTTGGCTCCAAGGCTTTCCCAGATACCAGCCTTAAAAACTAAACTAAACTATGGGTGCAATCCATATTCCATGCTTCATAGAGTAGGGTGTGGGGAGGCATGGAAGATGGGAAGCCAAGAAAGAATATGTGGCTGGGGATAGAGGGGTAATGTGGCAAAGGAAAGTGATTGTCCTCCACAAGAAATTTCCCTCTCATCCCTGCTTGAGGTCAGGCCTGTAGATTAATAGCAGAAGGTAGCTATGTGTGTAAAAGTATTGGGTTAGGGTGAAGGCAGAGAGGAAGCAGGAATTTTCTGTGCTGGAAATCCTTTTCCTTCCAGCTTCCTTCCTCTGCCCCAACTACACCTTCACTACACCTTCATGTCTCCACAGATGTGAATTTTGTGCCCTAACTTTGTGCACAAAGTTGCATGGAAATGGGAGGTCTGGATTGGGCATAGGTGGAGTTTTACAGCGTCCCTGTATTGAAAAATATATAGCCTTCATGATCTTTAAGATTATTTTATTTTATTTTATTTCTCATATTTATTGGCCACCCCAAACTTCCATATCTGGGGGGTTTGCAACAACATAAAACAAATTAATGAGAACCTTAAAACAATTTAAAACCACAGTCAAGTTAAAAAGCTTGGGTGAAAAAATGAGTCTTTAGGGACTTTTTAAAAGTCAAATAATTATTTATGTTATTATTTATTACTATTTTATGCAGAATTTCTATATGAACAACTAATCCTAATAGGAAAGGGAAAATGATCATAATATCAAGCAGATGGCACACAGCCTGTGGCTGAATCTGCATATGTCTGGATCAGAGCAATAAAGTCTACCAGGATGTTCCCTCAGCATCCCCCTGAATGCATGGAAGGACAACCAGTTACTGGGATGGCCCGGAGCAAGGGGTGGTGTAGTGCACATAGGGTGCCAGCCACCCCAATATCCACAAGCCCATGGGTACAGGGTTTGGTTGTTTCTGAGCTGTTCTGAACGTAGATTCTCTGGTAGCACATGAGAGAGGATTCATGGTGTGTCATTGAAAATCTCATATGCTACCAGAGAATCTACACTCAGAACACCTCAGAAAAAACAAAACCCAGTACCCCATGGGTTAGCAACCCATGGGGGTGGTTGGCACCCTCTGTACAATACACCACCACTCACTCTGGGCCACCCCAGCACCACCCCCCAGTGCAGTTATGAGGCTGCTGAAACCTCCATTGTTCCCTATGGGATGAAACTAAAGATGCATAAACTTCAGAAATCAATTTAAAATCAGGCCTTTAGCTAACTCCTTTGCAATATGGGTGGTGGGCAGGCACCCTTTGGGGTGCTAATGCCCAACCCACTGCTCTGGCACCCTTTCTGCCCCAATTCTGCCACAAAGACACACAAAATTCAACAACTCCTCACTCCCCCAAGCCTATGCTCCACTGCTGCAACACCAGCTCCACGCTCCACTGCTGCAACCCCCAAGCCCATGCTTCACTGCTGCAACCCTCAAGCCCATGCTCCACTGCTGCAACCCCCAAGCCCACGCTCCACTGCTGCAACCCCCAAGCCCATGCTCCACTGCTGCAGTCCCAGGCCCCACGCTCCACTGCTGCAACCCCAGATCCCACACCTCACTGCTGCAGCAAACGACAACTAACAGGAACATCAAGTGTGCCCTACTCTCCCTCCTCCATGCAAGCAGTTCTTATCCACAGACATTTCTTTCAACACATCAACAACAATAGCAGAGCTTTACAAAGAACCGCTTTCCAAAGCAAGATCACACAAATGCAGCAGAACAACAAACTATCCTAGGTAGGCAGGCAGGCATTTGAATAATTTATTATTATTATAATTATTTCTTGTTTACACAGTCAGACAGATGTTATTGACTGGTTTGTTTTATCCAGACATCAAGTCCTTCCCAAGGACCTGGGATTCCTGGACTTTATTGTCAATGTTGTTGTTGTTATAGATATCGTCGCAGAATATAGGCTGTTCCCAGTAAAGCTGCTTTTTGTAATTGGCTGATGGTGATTTCTGTGGCCCCTATGGTGTTGAGGTGCTCTTCAAGGTCTTTTGGGACTGTACCCAGGGCGCCAATTACCACTGGGATTATTTTGGTCTTCTTCTGCCACAGCCTTTCAATTTCAATTTGTAGATCTTTGTATTTTGTTATTTTTTTCTATTTCTTTTTCTTCTATTCTGCTATCCCCTGGTATTGCTATGTCGATTATTTCAACCCATTTTTCTTTCTTCTTGACTACAGTTATATCTGGTGTATTGTGTGGCAGATGTTTGTCTGTTTGTAGTCGGAATTCCCATAATATTTTTACATCTTCATTTTCTTCAACTTTTTAAAATTTTATGGTCCCACCAATTTTTGGCTACAGGTAGCTTGTATTTTTTGCAGATGTTCCAGTGTATCATCCCTGCTACCTTGTCATGCCTTTGTTTGTAGTCAGTCTGTGTGATGATGATGATGATGATGATGATGATGATTTACATTTCTATTCCACTCTTCCTCTAAGGAGCCCAGAGTGGTGTACTACATGCTTAAGTTTCTCCTCACAACAACCCTGTGAAGTAGGTTAGGCTGAGAGAGAAGTGACTGGCCCAGAGTCACCCAGCAAGTAGCATTGCTGAATTGGGATTTGAACTCAGGTCTCCCCAAGTATGCTGGGCTCAGGCAGATAGAAAGGCAAGCATGGCATCTTGGAAACTTGAGTTTAGACATGCAGTGCAAAATTAGTTCTTTCTCTCTCTCTCTTGAATGAGGTAGCCAGAAAGGCAGAAGCAAGTGAGTAACTTGTTAATGAACTGAAACAAACTCCCCCACTCCACCCTCAGAGCAATCAGCCCAGACAGAGTGGAAACAGTTTGTTAGAACTGGCAATGGATAATCAGAATTTCTTAGCACATAATTGAATCACAATAGAACACATTCCAAGGAAATGAGCTTCCTCAGCAATGCTGTGCCTACTTTTTGCATATCTTATCTTCAGCTAATCTCTTGACATACACTCACTGCCTCCCTAGTTGCTGCAGTCAGGAGACCAAAGCGCCGATGAACAAAACAAAACTTCGGCTCTGAAACAGGGTCATTTTGATTTGTATATTAAAAAATTTGTTTTTAATTTTTTCATTTCGATTTGTATACAAAACGTATGAAAATGCCATTTTCGGACACAAAACATTTTGTTGCTGAATCAAAATGCACAAGCCTAAAATACAGAAAGATCCCAATTGCAGAGAGACTTTGTCCCTGTGACACGGGGGAGATAGAAACTACAGAACATATACTCCTCTTTTGCCCCTTTCCAAGCTTATATTTCCACTTCTTTGCAAGTACCCTGGCTGCCCAAACCATGTCTACAACACCCGGCCTTCACATTTAACACTGCCAGGTTCTGCATGGCAGCGTGTAGGATCCGCTGGTCGTGACTACCAGGCCATTCCCTTGCATCAGCTCTGCAAAGTTTTAAACCACTGACTTTATTAATTATTATTATTATTATTAATTCAATTTCTATATCGCCCTTCCAAAAATGGCTCAGGGCGGTTTACACAGAGAAATAATAAATAAATAAGATGGCTCTTATCTCTCCAATGTAACTGGTAGAATTTTGCACACTGCAACCTTCACTTTTGGACTCGGTAGAGAAGAGATTGAATGTGAATGCATGGCAGTGAACATGTGTTATTGGTCAGATTCATAATTTTGGAGTACTCTTGTCTCCACAGCTGTGATTTGTGCATAAGGATACCACAATACTCAAAGTTTATTAAAACAGGTTTTGCATGCAGCCAGAGATATGCTGAATGAATCTCAGAGCCCATTCACATGACCGAGTCGGTGACGGGGCAGGCATGCAGGTGGGGGAGAAGGCAGGGTTCAACCTACCTTTCTCCAGACAATTGTTCTTGCTCCATATGATGTGCAAATCACACACCCACATGACTGGTGCTGCCGGGAGCAGCACGGATTACTACCACGCTGCTCCCAGCAGTGGAGCAACAGAGACTGGGACTCGTTATCCCAGCCTCTACATATCCCGCAAGGCATAGCATGACAAATGTGGTGTCTTTTAGTGTTCCTATCTAGATGCGTTATTTTATATGCCCTGTTTTAGCCACTACTTTTTGCATTTTATATATTTCAAATTTTATATGTTCGTAATTTTCTAAATACAGCTGTTTAAAAATCTCATAGCTATCCTCTTTTCTAAGGATAGCAGCTTTATAGTATTATAATATAGCTTTATACTATTAGAGTAGTAATTTTATAGTAATATAGTTTTGTGCTCTGCTGTTCTATCTTATTTATTTTATTTATTTATTGCACTTATGCCGGTCTTGGACTGTAATAAAGATGATAGGTTGGTTGGTTGGTTCAGTTTATGCACATGCAGGGGGATTCTGTGTAAATCTAGGCCTGTGAGAAGTCAAGTGGCCTTTTCATCTTCAGTTCCTAGTCAGGTTGGTCTGCATGGGACAGCTGCTCTAAGTGCACAAGCCTCCTTTTATATGCAGAAGCTTAGCAGGATCTGAGTAATTATAAATATGGTTCATTATCTAAACCCATTTCAAATAAGAATCAAGACTCCACAGAAGTTGCATGTACTGAAATCCTATTCTCAGAAGAACAAAAGTATGATGTTAAAGACAATTTGGCTTAGTAGGCTTTGATTTACTTGTTTATTTGGCAGGAGAATATTATGCTCTTTCCATTTCTATCAGCAGCTGTGTTAGGAAGCGTTAGTAGGTATTAGTTATAGTCGCTTATTGCTGCTTATATTCCAGGTGGTTGTAATCCCTGAGGTTTCAAGGCAGTGAAATATGATGCCAGACATACATTCTAAGTGTGCTGCAAATGGCTTGATTACACATTCTCTGCACTGAAAAATCTCAAAATGGCTGAAATACAACCCTACATTCAGACACAGAAACTGCACCTATATTTTGAAATTTAGAGTGCAGTGAATGTGTTCATTCTGAGAAGATCTCTGACTAGCAGCCTCATGTGGAAGAAAGCAGTCTTGCATATTCCCAGGTCTCAAGCTGCTTAGAACTTTAATTATTTTTCTGTATTCTTGGGGGCAATGTGACCAGCCAGCTGGTCCCACTTTTGCCTCAAGTTGGAGAGGAGGGGACTTTAATAACCTGTGGCCTTCTCATAGTGGATCACCCACCAACTTCGCTCCTCCCTGGGAGTCCAAAGCAACCCACTCGGTCACATCCCTTCTCATCCTTGGTGCTTAAGCAGCCCTGTGCAACCCTCATATTTCCCTGAGCATCTTCCAGCTTCCTGTGGTGCTTTCCCAATTTCTGGCACCAATCCCTGTGCTTTCTGCCTGCTCTCTTTCCTCTCCCTCCCTTGCATTGCCTGTTCCATGTTTCCCCACTGCCTTGTCTCATCACGCTGCACCTTACCACCAGCAGAGATCACACCCGGTCCCCACACCTGCTGATTGTGAGCTCCATAAGTGTGCCAGAGAGAGCACATTCTACTCCCATCCTGTCATCTGTGGCAGCATCATTCTGCTCTGCTGGCTCAGAACCTGGACAATGGTCAACAGAGACACTTGGAAATGTGTTCAGAAATGAATCAATAGCCAGTGAAAATGTTGTTAAATACTGGCAAGATGGTCTCTATAGCCTGTGTCATTAGGAATGCAACAAATATGTGGTCAAATCAATTCCATTATTGTTAAAATGTCCCAGCTATCTTCATCCTTAATTTAAATATGCCTCATTTTGAATGGGTATTATTTCACCTGTTTTATGCATCCTTGGCAAAGAAAATGCCTACCGGCTTTAGTCTTCCAGAGGGTGGTTTTTTCATCAGCCTCTTCTTCATAGAGAAAGAAAAACTCTCTTGTTCATAGGAAATGTCCAACAAGAGACACATTTATGGGTTTGTTTACTCAAGATTTATGTCTGACCTCTTGAAAGGATCTGTAAAAGATACTCATTTTCAGAGTTACCTGCTATGCACATTACATAGAAATGTTAGCACTGATATCTCTATTGCTCTGTCAGGAGGGCAAGTAATAAAAAGGTGACATGATATCACAGAACCTTTAGCACAGGGCAGAACATCTCCAACTGTTAATCTTGTAGCCTGAAAGGCTCTTATTTTAGAACATGAAGGATATAGATGTTTGATCCAGAAGCAGGTTCAGAAGCTTCTCTGATCCAGGAGCTCTAATGGTTATTAATGAGAGCTGTCAGATGTGCATCTATTGGCAAAGAATGAGTCATGCTGACCCTACAAGACTCTGATTAACAAGGGTTTTTCTTGTCTACATCTTCACTGTTCAATTGGCAGCAGGATAATGAAATATCAGTGTTTACCTGCAATAGCCATTAGGGCAAACTAATGAACTGGTTCTGGACTGGTCATCACCTGCTTTCTCAGTCAATAATACTGTTAAGGTTTCAATTTTCATCACTGTAGGTCCCCACAAGTTAATTTAGAGGCTACAAGACCCCAATTAGCTGCTGCACTTACATACCATGTGACAATAACTTACAGCAAACCTTCTGTTCATTAAGATGCCACATCTCATGAAATTCTCTTCCTCAGAGTCTAAAGGATTGATAGATAGTGGGAGCAAGCAAGAAAATTGTTTTAAGTAGACTACCTTTTAAAGAATGTTGCTCACTCTCATGTTGACAACAGCTATGCTTGCTTTTTCTTCCTCAGTTCTGAAAACGGTTTTCACTACTGGAGCCTGCCTAGTAAAATGTTGTGGAGCCAAATACACTGTGATAACAGCAGTCCATAGATTTGTCTCAATCCAGAATTCTGTGCTTACTCTGGAGCTTTTCCAAACAGAGATTGAATGCAGCTTTGCAACACTTAGGCTGCCGAGGGAGTTCATACGAGGGAACCAATTACAGCGATGTCAGGATGGTGACAGAAGGTACCGTTCATACAGCCAATGGCATTATTCAGCTTTGCTCCTGATGATTCACAGTTACTGCACACTATATCCATTGTCCCCACACCCCAGCCTCAAAGAAGACACAGACAAACTTAGGTTGGATAAATCGATTCAGCGAACTGCGTGTGGATAAAACTCCAACAGTGCGGGCCTAACAAAGACCGGCTTCAAACAATAATGTCCCCCTTGTGCCTTAAATGGGCAATACACGCTGAATCAGGATAGAAGCAGGTAAAACCTGCTTCATCTCCTTCATTGCCAAATCCAAGGGGTCAGGGCAACTTCTAGGGCTTCACACACCCCAAGTTATGAAGCCTTTAAGGTTTGTGAAGCCTTAAAGGGCTGCAAAACCTCTAAGGACTGATTGACCAATCTATCCATTTTAACTGCCCAAGGGTGCTCACTGATCTGAAAACCCTACTAGACCTCCACCCAGCCTGCACTGTTACTGCCACCAAGAAAGGTCAGCCTAGCTTTGCTTTCCTGCCCCATGACCCTCCAAGACTGCAGCAAGCCTCCTTTGAAGATTAGCCAAATACAAATCACAGCCGGCAGTGGACAGGTGTACCCCATCAGAGGCAAAGAATGCACGATATCCAGTTGCAGGATGAATGTTTCACCTCATGCCAGTGACAGAGGCACTCTTATGCCTGGAATTCGGGGCCAAAGTCCAGGGCCTCCACAGCCCCTCGGGGCCTCCAAATCCACTTTAGTCTGTCCTAAGTGGTATGGTCAACTGGAGGAGCATGATGATACTTAATTTGCAGGGGTGGGGGCCTCCAAAGGCCTTTAGGTCCAGGCTCCAAAACTACCTAGGTGCACCTCTGGCCACTGCATGCTTACCCATGGTCACATTGACCTTTGATCTGGCCTTTTCAACCCCTTGTAAATTCTGAACCCCCATCCAAACTCTATGCTGGCACCGCTCGGCTCCTTGGTCAACTGTACAAAGCTTTCCAGCAAATGATGGCAAACAGTCAGGAGACAAGAGCTGGTCTTGTGGTAGCAAGCTTGTCCCCTTAGCTAAGCAGGGTCCACTCTGGTTGCATATGAATATGACTTGATGTGTGAGCACTGTAAGATAGTCCCCTCAGGGGATTAAGCTGCACTGGGAAGAGCAGGAGGTTCCAACTTCCCTCCCTGGCTTCTCCAAGATAGGGCTGAAAGAGACTCCTGTCTGCAAACTTGGAGAAGCCACTACCAGTCTGTGTAAACAATATTTAGCTAGATGGACCTATGGTCTGACTCAGTACAGGGCAGCTTCCTATGTTCCAGTAGAAGTCCCTGGGCCAGCAAAATGATAATCATCTAAAAAAATGTGCGGTGGACACGCAATCTGCCGTCCTGCTCAGTGCCCACTCCAAAAAGGTGCTAAATTCATCACACACGAGACAGATCAGCCCATAGGGAGTGCCCTGTCAAAATAAAATTTACCTGCAAAGTCAAAGCCTAGCAGATCAAAGTCTAATGGATTCACGGGCAGGAGGCAGACTCAATGTCACACTTTGCTAACAAGGCCCCAGGGTTGCGCCCCCTAACCATCCTAACTGCCTTGTCAAAGGAAGTATATTGCACTGAACAGAGATGTTTGGGGATCCCATCATTAACTGAAGACCCTTTGGCGTAAGAAAGATGGTGTATTAGGCAAAATTCAACAGGAGTCTACTTCCTTGTTGATTTTCTTAAACACCACAGTCTCCATCCTCAGCATTGGCCACAAATTGCATGCAACGAAGGCCACCAGAAGGGAGGATGAAGGGATCCTAAACTTATGTATCCCTGGATGATAAATGTCTCTCAGATAAACAGCAGACTAGCGGTCTGGGTAGTCAACCAAAAGTTGACACAGCAGCCCCAAGTTAATTGGGCTGGGGCCCTTTTTCAGAGACAGGAAAGGGGGGTTGCCATTCTTTTGATTGGGAGGGCAATTCCTGTACCCTGCATTCCAACCCTTAGCCCAGCTACAGGCCGCACTGAGGTGCTTGGCTCCGCAGAAGCCACATGCATGGCGGAACCTACAAGGGGACCTCGTGCAGTGCCCCCCGCTGTTAAATTTCCAACATACGTGGTGGGGTTGAACTCACTGCTGGCTGGTATTAGAGGGATTGGCAAAGGAGAAGGAAGGTCCCTTGGACAGGAGGTGACCACTGCCCACCCGGTTGCCATCCACGGGGAGTGATGGGGACATTATAAGGAGCCACAGCTCATTAAGAGGGGCAAGGGAAGGTGGGGTCTAAGCTCTCACCCTGAAATTCTTGTCATAGCATGCCAAGACGTCCCCACAAAGTGCATGACAGCTCGGTGAATTATATCCATATACTTCATCAAAGCTGGGCCCCTAGCAGGCTGCACCCTAAGTATAACACCCATGTAGATCCTAAAGCCTGACAGCCAGTTATTCCAGGTCCTTTTGACCAGCTTGTGCTTAGGTGCTTCTTGCTCCTTACCAGCCTCCCCTTCTTTCTGCTTAACCTCGGGCTCCCAAAAGAGCAGGCTGAAAATATCTACATACTCCCTCTTTTAAAATCTTGTCCTTAGTAGCAGGCAAAAGATGATCCCCCAGAGGGAGGCCCATAGCCCCATATGATAAATGCTGGGGGCAGGGGACCACCCATATGGGATAACCCCCTTCAGAACCTGTGGCTGATGTTATGTTGGCCCAAGGAGTAACCCCCCACCATACCTGCCATTGGCCATTGGCCATAAATAAAGTATCTACCTGCTCTGTCGTCCTCTGTGATGTAGAGCCCCCGCCTCCGGCATTCCTGGAAGTGATGCAGCAGCCCAAGATTGCATGGGCGTGGCCCCAAAGGGGTTGTAACTCCACCCCCTCAAAAGGAGGTATCAGCCAGGGATACATAGGCCACTGGCCGGCACTGTCCATTGGTGTGTCTGTGTTTGCATCACTTGCAGAAGATGGTGTAGGCTGCTCAACCAGTGAAGGTTCCATTGGGACAGGCACTGCAGACGATGGGACTGGAGGCTTGCTGGGTAGTGGTACAGCAGGCGGCTATGATCAGGCCTGGTAGGCTCTGCAGGAACCGATGTGGGTTCACCTTTTTCCTTCTCCAGAGATGCCAACATATCAGACAAAGATTTTAACATTCCACCCTTTCAGTACCCCTGGTACGCTTCATATGTTTAGGGGACACCCCTGATGAACTGGTTCCCTTCTCTAGAGGGGCCTTCTTCACATTCTCCAGAGCCTCCATCCTCTGAATAAGTGCCCTAATCTGAGCCATATCTGCCTTATCCTCAGACTATGAAGACTGAGGAGCAGGCCTTCTAGGAGGCTTGATGGGGTGCTCCCCTTTCTTTCCTTGCACCTTCTTTGGTGGCATGTAGGTGTCTATGCAAGAACCTCTCCCAACAAAATAGCTGTCCAACGCCAGTCCACAAACCCCCCATAGCAACTGTTCAAAATGCTATTTAACTGTTCACAGAGTGATCCAATTAATGCACACAAGCAATCCCGGCCTGTGAGAAAAGTAGGCCCAAACAAACACAAGGGGTAGCCTAAAATGCTGACAACACCCCCTACCCCTTTAGTGCCCTCTATGCAGGGCCACAAAACCCAGGAGGCACCTAGAGGTCTGCTGCCCCACTGCTGTCCTTTGTTTTGGGCCCATCAAACCCCATTTCCTGGTGGAAAAGGCCCTCCCTGTGCAGGGCCACCACTCCGAACAAACCATCGCAACCAACGCAAACAGAATCTCGCCACGTCCTGGCATCTGCCAATCCATCGTCTCCCACACCAACATCACCAAAACTAAGCAGCGAAGGCTACTCAAAGACTGGGCCTCACTTGGCCCACGGTCCAGCTACCACAAACGCTGCTCCCACCAGAACGCTGAGAGGCCTAAAGGCCACATGGCCAAGAGGGAGATGCTACAGTGAGCTCCCTACCTGAGCTCAGCTAGAATCGAACTGAAAGTTGGAGGCAGGGAGCCACAAGAGCAGAATGCAAACCCCACCCACCCAATAAGCCCTGACCAATCGGGGCTTTTCCAGAGGCTGTCTGGTAAGGGGGTGGGACAAATATCCATCCCCCCGGAGGAATGATGCCTAAGGGTGGGACATCCTTAAAAAGTAGCACTTTGGTGCAGTACTCAAAATGACTTTAGGCACTTCCTGTCACCATAAAGCTACCTGTCTGAGAAAGCTCCTGTGAATATTCTGTGTGGACAGAAGGTCTTCCCAATTCATTTTAATTGAGAGAGTGAATCTATATGTACAAAGGAGTCCTCATGTTGACTTGCTTAATTGGTACAGGATAGGGGTGTGCACGAATCTTTTTTTTTTTTTTCATTTCAAAAAACATTTCTCTCATTCGCTACCAGAGAATCTACTCTCAGAACACCTTAGAAACAACAAAACCCAATGCCCCATGGGCTTGTGGGTTTGGGGGTGGTTGGCACCCTATGTGCACTACACCACCACTTGCTCTGGGCCACCCAAGTGGAGTTATGGGGCTGCTTAAATCCCCATTATTTCCTATGGGGGAAAAGCTTAAAGATGCACAAACTTCACAAATTCTTTTAAAATCACCCCTTTCACCAATTTATTTGAAATCTGGATGGTAGCAGGCACCCATTGGGGCACTACCACATGACCCACTCTTTTGCCCCAGAAACCCCTTTTCTGCCCCAGATCTGCCCCAAAGACATGCCAACTTCAAAAATTCTTTAAAAATCACCCCTTTGCCCTTTTAAAAAAAAATCTGGATGGTAGCTTCCTTGCACCCATTGGGCACCGCCACCCACCACAACCCACTCTGGGCCACCCTGGTGCCCCCCACATGGACCTATATGGTTGCTGAAATCCCCATTATTCCCTATGGTAAAAAGCTTAAAGATGTGTAAATCTCAAAAATTCTTTAAAAGTCAACCCTTTGCCCAATTTCTTTGAAATTTAAGGGGTAGCTTCCACCCCTTGGGCACTACCACCCAACCCACTTTGGCCACAAAATAGAGGTCCAAATATTCAAATTTTTCAAATCTGAATTTGGGGTGATTTGTTTTGTATCTGAATCTGGGCAACTGAGGACAGGGGTGATTTGTTTTGTCTACAAATCACCTGAATTGGCCAGATTTGGGTACAAATCATTTTGTACCTGAATCGTTTCACACATCCCTAGTACAGGAGGCTTGTTCACAGTACTGTTAGCTGCATAGGACAAGCATCCAAAATCTTGGGCACAATACACAATAAACAATTCACCTCCTCAAACAGCAAGTGCTAATTGACATGGGCATTCAAGTTCATGGAGGTCTCAAAAGACTTGTTCACACAACTGTTAATTGGGTAGGACAAATGTCCTACTCAGCTTTGGGAGCTATGCATGATCCTGATATTCGGTCATATATGAGTAGAAAATCAAGGTAGGAGGTGGGGAGCATGACCATCTGCTACCCAGTGTCATCTGGGTGGGACAGTTTTCCCTCCTACCTCATTCAAAAACTGGAGACAGAATCTGAGTAGGTCATGCTTCTCCTAACCAGCCGTTCCCCCTTCCTTCTCCAACCCCTGAACCCATCCACTCCTGAATCTCCTCCATGCTCAGGATCTAGAAACATTCTATGAGTGAAAAGCGCTTTTCTGCCAAAGATTTTACTTTTAAACTCCACAAAGCCCTGAACCCATCCACCCACAAATCTCTTCCATGGTAGAAAACATTTGGAAACATTTATGAGTGAAAAGCACTTTTCAACCAAAGATTTAACTTTAAAACTCCACAAACCCACCCGGTTGGTTATTGCTAGTGCCCCTATGTGTTTCTTATAAAGATTGTGATCCCGTTTGAGGAAGAGAGCCATCTTTTCATTCATTTTCCCATGTAGAACTCCTTTTCTTTGAAAAGTGGTATACACAATCCAAATTACAAGATAAAAACAAAAACAAACAATTAAAACACTTTCACAGAATAAAAACAATTAAAAACAATTCACAGAGTGAAACAAAATAATTCCACAGGATAAAAACAAACAGTTTAAAATTAATTTTAATTAAAAGCCTGAGAAAACAGGTGTGTCTTAAGGGTGTTTTAAAAAAGAAATCAAAGATGGAGAAGCTCTTATTTTGATAGGGAGTGAATTCCCTGGGGCAGCTACAGAGAAGGCCCAGCCCAAAGTCGCCTACAGACAAACCATAACTAGACCTCCCCAGTGGCAGGGTTCATGGCATATATAATGGCTCACATACCATGTAGTCAGCCACCTACTAAGTGACAGGTGTGTTCACTGCTTCTGCGGCACTTTTAACCCCACTGGCACATCTTGTGAAGGAGGAAAGGCTCTGTGCTTACTAAGGAGTGTGCACTCACATTCCTGCCATGACTTCCATTGGGAATAATGAAGGTAGCAGCAGGAGTCTGAGGAACAACTCCTTAGTAGGCACAAAGTCTCCTTGCCTTTGCAAACCACATCAGCAGGGTTTAAAGTGCTGCAGAATAGTGATGTGCACGGAACTGCGGAGCACTGGAGTGGCACTGGTCCGGCACTGGGGTGGGGGTTCCTTTAAGGGCTGGGGGAGGGTGTACTTACCCCTCCCGTCGCTTTTCCCCCTCCGGCGCACATTTTTTAGTTAGCAATTGGGGCAGCAGGATTCCTCCCTGCCTCCCCTTCCCCTACCCGGCTGCAAAAGGCTTCAGGAAGTCTTTTGTGTGTGCGCATGTCGCGGAGACGTGACGCGTGCATGCACAACGTGCACACGTGCAAAAGGCTTCCTGAAGCCTTTTGCAGCTGAGCAGGGGAAGGGGCGGCAGGGAGGAATCCTGCCGCCCCAACTGCTAACTAAAAAAGGCGCACAGAGGGGGGAAAGTGGCAGGAGGGGTAAGTACACCCTCCCCCACCTTTAAAAGAACCCCCACCCCAGTCCGGCTGAACCTCGAACCGCCCATGTCCAGACCGGTCCGGAGGCCTGTAGAATGGCCTCTGGACCAGTCTGTGCACATCACTATTGCAGAAGCAGTGAGCATGCCTGTTGTTTAGACAGGCAGCTCACTGCACAGAATGTGAACCAATAATAATAATGATATACCATTTTTGGTGAATTTAAAACAAAAGAATTTTGAAATATTTGGGGAAAGTGCTGACAAATCCAAACCTTAGTTATTTGTAGGGGTGTTTACGAATCAAAATCTGCGATTCAATTCAACTTCTAATTGAATTGCAGACCTCTGAAATTATTCGTCAAAAGCAGCTGGCTTGGCCAGCTGCCTTGACAAATCACCCCCGATTCAACACAAATCAATTTGGGTGATTCAGATGCCATTTTGAGGCCCATTTCCTTGGGAAAACAGGCCTCAAAATGGCACTTTTCCCAGAGAGAGCTGGTCTACCAATTTGGATTGGCAGATAGACCAGCCCTCCTAGGTGGTCTGATGAGCTAAGTCCAGAGCAGAGGATTGGTCTACCCGCTGATCCAAATTGGTAGAGCAGCTCCCCTGGTTTTCAAGGGAGAGCTTGTCTAACAATTGGGATTGGCAATAGACCAATCCAACTGCTCATGTGCGTCAGCCCACCTAGGAGGGCTAGTCTACCCACTGATCCCAATTGGTAGTCCAGCTCCAGGACTACCTGGAGGTAGTCCAGGTGCCTACTACCTCCAGGTAGTCCAGGTGCAAAGAAGCACCTTTTTGAGGCCCATTTCGCCAACAAAACAGGCCTCAAAACAGTGTCCTGATCGCCCAAATCAATTTGGGTCAAATCAGGGCTGATTCTATTCAACCCCGAATCTGGCCCTTTTTTTCAGGGTGATTCAGTTTGGGGTAGAATCATCTAATTACTCCCAATTCAATCTGATTCTATTCCTGGCTAATCAAATTGTGCATCCCTAGTTATTTGTAACATGAGGGAACTGCAAGCAAAAACGAATTTTTACTCTTATTACAGTTTCTTTCTCTTGGGGTGCTATGAGGCATTGAACAGTTGTTTCTCAAGCATGTTCAAACAGCAAGTTTCCTGGCCAGTCTTCCATGCTAGCATTCTTATTACAATCTCACACAAAAGTTTCAGAAAAGTGATCGCTCACTGGCTTTCTACAATTAACAATAACAAAAAAGGAGAGACTTTAGCAGAATTATTTCACAATCCTGCACTTTATATCTTTATGAATTCAGGTTAAAGGTAGATTTTTTTCTTGAGACTTTCTTAACAGGGAGTGGCTTCATAGTCTCAGATGTGCATACTTAATCAAGTTCACGCTCTTTCCTTTCCTTTGGGAAGGTGTAGTTTCAATAAATCTAATTTACTGTAATAGGCATAATAAGTCTTCTCAGTGCCAAGAGCCATCCATCTGGAGACAATTACCTATACTATTTACTACAGGGCTGCAGCTATAGGTCAGGTTATAACTGAATGAGAAGGAGGATTCTGGTTGAATTTTTTAACGCACGATGTTTTACACCATCTAAAATACAGATTTGTGATACATTCTAATTAGCAACCTTCTGGTAAGACTGCTGTAGCAGTTTCCTGCCCTGAGCAGAGGGATAGACTAGAAGACCTCCAAGACCCCCTCTGTGTCTAACATCCTATGGTTCTAGGTAGATGTTTGAGGGAACGGTGGATAAATAGGAACATAGGTAGCTGCCATACAGGTATACTGAGTTAGACTGTTGGTCTAGCTAGCTCAGTATTGTCTTCACAGACTGGCAGCGTCTTCTCCAAGGCTGCAGGCAGGAATCTCTCTCAGCCCTATCTTGGAGAAGCCAGGGAGGGAACTTGAAACCTTTCGCTCTTCCCAGAGTGGCTCCATCCCCTAAGGGAGAAATCTTTACAGTGCTCAGACATCAAGTTTCCCATTCATATGCAACCAGGGAAGACGCGGCTTAGCCAAGGGGACAAATTTATTTATGCTACAGAAAAGCTAAATTTGTTCTGTAGAGTTAATTATATTAACAAGGAACTTTTAATGGCCTTATGGAAAAGATTAAGTTCTGCATTCTCCAATGTGTGAAAATCCCTTTCAAGACACAGAATTTGACTAAAACAGATCATGATGTTAAGTGTGGGCCTGGCTTGATATTAAGTGATTCCTAATAATTCTTTGAATGCTATTTCTTTGTTG
This sequence comes from Hemicordylus capensis, assembly GCF_027244095.1. Lineage (NCBI taxonomy): Eukaryota > Metazoa > Chordata > Lepidosauria > Squamata > Cordylidae > Hemicordylus > Hemicordylus capensis. The sequence continues at coordinate 243,362,041 of NC_069660.1, read as the reverse complement.
ATCCCAGTGCATCAAAACAGGATTTGCTTATTTATTTTTTAATCATCGTATGTTGGTGTAAATGCATAAACATTCACATTTCAGAGAAGCTTCACTCTGAACCAGTACTTGTCATCAGATTGTATAGGAAATGGCAAATTACTAATTTCTGGTAGACATAGAATTCTTTCTCCATCTGTTTGACATCCGATGACTATTTCTATCCAATTCCTAAATCCCTTATTTGATGTTTTTTGATTACAAAACCTCTGGGATGTAGCACTGGATATCAGTCTGAACATGACTTTTGCTAGATATAAGCAGATGCAGGAGTCAAATGTTTCCCTAGCATGATTGTGCCTTTTTGGTATTGCTTTTCTGCCCTTGGCAGTGCAAATACATTTTAACCCTTTCCTTGCCCCAGTTTGAGCACTGCCCTTTTGAGAACTGTCAAAGTACATGTTGACACATAAGGAAAACACTTGACATCCCCGGGTGGTGATGGGTGCTTTCAATCACATATGGCATCCTGGGGGAGGGACACCTCCAGGGACGCAGCAAGTTGGGACGAGGGGGAGGTTGCTGATTGGCTTGCTGGAAGCAAGAAGGAGCAATGCCCTGTGATAACAGATGGCATGGTTTGTCTGTGCAGACTCCATAGCCTAGGGCACTTGTGATGCAAATCTTTGGGTGCTGATGCATCTTGCAACCACTACCTGCCTGGAAAGGCTAAGAATGGTGAGGCCTTATGACCGCCAACTTTGCCCAGGGGGAGTTATCTGTGTTTGTGTGCATCCAGGATTAAAGTCAAGGGGGCAATTCTGCACATCCTTTGCGATACCTGATGCATTGTACCCTGGGAGTCAGCACAAAGGCATTGATTGCCCATGGTCCTTAGTAATGGGGCATTTCTCATGTGGTTCCTAAGCCACCTTTTCCAAGCCCCCCTACCTTTCCCCCCAAGATGCTCCACAAAGCAGGCAAGCTCTTCCCCATAACCAAGTAGGGCTCCCTCCCTCAAAGCTCTCAGGTTAACTCTGCGTTCAAATGCTAGTACAGGCGGGGCATCAGTTGATAGGCTGTGCACACCCTCCCCACCTGTGTTGCCCGTGCACATGGTAGGCAGTTAAAGGGCATTAAAAAAATTGAAATAGGCACACAACACATTGTCTTGGCAAAATGTTAGAACTTTATTTGTTTATTTTTCAAAAGTGGAAGGGTTGCAATGGGCATGGCCAACACAGGTGTCTCCTGGATTGCTCCTTTTGGGGACCACAGCTGCACCCAGTTGTGGCACCCAATCTTCTCCTGATTTAAGAGTGGTGTGCCCTTCCAATGCCATGCACCTGCCCGCCTTGCTGATGGCCCAGTGGAAGATGCTCCCAGGTGTATCTTGTGAAAGCGGCTCTTACTGCCCACACCCACCCCTGTTGCTAAGCAGAAGCGGGAGGTGAAAGGAGATGGCAGGGGGTGGGGTGTCAGCTCCAAGAGGTGGCCAGTGAGAAATGTGTTTGCCCTAGAACTGACACATTTCTGGGCTGCTCTGAGCCAACCTCTTGATGGTCTTGATGGGAGGATCTTATGCACGAAACCCAGGTTTCGGTGGCGGCAGAATTTGGTCAACATAACACCAAACCTGAGTTCAGCAGGAAACTCACTATAAACCGAGGGTTCAAATTACAGTTTGGGGTTGAAAACTGACCCAAGGTTGGATGACAAAATTGTGGTTTCATGCATTCAGATGGCCACAAAATTGAACCTCTGGCACGTTCACCTCAGGTTTGGTGTTATGTCCAAGGGCAGCCTCTGTCTGCAACTTTAACTCTTGAATTGCAGGAAGCTGAATTACAAGAAAATATCATCACAATGTCTACTCCTGCGAAATTTCAATCAGCTGATGCACAAATTGGGTCTCCTCCACTTAATTCAAAACCTCAAGCCCTTTCTCCATCCATGGCTTTGAATGCTGTTAATTGACTGACTCTGAAGGCTCCTGGGCTTGTTAAAGTTATTTCTTGGAACAATGCTGGATGGCAGAATAAATTTGTAGATAACTGCTATGAACAATATTTGAAAAACTTTGATATTATTCTTTTGCAGGAGACATGGTGTCAGGATATTTATTTTCTCTATTTGTCAGGGTTTCGTTCTTATGCCATGCCAGCTGCTAAACTGGGATTGTATGGGATAGCAAGTGGTGGGTTATTAACCCTGATTTCAATTGATACTGAGGGAACTATCCAGCAGAGGGACTGGTCTGATAATGAACATATTCAGGTAGTACAGATAGACAGTAAATTCCTCTGGCTAATTCATTGCATTAATGTATATCTCCCAGTGGGCAAGAATTTAAACCAATGGTTCCAGTTTTGTTCTTCTTCACAAAATCTTTTGGAGAGATTCGAGAAATTGTTTCCAGATGCCAATATTTTACTAGCTGGTTATTTTAATGATAGAATTGACAAGGACATAAACAGTTTTATTAAGAAGATGCAGATCAAACCCAGATAATGAGTGGTACCTGCAATGGTCTTCTATAGATAAGATGTTAAACAAACAAGAAATTACTCTTTTGAATCTGGCCTTTAGATTTGGGTTGTATAACCCTAATGGCATCAACTATGACTGCTCAAGTGGGTATTACACCTTTTAAAGCACCAATGGAGCCATTGTTATTGATTCCCTTTTGGTTTCACCTGCTCTTTTTTCTCATGTTTGTACTTTTGACATACATAATGGAACTGAGAGTGACCATTTGCCTTTGGTTCTGACTTTTCTGGTATATAAGGTGCCTCCACAATTTGGAAGGCATTGTGCAGGTTAAATATTGCCTTAGATGGAGTCTCGATCTCTGTGAGAAAATTTCTATTTTACTAAATTCCCAGCAGATGCTGTATTAAAGGTGCCTTGCATTGCGATCTAATTCAAATAGCTATGATATTTATGTTAAAATTACTTGTGTATTAAATTCTCACTGTAGGTCATATCCAGAGGAATTACATAAAGAAGGGTTGGTTTGATCAAGATTGTAGGTCCAAGAGACAAGCCTTAAGGAAGCTCCAGAGGAGAGTTAGGGAGGATAGGTCAGATTCCTCAGGTCAGTTACTAATACAATTTCATTCCCATTGTAAACAGCTGTTAAGCTCTAAGAAATGTGCCTATTATAATGATCAGTGGTATCATATAATCCAAAAAATGAGAGCGAATTTTGGGAACTGGTGGCAAACAATACTTATATGTATAATACAAGACCCAATGCATATATTTCAGCAGAGGACTGGTTTCAACATTTCTCTGCTATTATTTATAGCTGTCTTCAGACTAGTGAGCCAACAACAGAACATATAGATACTGACACATTACTAGAGTGGCCAGTGGTCATGGAATTACAGTGTAAACAGCTTATCACTGTCTTGACCCCTGGAAAAGTTCCCGGAGAAGATATGGTGCCTCCTGAGGTATATAAGCTGAATGCTCATTGGTGGGCTCCCATTTTGGCTAGACTCTTCTCAGAAACTGATAATACTTGTGTTATACCATGTAATTGGAAACAAAGCATTATAGACCCAATCTTCAAAAAAGGCAATAGGCAGGAACCCACCAACTACTGCCCAATTTAGATATTTCCTCCAAACTATACTCTCAATGTCTTTTGAATAAACTGGGAGGAATCAATAAAACTTTTCTATCCAGAGCAGGCAGGATTCTGGAAAGGACATAGCATGATAGATCATTGTTTCACCCTGAAGGCCCTAATTCAGAAGTATACCAATGGCCACAAAAACCAAATTCATGTCACATTTATTGGCCTTACATCAGTTTTTGATTCTATTGACAAGTCCAGACATTGGGAGAAACTTGTGAGGATGGATATTGATAGATGACTCCTCAGGTTACTAATTGAATTACATTCTGATATTAAGGCCAGGGTGAGAGTGGGCCGACAAGGATCTCTATGTGACCCCATTCTACTGGATAAAGGAGTTAAATTGGAGAGAGGTGTTAAACAGTTTTGCCTATTGGATCCCTTTTTATTTAAATTTTATATCAATGACATAGTATTGGTAATTGAATCAATAAGTGTTTCTTTCCTCCTTCACTTAATGGCTGTAAAATTTCAATTTTAATGTATGTCTATGATGTAGCATTTATTTCCTATGCTGAGATTGTCCTTAGAAGAATGCCAGCTAGACTGGCTGATTATTGCAAAAGGGAGAAACTGAGGATTAACTACAACAAAACAAAGGTAGTAGTTTTTGGCAGTAACAATATCAAACACACATGGTCAATTAATGCCCAACAATCAATCAATCAATTAATGCCTCCTTTAAATATTTGGGTGTTGCCTTCCATAAATCCCTCTCTTGGAAGCCACATCGCAATGCTATTCTAGTAACTGCCTGATGTTCTGTGAGGGCTATTCTGAAGTTCTTTTACTCTAAAGTAAAAGTAGACTGTGCCATCAAGTCGATTTCTAATCCTGGCACCCACAGAGCCCTGTGGTTTTCTTTGGTAGAATACAGGAGGGATTTACCATTGCCTCCTCCCACACAGTATGAGATGATGCCTTTCAGCATCTTCTAATAGCTCCAGCTATTAAAATATTTCAGGACAAGTGATAGCACAGTTGTTGTGTGGTGTTGAGATCTGGGGGTGGGATGAGAAAGTTGTTGTTCAGCTGGAAATCGTTCAGAACAACTTTCTAAGAAAGATTTTGGGCCTCCCTCAGGGCACTCCCGCTACCTACCTAAGAGTTCACCCTGCACTGCTAAGATACTTCAAGAAATTGGACACTCCCAGAACATCATTTAGCCAAATCTTGTTATTTATAAGAACTGGAATCAATGGACTAAATTCCTGCCTTGTATCCTAGAGTTGTTTTCCCTGCCTTCAATGAGAGAACTCAGACATAAGAGTAAAGAAAACATTAGAGACCTGCTCCTTGAATGGGATGCTTGCAGAGATGCTGCCATAGTACAGCTCTCAAGGTTTTCAATTTGGTACTGCTATTATAAGAAACATAGACGCTCCTTGCGGTACCTGGTTGATCTTACCTGTGTATCACTGAGGAAGGCTTTCACAATCTTACTTTTTCAAACTATGCCCTTAACTATGGCTTAACTTGAAGGGAGATTTAATAAACTTCCAGTGGAACAGAACCTTTGTCCTTGTGGTGCTGGCCAAGTGGAGGATATTCTGCACTATGTCTTTTGCTGTCCCTTCTATGATGTGATTATGGAAAACACACTGAGACAGATTGTAGGTAAATTTAAGGACTCAGGTGTGGAATGTTTGATTTGCCTATCCCAAGTGATAGCTACCAAGCTGCCATGTTTGCCTTGCTTTCTTTTAAACTTAAAAATTTACATCTATGCTTTGTTCCAAATTGTAGTGCTGGTCTCAGCTTAGGAACATAGGAAGCTGCCATATACTGAATCAGACCATTGGTCTATCTAGATCAGTATTGTCTTCACAGACTAGCAGTGGCTTTTCCAAGGTTGCAGGCAGGAATCCCTCTCAGCCCTATCTTGGAGAAACCAGGGAGGGAACTTGGAACCTTGATGCTCTTCCCAGAGTGGCTCCATTCTCTGAGGAGAGTATCTTACAGTGCTTACACTTCTAGTCTCCCATTCATATGCAACCAGGGTGGACATTGCTTAGCTAAGGGGACAAGTCATGCTTGCTACCACAAGAGCAGCTCTCCTCTCCTTAAGGTCTAGAATTAGATATAGAAATAGCTTAACTAATTCTATATCATTATTTGCTGAATTTTATTGTATGCAGGGTTTCGTTTTAACATTGTTGTTATTATTATTTATTATTATTTATTTACACAGTCAGACAGGTGTTATTGACTGGTTTGTTTTATCCAGACATCGAGTCCTTCCCAAGGACCTGGGATGGCTGAATTTTATTATTAATGTTCTTGCTGTTATGATAGATATCGTCGCAGAATATAGGCTGTTCCCAGTAAGGTTGCTTTTTGTAATTGGCTGATGGTGATTTCTGTGGCCCCTATGGTGTTGAGGTTGTTGTTGTTATTTCGATTTCTATACTGCCCTTCCAAAAATGGCTCAGGGTGGTTTACACAGAGAGATAATAAATAAATAAATAAATAAATAAATAAAATAAGATGGCTCCCTGTCCCCAAAGGGCTCACATTCTAAAAAGAAACACAAGATAGACACCAGCAAAAGTCACTGGAGGCACTGTGCTGGGGGTGGATAGGGCCAGTTACTCTCCCCATGCTAAATAAAGAGAATCACCACGGTAAAATGTGCCTCTTTGCCCAGCAAGGGTTAGTGTTGTATTATTTTAAAGCTGTATTATGACCAGTGGTTACAACAATAAACTTACTACGACGACAACAATGACAATGACTACATGCAATACCTAAATAAATATTTCAATCCACAGACATGAAAAATTGCTACATTAAACTGTTCTAGCTCTCCATCTTAATCTGACCTTCTTGTGCATTTGGTAATGGCCCATTCCTTTATCCTGTTATGAAATCTGCATACTTCCAAAATAGCTTGCATTTAGAATTCTCCACCACTTCTTCAATATGCCCCTGAGCACATGGCAAAGCAGGTGTTGCATCAATGCCATAGCATGCCTTTTTAACAAGTGAATGTCACCAGTACACAGCCCTTCACTAGGGATTCATGTAAGGAATCCCAGATAAAGGGAGATTGTTTCTTGGTTTTTAAATGACCAAATAGAGAAGCAGATTTTAATCCTGAATCATTGGCAGCAACTGAAAAAGAATGTTTGAAGATGAGACCTGAATTATAAATATTAAAATAATGGTTTATTTTTGAAGGGGCTTCTTTGGTCCCAGAAGCATTCAGGTGTTGTGTGCCATCTCCATTCCCCTCCCCTGCCACATATTCTTTCTTTGACAGAATGAAGGAAAAGCAACATCTGCTAGATTTTCCATATTTGATTAATTTTAAATCTTATTAGCAGAAAAATGAGCTACCTTTCCCAGAGTGTCCTTGATTCATATTTTTTTAACTAGGAGCACAGCAACAATGATAATCCAATTGCTAATCTCCCATTCTGAGTTCCTGTGAAGATGGTGGTGTGCCAGAGGCACAAATGTCTGATTATAATAGATAAAGGATAGCCCAATTCACACCTCAGGTAAGATGACTTTGATTTAAACTGATTTAGTAGGAACAAACCAGATTAAACAAATCAGCTCAAATCAGTGTGGAAAGCAGAAAGGCAGGACAAAATGTTTTTAAACAAATAAATGAATGAGTTTAGCTGGACTGTGGGGAAAGCTTTCCCTCGCTTTAAAAAGCACCTCCACATCTGAAAGTGCCTTTTGCTTCTGAAATTCCACTCGGTTGCAAAAACAGTTTTCCATGTGGCATGAGTGAGAGGTGATGGTGTGTGAGAGAAAAAGGACCAAAGGCCCTTTGAGCATATGAATATAAGTATAATTCTTTGGATCCTGTATAATAAATATCTTTGCATGAGTGCAATCTTTAACACATCAGCTCTGAATACAACAAAGAGGAACTATGATATTCAGAATCATGTTGCCTGTCTCACAAGGTACTTGGACTGCCATCACCAGAGAGAAGCACAGTGGAATTCAGCCAGTTTCCAACCAATGGAGTTGCATCACAATAAATTATTCCATGCATTCCATAGATAACATATAGCCCTCCTGGACTCAGCTGCTTATCCTGGAAAGAAATTGGCAAGCAGTGATAAACGTTGTTGGTGACTCTTGCATATATTGCTACTGCCAGCCTTGAACTGTTTGATCAACTCTTTCTAATATCAATGCAGTTCAATGTATCTGGTCTAATGAAAAGTTTATTTGGCTGGACTGAATGGAACATGAATCTAATATGTAGAACTGGACATCAAACTGCACAATTTCCAAACAATTTAAGCAGGGAGCAACATAAAATATTCCCCAGTAGAGCACTGTAATCATGTTTTATGGAGATAAGTGCAAGGTAAATGACACACACAAACAGTTATTTATTTCATATTTTTGCATACTGAGCTAAACACTTCACAAGGCAGTGAACATGTTAAGCAATAAAATAACACCAGGATGCAGTCAATAAAAAACAGAAGTTTAATAACACATTTAAATAGGAAGCATAAATGAAACTAGCAGAATCTATCCACTAGAAGCCAGGTGAAATAAAACTGTTGACCTACATGATGCACAGCGTTAAGTTCCATAATGCTCTGCCTTGAGACTGCTGTAAGCAGTCCCAGCACTGTTCAAAACTATCTATTGTGCAAGTTTTCTCCATTGCAACAAAATCACTAGTTCTGAGCAGCACTGGCACTGCTTAGCAATAGCAATAGCAATAGCACTTACATTTATATACCGCTCTATAGCTGGAAGCTCTCTAAGCGGTTTACAATGATTTAGCATATTGCCCCCAACATTCTGGGTACTCGGAAGGATGGAAGGCTGAGTCAACCTTGAGCCCCTGGTCAGGATCAAACTTGTAACCTTCTGGTTACAGGGCGGCAGTTTTACCACTGCACCACCAGGGGCTCTTGTCCATAGTAGTCCATAGTCCTTAGTAGCCCTGAGGAGGAGTGTTACAGCAATGTAATGCTGTGTATCATATGGGCCATTTAGAAAACCTGCTTAAAACTCAAAAGTGAGGGCCCAGTATATTTTTTAGGGAGAGACTTCCACAGAAGCTGCATCACCATTGTTCCTGACAAACCAAACTGCCAACCAGCATCCGAGTGACTAGAGAGCAGGGCCTGATGAAAACTGGTACTATTACCATTTGGAAAAAGCAAAGTAGTGAAGTAACCAGAAACTACAGTATAACAGTCTTTCCATCACTGCCCTGTCATGCTCCACTTGAGACAAATATGGAAATAGAAGACAGCAAGCTGGCTGGCCCCATCCAGTACAGTGGAGGTTACACTCTGTACCAGCTGAAATTTCTGAACCATCTTTAGGGTCAACCCCACAGAGTGTATTGCAGCAATACACAATGGCTGCATTCACACATAACATGAAACTGGAGGTAAATGGGGCAGAGGTTTGAACTCCATTACATCCGAACCTGTTCAACTGGTTTGCCTCACCAAACATGCCTCACGAAGTGGCCTGCAGTTCCCTCACCAAACTCCAATTTGAACCTTCAGTTTGTAGTGAGTTTTGCTGCAGTAACCTGAGGTTTGTTGGCAGCAGCGTTATGTCTGAACATGGTTCTGGAGCCACAGTCATAGAGACATGCCCAGGATCTCACCCACTCCATGCCAGCGGCACTTCTAGCTGACCACCTCTCCAAGCACTTGCCCCACCCCCGTGTCCAATCCAGTAAAGCAGATGCCCAGTAACAGGGATGCCACCACGTCTCAGCCAAAGCTTCACAAAGGCATGCCCTCTTCCCACTCTACCCCTTGCTCCCCTCTCCTGGCAATCAGGAGAAAAAGGGGGCGGGGCAGAAAGATGGGCACTAAGCTCATTGCTCTCTGAAAATGAAGCAACAAGATGGCAACACTGGCAGGGCAACACCATCTGAGAGCTGGGACAGAAACCCATGGCAGGGCAGTGATAACCAGGGTTGGGTTGAAAAAGCAGCCCCAACCAGGCATTCTTCAATGGGTAAGGTCTATTTTTGTGCAATTGTGTTGGGGAAGGGAGGCCCAGACTCTTCCACTTGGGGGTGCCTGTGCAGTCCCTAGGCTTACTCATGAGAAGGGCCAAGCAGCAGGATCAGCATTGCCCCAGTGAAAGGAGCAATTCAACCTGCCATGGGGATACCTCTTCACAACTCATGAGAAGAACATGTGGGGACAGGGGCGTCAGGCAGAAACTCTAACAATATGTGATGACAATCTCCTTCTCCCATGGACTGCTCTCTCATGAGAGTTTCAGGCCATGGGGACTGGACGACAGATGCCTTCCAGCCAGGTAACTCTATACAAGCAAGCTGCAGGGATGGGTACCCCAGCAGCAGCTCTCCCTGTCTTGGCTACATGAAGCAGGCAAAACATGCCATCTGCCAGCCCATCTACCCATTTGAACATATCCACCTTTCCTTTTGCCAGGAATGGCGACCCCACTCTCCTGGTGTCACTGGAATTTTAACTTCCCTCTCCCATGATTCCCCGTGGCAGCAGATCAGCATATGGGGCAATGCCGGCCCGAACCTGGGAATTTTAAATGAGAGTAAAGGTCCATCCCCGTTTCCAGTGTTTCCTCAGTCTGCACACCCAGCTACATCCAGACACACGGAGCAACAAAGTCTTCTTTCGATGTGTGAGAGGCTTCCCTGGAGAAGAGGGGGTCACTTTGCAAAAGTTCTATCATTAATCAGAGAGAGCAGGGGCCCCATGCAAGAGAGGCCCCTTTTGTGGGTTAGCTCAATTTATGAGTGTGCAGTCCGACAAAGACCATAGGCTTTGGCAAGCCTAAGGTCCTCCTCACTGATTGCATGTGGGCCATTCTGAAAAGGCACAATCACACTCAGCATGCCCCCTTCAAGATCATAGCCAATGACTGCTGCTCTAGTGACGTGCTGACACCTTCCCCACAGTCTGGCAATGCAAGCACTATGGAGCTTGCTGGACTGCGGTCTCCGAGGACCAGGAAGAGGGAGAGGCTTCCCTGCTCTGAAAACAGAAGTTGCTGGACTGTGGTTGGATTAACATCTGCGGTGTGGTTCACAGAAAAATTAAACACGGGTCCAGTGACCTCCGGTTTTCACATTATGGGCCAACAACATAATAGACATGCTAAAGTGTATTTAGTCACTTCTAGAATGCAATACACTCTGTGTATTGCTACAATACACTCTATGTATTGCTTCAATACACAGTGAATCCACAGACTAAATAAACTTTAACATGTCTATTATGCCATCCATGGATCACTGCTGGTTGTTTTTAATCTCAATTTCATTATCTCATCCCTCAGGCTGGTGCACATGTTTTCTTCCTCCATACACAAATGTTATCCTCACAACAACCTTGTGAAGTTGGTTAGGCTGTGAGGTAGTGGCTGGCCTAATATTACCTAGTGAGCTTCATAGCTGAGTCAGGATTCAAATCCAGGTCTCCCCAACCCTAGTCTATCAAGCTAACCACTATGCCATACCAGCTCTCTTCATATATGGTTCTTTTACATTAATAAATTATAACACAGAGCTGAACTTTAAAGCATTTATAAATCTCCCAAGGAAGTTGCTGTACAGGGCTATTGACCACGAACAGGAGCGATGACTTCATTAGCAAACTTTTCAAGAGTTGCCTTCCAGGCATAATGAGCAGCAGCAACCTCATTCATCACCACCACTGAAAAGCCTAGCATTTGAGTCATCACAGCAGCATCTTGTTCACTGAAGAAGGGAAAGAAAACTCTTCCATTCAAGAATCAATGAGAGAGTTCCAACACTGGCTATGGCTAAGAGTCACCAGCATCTGTATTGAATGATCCAATAAGTTAACTCCAAATCTCACCCAGGGAATAAGACAATAAACAATGGTTGATTTCAATGGTCAGTGTATCTTGAGGTGTTAGTGTCAGGTGCTCAGGCCTGACTGCTGACAAGGGACCTAAAGCACACAGACAAATGGCAGCCACTGTGGCAGGGTTAGCTTGGTAGTCTCTGTGGAGAAAAGGCTTTCCCTTAAGCTTTGGCCGGAGTCTTCCTGTTGTTACTGTGTTTTAGACTCCATTTCACTGAAGCCAAACAAACACATATGCTCTTTCTGTATCTTTCACACCTGGCCACCTGGAAAACAGTTGTCATCTTATGATGCGTTAGGATTCCTTGATGCCAATGGGGTAGCCCCTCTCTTGCCTTTGTTTCTCTGCTGCAGTTCTGACTGGCAATGCTTGAAACCATTTCCTAGGGCTCAGAACACTTCACACATGCATAGTAACTCACCAAATCTTGTTTGCTAAGATTATCCTCATTTTTCTGTGTCTTGGAAATGTTAAACAGCAGTATAAGCCAGATTTTCAGTGTAAAAACATTTCTCTTTCATGTTTTCTCTATAACCCTATGCAGATATTATGATGAACACTCATACGAATGTACAGTGTATCCAGGATAGATCTGTACACAGGTACAATTACTCACATGTTAAGCTGAACACAGGTACAGTAGTAACTTCCTATCTGTACCATGCATTTGTGGGGCTTTTACACAAGTTCACTTTTAAAGTGAAAGCAGTTACAGTCATTCACACAAAAACCTGACAAGTGTACAGACTCTGTATCTGTAAACTTGTACAACACATGACCATCTGAGGGAGGTTTGGGGGAGGGAAGAGCCCACAAGTGGTTCCCAACACACGAGCAAAGGCTCCATGTGTCTCTGCTGTTAGTTAAACTACTCTAGGGTGACTGGTGAACATCCCAAAATCTAACTTTTGGGCTCACGTGGGGACTTTAGCTCAGAAAGGAACAGTTCCACTTTAGTTTTAATTTGCACAAAGTTGTGGACTCAGGTAATGACTGGACTGAGACAAGATTTAAGTTTCAAAATAAAAAGAAGATATTTATTGTTGGGTGGAGTACAGAGAGAAACGTGTGGTTACAGCAATATTACTATCCAAAAATACATTCAAGTGCAATGAGGCATTTTAGCTTAGAGTGTTAGTTCCCAGATGGGCAAGAGAAAGTGGCTTTTAGAGAAGGGGGGGTGGATCTAAGAAAGCGGAAGAGCTATAAAGTTTGGGCCCAATGAGGGGAGAAGGCTCATATCACCTGATCTGGATGAAGGGCTCCGGGGACCACCAATGAACTTTATTCCTCAGGAACAGGTCGGGCCAAGAAGGTTGAAGGGATTAGTCATTAGAGGTGATTCTAGGATGGTGGTTCCTCCTTAGGCCCAGCTTCCTAAGTTAGCTAGGAAAACTGGGCAGATCAGGCTGGGCAAGAAAACCGATCTGGAGAGTGGCACGGATTACTGAACACTGCCTTCCATGGTGGCCGGTGGACAGTAAATCGCCCACAAAGCTGATGGTAACTCCAAGGTAGCCAATGTGTAGAGAGCATGCAGATCACAAGGAGCATGCCAAGTGAAGTGTACAAGAAAGCATGCAAATCCCAGGGAGCATACAGGATCATGTATTTGGGTGTCCTTATATCCAAATACATATCCTGGGGACAAATTCCAATACCCGTTGCTTCTGACAGGTGTGTTGGGAGAGACCTACAAGAATCCCATTGCTGCTGATCTTCCTTCTTGAGTGTAACGTGGGAATTGCCGATGTATGCCAAGGCTTTTGTCATGAAAACAGAATGCACAGATGTGAGAAGGGGCATCTGCATAGACAGAGAAGTCCATTAATCTAATCAGTATTTATAATGAGTTCATATTTTATGTCTGTATCACTTGCTCAGCCTCTTTTGTGGGGGGGGGGGGGATTTACCTCTGCATGCCTTATCTGTGTTCTTCCTGTTGAGCTAATTGGCACATTAGCTGGCTTTTATCCTTTTTGTGAAAGGAGGGAAAGACAAGGCAGTTCGCCCTGAGCACAGAGTGGCCTTGGCTTGTAGAGTTAACTTCTGGGGTCAACTTAGGATGTTAGGGAGGGCATGCATCTGCTCCCCTTTACAATTTGCTTGTTAGGAGACAAATCTTGGGGCAACTGGCCTACTGTCACTACGTGACCGCTCCCCAAGTGTATAAACGCAGCGCTCATGATACTGTGAGGCTCCTGAGCACATACAGAGTGAGATCTCCTAGCCTAGAAACTCAAACACAAATGAGGGGGCTCCTGGTAACCAACAGACAAGGCTTTGTTAGCAAGACTGCTAACTCATCCCTGAGATGACCAACAATCCTGACACTTTTGGAAGGGAAAACAAAGCTGGGTCCATCTGTATCATAGAGCCCCGAGGCTAGAGGGGTGAGGCAGATGAGATCTGCTCCCGTACTGAGGTATAGCAGCAGCTCCCTTCTACCTGGATCCTCTAGTCTTGTTCTCTCCCAGCGGTTTCATGTAGATGTTAAACATCAGAGACAATAAGGAACCCTGAGGGACACCAAACAAAAATTCAGAATTTGAAGAACAATAGTCTCCAAGGGACATCATCTGGAACCTGCCTGAGATGTAGGAGTGGAACCAATGCAAAGCAGTACCTCCCACCCCCCGTCCCCTAAGACACACCAGGATACTATGGTCAATAGTATTGAAAGCTGCTGAGAGATTCAAAAGCACCAACAGAGTCACACTCCCTCTGTGGATTCAGTCTCCAACCCATAGCCTGCCTGAAAGCTAGTCTGAAATGGGTCTAGATAATCAGTTTCCTCCAAGACTGCCTGGAGCTGGGAGGCCACCACCCTCTTAATCACCTTGCCCAAACATGAAAGGTTGGAGACAGGCCTATAGTTGCTTAACTCTGAGGGATCCAACAAAGGCTTCTTTAGAAGAGGTCTAATAATTGCCATCTCAAGACAAGGAGGCATCCTGCCCTCCCTCAAGGAAGCATTTATAGTCTCTACCAGGCCATCCCAAATAGCTTGTCCACATCATCAGGAGTCACAAACTGGAACTGATCCAGCCTAACCACACAAGAGGAGTCACTGGACACCTCCGCATCAGACACTGCAGTAATTGTGGTGTCTGAATCAAAGTCGGCCCTAATATGAGAGATTTTGGCCATAAAAAACTCATTAAAAATGTCACAGTGGGTAACTGGTGGTTCTAAATATTGATTCAGAAGGGAGGGGGCACATACTAGCCCTCTCACAACCCTGGACAACTCTGCCAGACATGAGCTGGAGGATGCAGTACCAACAGAAAAGAATCACTTCTTTGCCACACATATTGCCTGAGCATAGATCTTCAAATGCACTCTATGCTGTAAACTGTAAGATTCAAGTCAAGTCGTTCTCCACTTGCGCTCCAGTCATCTACCTTGTCGCTTCAATCCCCGTAGTTCTTCCGTATACCAAGGGGCCAATTTCGAAACGAGTTGGAGAGGATGCTTAGGAGCGATCATGTCTATTGCCCTGGTGAGCTTGCTGTTCCAGTTATCCACCAGGGTGTCAACAGGATCATCAGCAGAGCCAACATTAAAGCCTCCAAGGCTTCTTGGAATCCTGTTGGATCCAAAAACCTTCTCGGGCCATGAGTCCAGCCTCAAACAGATGGTGGTCCATCCATGACAATGGGGAAATCACAGTCCCACCCATGAAACACCATCCTGGTCAGAGTGAAAGACCAGATCAAGCATGTGACCAGCAACATGCATTGGTCCTGAGACCACTTGGGATAGGCCCATTGTCATGGCCACTATGAACTCCCAAGCTGCTACAGACAAATTGGTCCCAAAGTGAACATTGAAGTCCTTCACCACCACCAGAAGCTGGGGGACTCCAATGCCAAACTAGAGACCAGGTCCATGAGTTCAGTTAGGGATTCTGTTGGGCAGCGGGGTGATCGGTACACCAACAGAAGTTCCAGTCTATCCCTCATCCCAAAACTTAAGTACCCACATTCAATATGATCTGACACTTTGATAGGGATCCTAGTAAGGGAGATATTATAGACTACAGCCACTCCACCTCCCCGCCCACATCCCCTTACCTATTCCTCAACAGAGTACCCTGGAGGGAGAAGCTGGGACCAGACTGGGCCACCAGCATCCCCAGCCAAGCATGGCTGTCCTTAGGGCATGGCAAGCAGGGTGACTGTCCCAAGCCCAACTCTTTTAACCCCCATTAGAATTAATTGGAAGGGGGGCCCACACTGGCTGATTTGCCCTGGGCCCCACACCCTGCCAGGGTGCTCTAAGGCCAGCCCTGCAACCAAGTTTCTGTAATAACAGGTTGGCCCCTTCATCCAGAATAAAATCATGGATGTTTTCTGACTTGTTCTGCACCAGCCTGAAATTACAAATGAGCTAGGTGAGGTTCTGTGGGTAGTTGGCACTGCTCCCCACGATCAAAGAGCTGGCAGGACAGCCGGAAGGGGAAACAGCTATTAAGATTTCTGATTTCCTTTCCCCTGTTACGGCCCGCTGACTTGCCAATGTTCTTCTATTCCCCATCACCACCAGAAAAGCCACCCCATAATCCAAGAATACAACCCCTGTTTCCCCATCTCTAGACCAACCCAGACACATTGAAAACCAATCTCACCCAGGACTTAATTAAAACCACAATAATAGAAGCTCAGTTGGAATGTATACCAAGAAGGAGGAAAGGTATCCTCCAAGAGGACACTATCATGGCTAACTAGTAGGGAAGCTATAAAAGGGAAGAAGACTTCCTTCAGAAAATGGACATCCTGCCCAAATGAAGATAAATTCTGGCAAAAGATATGCAGAGGACAATAAGGGATGACAAAAGAGAGTTTGAGGAGCATATTCATTCATTCATTCATATAGTTAGCTAGTTAAATTTAATTTATACCCCACTGGTCTGTGAGCTGGTTCGGTTCAACCAGGTTCAACCCATTTCGAAGGCTATGCTTGTAAAGGGGAATCTAGTGAGGAAGGATCCCCCTTTACAATAAAAGAGGAACCCAGCCTTTAAAAGGGTTCTAAGGGTGGCCAGGCAGGTGGCAAGAGGACACCTTACCAGCTTTGGCAGTGGCGGTCAGCAGTGGCTCCTCTAAACCCCACTGGCACTCCCCCACAAGCAGCGCAGCCTGCCTCTGCCCCACACTGCTGTGGGGGGGGGAGTGCTGGCAGGGTTTAGGGGAACCACCACTGCACCGCCACTGGCACTGTCACCAAAGCTGGTAAGGTGCCCTCTCACCACTCTCCGAGCTGCCCTTAGAATCCTTTTAAAAGCAGGGTCCCCCTTTGCTTGTAAAGGGGAATCCTCGCCAGATTCCCCTTTACAAACATAGCCCTCATACCAGATCTAACTGAGTCAAACCATTCCGTATTGGACCGGTCTCGGTCTGGTTCAAACCTGAACTGGCCACCATTTTTGTTTGATTTTTTTTAGGCTGGTCCAATTCGAGTTCGAACCGGTTAACGAGGCCAGTTCAAATCGAACCCAGTTCAATTTGATCTGGTTCTGCACCACCCTTCTGAAAGAACACCTAGTTCTGCCTCTTTTCCTTTCCAGCAGGTTCTTAGCTTAAACATTTGCACATTAAGAAATATGTTGGGTATGTCGCAAAAAGGAATACCACATACTGACATTAAACAGAATAGTCTATGATAAGAAAAAGTAAGTCAGTTACAAGTTAGAGAGAGCAACAGAGAAATGCATAGGAAGAGAATGGCCAAGGTTTCTATCACTCAGAGCAACAGAATATCATGTTCCTCCAGTATGGTGTTTCTCAACAAGTTTCTTTTATTGCTATATATTGTCTTGTCTTGCTGAGCGAGTTCTGAGTACAAATTACTTTTATTCCTCCTAGGCCTCCTTCTTACATCTAAGATCAGCTGATACTCTTTAAACCCCAGCACATCACTCATACTTTCCATCTCTGTTATCAATATCTAAATAGCTAAGACTTTTGGTGAAGGTGCGTAGCTCAGTGGTAGAGCATGCTTTACATACAGAAAGTCTCAGGTTTAATCACTGGTATCTCCAGTCACTGTAGACAATACTGATTCAGATGAACTAATTGTCTAATTTAGTGTAAAGCAGATTCATGTGCTCATAATATTCACATTTTTCTTACTGCACCCTGTAAATTGCCACTACCTAATTATTAGCCCTTGCATCTCTCCACTGATTTTGCAAAGTTTTCTTTTACTTGCCCAAATCAATTTCACCCCTTTCTTATGTGCCAGCTATGTGCACATCTTAACAGGTTACAGTTCAGTTAACACAGATGTGCACTAGGGATGTGTGAGCTGGCTTGCTTTGAGCTGGACTCAACATCAAGCCAGCCCAGTCTGGGTTCAGGTTCGAGTTAGTTCGGGGGTGGGGATGGTCCGTGTTTGAACCAGACCAACCCCCAGTTCAAAGAACTGGCTCACAGGCCGGCTTGGGGGGTATACTTGTAAAGGGGAATCCAGCGAGGTTTCCCCTTTACAAGTACAGAGGGATTCCCTAACGCCGTGGTGATGCACATGGCCTCCATGTATGTGCAAATGTCACAAAAATAGCATCCACACATGCGCAGAGGTCCAGATGGGTTGCAGCCAGCCCAGGCTGTCATTTAAGAGGCGAGCGGGGGTGGGGTGGAGGAGCCACCACCAATGACTCCGCTGATGCAACTGCCGCAGCCACCTCTACCTTCCCTGCTGCCCGCAATTTAAAGGTAAAAAGTAAATTTTCCTCTTGCCCCCCTGCCTTTGGATAGAGAATCTCCCTGTACTTGTAAAGGGGAATCCTTGCTGGATTCTCCTTTACAAGTATCTCCCCCCCCCCCCACAAGCCAGCCTGTGAACTGGCTTGGCCTGGCCTGGCTCAATGGCCAAACCAAAGCACACCCAGTTTAGCCGAGCCTGAGCCCGGAACAGGCCAGGTCGGTTTGAATCTGGTCCAGATTTAAACTGAACTGGTCTAATGGCTAGTTTGCATATCCCTAATGTATACAAACCTATGTTTGAAGACTCTGACTCACTAAGTAGTTCCAATATTGACATTTGAGCTCATTCCTATCTCTTGTGTAAAGGAACTTGAGAATTATGTCTTCCTTCAAGAAAGCACTTCTGTTTTAAAGGTAACATGTTCCCAAGAATGAAATATGAATTGTATCTGAGCTAGCAGGGCCGTTGAGATCAGAACTTTGCCTGGAATGTGTTTGCATAAGTGTCCTGGTCAACGACTGGACACCAACACAACCATCTCACTTGTCCGGCCAAGGGGATCAGAAATTTACTTGCCTCACAATCAGCTATAGAACAGTCTTTTGTCATTTCCAGCCTCAGAATCACAAATTTATTTTTTTTAAACACCAGATTTTTTTCATTATTAAATAGATCCAACTTCACAAGTCAGGAGGTGCCACTCCCAGAGAAAGCTCCTGCTCAGACATAAACTGACAGCTGAATTTGGGTTCTCCAGCTCATTTGGCAAGTAGAGGTAGAAGGGTTTGTCCTGGGTGGAAGGCAGGACTTGCACACTGGGGACGTCCTTCATAATTTTGGCCTCTGTAAATAATTATCTGCTGTAAGATGTAAAGTGTGCTTTGGTTGTCTGTGTACAACAGAAGTTGATATAGAGCACCCTGTTTCTAAGTTCTCAGTGTTCAGATGCCTCCTTTCTTGGCTCCACTTCACTATGTTCTAATTGCCAAAGAGAAGAGTCTCAATGCCAACAGCAAACAAGAGGAGAAACAAAAAGAGGAGAAACTCAAGTATGTAGTACTCTGGGCTCCTTGGAGAAAGAGTGGGATATAAATGTAAAATAATACTAATACTAATACTACTAATAATAAAAAACAACAACTATCAAAACAGTTCAATCACATTTTGCAAGGAGGTGATATTGAACAAAGGCTAACAACTGGGAAAACTCATCTCATCATGAAAGACCCAGCAAAAGGTGCAGTTCCAAGTAATTATAGACCGATAATCTGCCTGCCAACCATGTTCAAATTATTAACTGGAATAATAGCAGATGAAGTCATGCAACACTTATTAACTAACAAACAGCTCCCAGTTGAACAGAAAGGAAATTGCCCGAACACCAGAGGCACAAAAGACGAGCTGCTGATTGACAAAATGATTTTAGGAAATTGCAAGAGAAGAAAAACAAATCTAAGTGTTGCATGGATTGACTACAAGAAAGCCTTTGACTCATTGCCTCACACACGGATACTAAAATGTTTAGAAACAACTGGTTTCAGCAAAAACATTCAGATATTTGTTTTTTTAAAAAGCAATGAGCATGTGGAGTACACAGTTAACAATCAATGGCAAGACACTTGGACAGGTTAGCATTAGAAGAGGTATATTCCAAGGGGACTCACTGTCCCCTCTGTTGTTTGTAATTGCCATGACTCCACTTTCACAAATACTAAACAGAACAGGCCTTGGATACTAAACATCTAAAACATCAAGTAAAATCAACCATCTGCTGTACATGGATGATCTGAAGTTGTATGGAAAGTCCCAGTCAGAAATTGAATCACTGCTAAACACTGTCCGTATATTCAGTAGCGATATAGCAATGGAGTTGGGACTAGACAAGTGTGCTGCATTAATAATGAAAAGAGGAAAAATAACAAAAACAGAAGGAATAGAACTGCCCAACTGAAGCAACATCAAGAGCCTGGAAGAGAAAGAACATTACAAATACTTGGGCATTCTCCAGACTGATAACATCACACATACTGAAGTTAAAAGAAAAATTGGAAGTGAATACATCAGGAGAGTTAGAAAAATCCTCAAGTCCAAACTCAATGGCGGGAACACCATACAAGCCATAAACACCTGGGCTATACCTGTTATCAGATACGCTGGAGGAATAATAGACTGGACCCAGGCAGAGCTAGAGACGCTAGATCATAAGACCAGAAAAATAATGACCATCAATCATGCTCTGCACCCCTACAGTGATGTAGATAGGCTATAACTCCCTTGCAGCTCAGGTGGAAGAAGAATGCTGCAAGTCCATCAAACAGTAGAGGAGGAGAAAAGAGGCCTTGAAGAATATATCAAGGACAGTGAAGAAGATGCACTTCAAATGGTCAATAACACGAAACTATTCAACACCAATGAAACAAAGCAGGCCTACAAGAAAGAACAAGTCAAGAACCGAGCAGAAAAATGGAGAAATAAGCCCCTGCATGGTCAATATTTGCACAATATAAGTGGAAAATCAGACATCACCAAGACCTGGCAATGGCTTAAGAATGGCAACTTGAAGAAAGAAACAGAGGGTTTAATACTGGCTGCACAAGAACAGGAACTAAGAACAAATGCAATAAGAGCAAAAGTAGAAAAGTAGCAGGGATGATACACTGGAACATCTGCAAAAAATACAAGCTACCTGTCGCCAAAAATTGGAGGGACCATAAAATTGAAAAAGCTGTAGAAAATGAAGATGCAAAAATATTACAGGACTTCCAACTACGAACAGACACACATCTGCCACACAATACACCAGATATAACTGTAGTCGAGAAGAAAGAAAAACAAGTTAAAATAATCGACATAGCAATACCAGGGGAAAGCAGAATAGAAGAAAAAGAAATAGAAAAAAAAATCACAAAATACAAAGATCTACAAATTGAAATTGAAAGGCTGTGGCAGAAAAAGACCAAAATAATCCCAGTGGTAATTGGCACCCTAGCTGCAATTCCAAAAGGCCTTGAAGAGCACCTCAACACCATAGGGGCCATGGTGGTCACCATCAGCCAATTACAAAAAGCAACTTTACTGGTAGCAGCCTATATTCTGCGACAATATCTATAATAATAACAACAATGATATTGATAATAAAATTCAGCCATCCCAGGTCCTTGGGAAGGACTCAATGTCTGGATAAAACAAACCAGTCAATAACACCTGCCCAACTGTGTAAACAAAAATAATAATAATAATAATAATAAAAACGGGCTGTGGTTCAAAATGGGCCAATATCCACCTAGGAGTAAGACGTCCTTGCAGATAATTATTTCATATGATATATAAACTTTGCCTGGAATATTTAGCCTCATTCAATTCATGTATATCCTTCAACCTACTTCTGAGGTGTCCTTTTTCTTTTATTTGACAGTTTGTGGAATTATTGTTGTGATTGATTCAACCCTCTTACCCTATTTTTTGATAATTTTGACAACCATCATTAATTCAGAATTCTCATTTTATTCTGGGTTTAGACTCCAAAGAACTAGCTGGAATATTTAGAAACTATAATTTATGAAAGTATGAGAAAAAGACTCTTTACATAAGGACACATTTTTCAGCCCCCAGAGAATCTATCTAATAGGCAGCTGGATACATTTATTATATGTAGAGAGCATAAATGTCATCTCTTTTAGGGGTGTGCAGAACCAGTTCAAATCAATTCAAACTCAAACTGAACCAGCCTCAAAAAAAAAGTCGGCCGGTCTGAGGGGCTATGCTTGTAAAGGGGAATCTGATGAAGATTCCCCTTTACAAGCAAAGGGAGATCTTGCCTTTAAAAGGCTTCTAAGGGTGGCCGGGTGGTGGCAAGTGGGCACATTATCAGCTCTGGCTCCTCTAAACTCCGGCGATCCCTCCAGCAGCACGGCAGCAGTATCGTTCCAGCCTCCACGCATGTGAGGAAGTCACACAAACGGCCTCTGAGGTTGGAACTGTGCTACCACCACTCAGGCCATGGGGAGTGCCAGGGCTTAGAAGACCCCCAGGTGCCACCAGTAAGGTGCCCTCTCACCACCACCCTTAGAAGCCTTTTAATGGTAGGATTCCCCTTTCCTTGTAAAGGGGAATCCTCACTGGATTCTCTTCAGACATTATTAAGCAAAGCCCCCTCATGCTTACAGCTTGGAAAGCAGGGAGGAAATCCTGCCCCCAAGCTGTCACTCCCTCCCTCCTGCCAGGTTTGCACAGTTAGGGTATTGTTTTTCTGTAACCGTGATGGCCCGTGCTTCCATGAGCAGCAACCTGGATCACCCAAGGTTGCCATTCAGGGAAGCGCCAGCCATCATGGTGACCGCACTTTCCCCTTCAGACATGTAGCACCTTAATTGTGAGCATCCGACAGCAGGGAGTTACAATTCCAGGGTGCACCTTTCTGAACTGTAAGAGTGAGCAGGGCTTTGCTTAATAGTGTCTCAAGAGAACTTTGGTCTTCTCCTTTTTCTCCGTGGCCTTTGTGTTTGCAATGACATTTACCCTCGCCTTACTCCCAACCATTATTTTTGTAGAGTGTGAGCCCTTTGAGAACAGGGATATTAATATGTTTTTTGTAATGCTGTAAGTTACTCTGAAATCATGGGACAGAGCAACATATACATCAGGCACATATCTATAAACTTCCATAAAGGTGCTGCTGTTTGTTTAGGCTGGTAGATGTGGTCAAGGAGTGGCATTCTCTGCTGGGGGTAGAGCATGAGACTAGAGGGAGAAAATGGATGGATGGATGTATATTATACATATCAGCTGATCATCAGATGTTCCTGTCAACTGGAATACTATTATCATAGCTTGTATCTAAAGCTATCATTGCAAATAGACAATTCAAAGCAACAGGTTGTAGGCAGAATCTACTTTATCCAGACCAGTTACAGTACCAATGATAATTACCAAATAGATAATTTACAGCAGCAGTAGCAGCAAACAGTTGTAGCAATCCACTTTATCATGGTGAAAGAAAGATGTTGACACTAACTTTCAAAGAAACTGCCTAAAAACCAGGAAGAGGCATTTGGCTCCCCCCCCCTCCCCACACACCTTCCCAGGATGCATGGGCATCTCAGACATGCAAAACAGGTTTTTTACTTCTTACTCAGCCCAGCCTGAGGATATGTGAGAACCGCTGAACAGATTGGTCCCTGCTCTGTGAACAGATGGTTTTTGCTCGAAGATCCCTAAGGCACCACAGGGTCTCCTTGTAAAACCAACATTTTTTTTTTCCATTAATGCACCAATTTCCCCCTCCTTTAAAAAATCTTTGTCTTTCCAAACTGAAGGAAAGCCAAACAGCAAAAAGCAGAAAGTGGGTGTGGGGTGAGGGTGGCAAGCTGTGAGCAAATAGGAGAAAGAAAACAAATATTAATTACATATTAATTGCTGGTTACAAAGAGCACTGGGGGCAATTTGAGGTTGGAGAGAAGAGCCTTGCAAAGCCTTTTGGCTCTTTCTGTCCCCACCCCACCTTGCACAGGTTAGCGCTGCTGGCTGCACTCCTTACAGCCAGGTCAGCTCATTTTTCACTGCAGAAAAGGCTGCAGGGAACTGGGAGGGGCGCCACAACACAACACCACCCCTCCCCTTACCCATTATGCTGCTTACCTTGCTCTTTATCCAAAGTGTTCATCAACAAATAACAAATATTTTGGATGGATGATCAGTATATGTTTTAAAAAGCAGGCAATGCCCAGAACTGTGCCAACAGACAGCTCTCCTCCTTCTAAAACAACTCAAAAATGGTGCTTGCTCGATTCAAATCCAAGCAGCCCGCCTCCATTGCTTCCCTCTCATTGGTTCAGCTCCTTCTGTGTGTGTCTCTCTCTCACTGGATTAGCCATAAAGACTCTGCTCCCTTCAGGAACCAAAGGGCAAATTCTGATTGGTTCTCTAGAGTACTGAACATTCAATTTAGGAATGGACTAATAATAATGAGGTCAGTTGAGGGTGGTGCAGGCTGGTGACCTCCATGAGTCAGCGACTGAATGGTGGGGGGAGGAGGAGAGCAATACATCGAGAAGGGATGCTGCAAAATGCAAAGTGGGCAAAAGGCAAAGTCTGCAACACCCCTTCTGCCCTCATTAAGTGGCCATCTCTGGCAAGAGGGTA
The DNA here is from genome assembly GCF_027244095.1 of Hemicordylus capensis. Classification (NCBI taxonomy): domain Eukaryota; kingdom Metazoa; phylum Chordata; class Lepidosauria; order Squamata; family Cordylidae; genus Hemicordylus; species Hemicordylus capensis. Next base: position 243,337,728 of record NC_069660.1, on the reverse strand, counting down.
ACAACTGGCACCTATAACCACTTAATATACTTCTTGTGTGACTCCTTGTAGGCAGCGAATCAAACGTTAGGCAGCACAAACACAGACATTCTATAAACCACCAACCAAACCTTAATTTCCTTCCTTGACAGGGAAACTAGCATGGTGGATATCTCCTCTTCAAGAAGAGGTTTGACTGCTGTATAGGAAACTGAGGTAGTAGATCCATTAAGGAGCTTGTTGTGACAGATTTTTAAAAACAGGTAATTTCTTCTGTTCTTCCATTTCTGCCTTTACAATTTCCAATACTCAGTTTTGTTAAGCTCCATTTGACAACTTTGTGTGTTATTGTTTATTGTATGTCACACAAGCCATAATTAGACAGAATGACTGATATTTTGGACTTTGGTTACAATGAGTGGCAACTTCAATTAAATTTCTCATATATTCTTTCACTATCGCATTATTGTGTTTAAAAATATTCTGCGCCAGTCAAGATTCAAGCATCTTTATTTGAAAAGGCCTGAGGGACAGGAGAAATTCTAATAAAAAGATATTGTGAAATTTCAGGTATATTTTCCCCCCACTGAACCTTTGAATATGCCAAACATGTTCTGCAACAAAGGATTCTTTTTTAAGAATCATTTTAACAAACACAAATACTAATCCAATGTTAATAAAGAAATCCAGTCCACTGGAGACATATGTATGTAGTAGGCCTGTGCCCATGAAAAATATTTGCTTCAGGAGCTATTTTGGAGGTTCAGAGGAGGGGTTGGTTCTCTTCAACACTTCAGCTGCACATTGTGTTTTGCTTCCGTCTGATCTGGAGGGTTACTTTGCTTCAGAGGCAAACCTTCAGCCATGCAGCTCTTCAGAAAATGTCTGGGAGAAAAGCAGTGGGGGGAAATATCTACTTCTCCGCTCCTAGAAAAGGGAAAGAGATATAGGAATCCACCCCCAGGAAGACTGTCAGGGGGTCTCCTGTGGTAAGTTGCCCTTCATCTTTCCTCCTCTTTTTCCAGGGTACAGCCCTTCAAAAGCAGCCTGGTGTTGGAGTTTTCCTGGTCATGACTCTGAAGATCCCATCAGAGGAGCCCACCCAAGCATGGAAACTGGGTCCCAAGGACCATCTCCTCTCCCATATCCTTCAGAGCTGGAGCCAGATACACCCCCAGAAGAGTCTGGGGACACTGCAGACTTGGCACCCCCCAGCAGTGCTTCTGCCCCTTCCTCATGGCAATCTCCATCCCTCCCAAGTCCCTGGGATCAGAGGTGTCACTTCACCAAGGAGGAACTCCAACTCTGAAGACAGTGCTCACCTGGCTGCTTCGGACCTCCTCTGGATAAGCCCTATTCAGCAAGAGAGGGAGGCTGGTCTTGGAACCTCCTCAGGAGCAGGGCTGAACTGAGGAGCCAGGAAGGGGTGAAACTCTCACTGACTACATAACCCATCAATTCACATTTAGTCCAACAGCTCCACCAGACAGCTTGTTATCCCAGCTGCTTTGCTGCCTCAGCTTTAGGGGTGTGCAATTGGATTTGTGGTTGAATCAATTTGGGTTGAATCAGAGGCACTTCACAGTTTCGATCTTGAATTGAATCACCCTAAAAATAGAGGGCCTAATTTGGGGTTGAATCTGGTGATTCAAATGCCATTTTGAGGTCAATTTTGCTGGAAAAATTGGCCTCAAAATGGTGCTTTTTCTTGAGGAAATCTGGTCTACAAATTGGAGTCAGCAGGTAGATCAGCCCTCCACTCCGGACTGGTGTACCCACCAACTCCAATCAGTAGACCAGTCCTCTCTAGAAAAAAGCGCCGATGCCCATTTCCCCAGCAAAACAGGCCTCCAAATGGCTCTCAATTGATCCGAATCAATTCAGGTGATTTGTTGAGACAGCTGGCCAAGCCGGCTGTTCTTGATGAATCAATTCAATGGTTCTGCTATTTGATTCAATCTCAAATTGAATCATAGAATTTGATTTGTGCACACCTCTTCCTTGTTGCTTCATGTGACCCTGGTATAGACCCAGGAGCCCAGAAACAGAGATATTCCCCACTTCTGGACTCCTTTTGAAGTGCTGCACCCTGGAAATTGACAGGGTGGGAGAAACGGCAACCATCATGGGGAACCTTCGGGTAAGGTCAGAGGATCACCCATGGGTGGGTTGCCCTTCCTCCCCCTCCCCTGATTTCCAGAGTCCAATGTTTCAAAAGAAGCTCAGGCGTTGAGCAGTGGGGAAAGTCTCTGCTCTTCATTCCCTGGATTAGAAGTGGATCTGAACTTAACAGGGTCAAAGCTTCAGATAGATTTGCTTTGCCCCACTTGGGATACTGTCACTTCAGATCTGAAGCAAACCTGTCTGAAGAGTTTTGGTTTGCTTCTAAAACATCCAAAGTTTGCTTCAGTTCTAAACATCCAAAGCAATTTATAACTCTAATGTTTATGTGGAGAGGTGGTGCCTAAATAGTTGTGGGGTAGGGTTATGTGTCTGTTGGGGGGCTGACCCACGTATATGTATGAGAGTGCTCCTGGGGGGGAAAAAGCTTCCCTTTAGCCATTACAATTGTGAGTATTGTGACATGCTTTAAAAGAGCCGTGGGTAATTTAGGGTAGATATTATTCAAGGTCACTTGTTACCTCTCACCCATTTCAAAGACCTTTCTCTACTCATTATCATAATGGCTAACACAGAAGCCAGTATCCAGATTAAGATTTGCTCAAGTGGAGCACGGGGGTCAGACGTGGAGGGCAGCTTTGGCCAGTTCCCGCATCCCTCTGCAGTCCCCCCTTCTTCTGCAGTCCCCAATGCCCACTGAAAATGTATCCCTCAATTACAACTACATTGTCATTCATGTTATATGTTTTATAAACACAAAGTATGTTGCTTATACTAGACCTATTATTAAGATTAATTAGATTTTTGTCTCAAAAAATTTGCCCCTTCTCACAACCCATGAGAAAGGGCTTCAAGGGGCAGGGGAGGAAGCCTCAAAAGCTTCCTTCCCCTGAAGTCCAGCAGCTGGGACTGGCAGATGATCCAAAAATGGAGCTAAGGGAGAGCTTGCTCCCATAACCTCATTTTTAAAGGCAGGCTCTGGAGGCCGCTTTGCCACTGGGAGCCATGTGGCTCCCAGTTGTTCTGAGGATCAGCCAAGATTAGGATTGGCTTTTTTAGCCCAGTTTTGGCTGATGGTCAACAGCCTCTCTGTATTTGTCATAAATACTGCAGTAATGGTCTTGACAGAAATGGGGAGATCGCTTGCCTTCCTAAGCTTGGAAGATAAGCTTCCAACTGCTCATCAAAAATGGAACTATATTCAGTTTATAATTTGCCACATCAATTTCTTTTTCTTTTTCTACATAAATCAGTCAAATATATTTATCTGCCCTAGATGGAGTTCACTTTTGATATTCTAAATTATTTTTCAATTGTATTTGAAAATGCACAAAATTACTCTCATTAAGGTTATCAAAATTCCATGGCTGCAATACAAGCTTTAGCTTTATTGTACTTTATTGTCATAGCTTCCCTCTGGGAAACTTGGAAATTGTAGTTGTGTGAGGGGATAGTAGCTAGACCAGATTCTCAAGCTGCTTCTATGGTATCTGTTCTTCATTTATCCACTGTTACATAAACATGAGAAAAGAGACCTCATGAGTACAATTCTTTAAGCTTTAAAAATGTGGTAAGTATTGTTGGCCCCTGGAAACCCTCTTTGGATCCTTGATTTTGAAGACTCCAGTTTTGATGGAATATTCATGCCAACATCTTACATGGAAATTGATTCCAAAATAGACTTTCTTTGATCTTCACCAACCACATGCAGCTATTTATTCAGTAAACAGGTGGCTGCATCCCATCAACAAGCCTATTTACACATGACCAAATTTTCCTAGAGTGAGTTCACTCACCTTGGATAGTTTGGCTGTTGGTATCATGCTGCCACAAATAAGGGGGATTTTTATCATACATCCAGTACAGATGTATCATAAGATGAGTGCTAGAAGGTATGTAAAATGATCATCCACCCAACATCCAGGCATGAAGCATGAAGCATATACGTGTACATGAATGTGTGTTGTGTGCTGGATTGAGGATGCACACAACACACATTCCATTACACTGTACCTATTCACCTCTATGTGCAGATATGCAGTGTGATTAATGTGTAGCAATTCATGCTGGATCACGGAGAATACATTAAACATTTTTTACTAGAAAATCTCATGAAAGCCCATTTATTTGGCTTGCTTATTGGCATTTTATGAATCCTTAAACTACAATGTCCATTTTGAAAAGACTATGAGAGAGAGCCAGTGTGGTGTAGTGGTTAGAGTGCTGGACTAGGACCGGGGAGACCTGAGTTCAAATCCCCATTCAGCCATGAAACTAGCTGGGTAACTCTGGGCCAGTCACTTCTCTCTCAGCCTAATCTACTTCACAGGGTTGTTGTGAAAGAGAAACTTAAGTATGTAGTACACCGTTCTGGGCTCCTCGGAGGAAGAGAGGGATATAAATGTAAAAATAATAATAATAATAATATGTTTTGAAGGGCTCAATATCCATAGAGAATGGACATTGGGGGAGTATGCTGGCAACATTTACAGTATGTAGCCAAGCCTGGTTAGAAATGTTTTTAACCTTCTTACATTATCCCCTGCGATACTTTCAAAATAAAGGAAAGGTAAATATATATAATAATTCTGCTTTCATCTATGGTTCAGTAAGTATTGGGTAATTCCACTGAAATCTGGTGCATCCCTGGTATGAATAGAGGATTAAGATTAAAAGCTGTATAAGAAGCTGCCACTTCTTTCTAGGTTTCAACATCAATCGGATGATTTGCTGGTGAAATTTTTACTTGGAAATAATGCACTCTGCATCTCTCATGTTGTAGCAAAATTTTGTTACATCGCAATTAGAATTCGTAGTTCATTGATTGATGCTAAAGTTAATGATTAAGTTAATGTTGAATGCTGGAATAATGTTTATTGTTTGTGTTGTTTTGTTTTGGTCATTGGCCATAACTAAAGTATCTTAAAAGCTGTATAACAATTCCATCGGGCAAAAGATGACCAATCTGTGACTATATAGCGACTATATTGTTGGGTTTGAATGTTGGCAACTAGGTTCAAAGGGCTATTCAGCCCTTAATAAAACTGGGCAGCCTTGTGCAATTCAGAGCATTCCTCATTCTAACCTAGCTCACAGGATTGTTAGAAGATTATGTATGTGGCTTTGAATTCAACTGAGGAAGAATTGGATATACATTTATTAAGCTTATATAGTTCCACACAGAAGGACTTACAACATGTTTATACGTTCCCTATAGAGGAATAAAAAATTAAAGAGAATCATAAGGAAGTAGCAGTGTATTGAAAATGTATCTTGGATGACTAAAGGAATTATTTTAAGGCACTTTAGTACAAAAACAAGACATATACCAGCTAAAAACATTCACCCACAGGATTGTTAAATTCAGATGGCCATTAAATACTCAAGCAATGTGGAGGAAGCAACAAAAAAGACTTTTATGTCACTATTTCATTCTGAATTAGCAATATTATGGGCTAATGTATGCAGCAGATGAGTCATCCTTGCTGAAAGTTTTTGTCTCCATTGACTTTCTCAAAGCTTCAGTGTTCCATATTTCCTTTACTAGAAAATGAAAAGAGGAAAAAATAGTTGAGGTGACAGCTTCTGGGTAAAAGAACCATTAGAGTTCCTTGCTTATCAGTATAAGTGAGTTGCAAATGACAATTTTGAGGTGCCTGACAAAGATCAGTTTTTAAAAATCTTCAGGAAGAAAAGCATGGCTAAATAACATGCAGAACACTTTCAAAGGGATATTCTGGGTTTTCAGATGAAGTTTCTGATCTTTGCAAAAACAGTTCTAAAAGTATCAACCATTTCTACAGAATTGCATCTATCTATCTATCTATCTATCTATCTATCTATCTATCTATCTTATAACAAAATATGTTTGCTTTTTGCTTCTATCTCTGAACAAACAGAAAAGTAATCTTTTGTAGACTAGAATGTTATCTGGTGTATAATTAATTGCTCACTTGTACCACCTTGTGGAGGAACAGTATTAATCAATGTTTCTAATGGACATAGGAAAGCCAAGTCAATTATATTAAAAGGTAGAGGCAGCAATGATAAGCTTTTAGTTTCTTTTCACTTGTTTTGCTATTAAGGAGGCAGTTTTTCCTCAAGTGGCCAGCAGCCACCATTTTTCTCCCTCAAAATGTCTATGGAATAACTCTGCATTATCTGAGGGGTGATATGAGGAGAAAATGGTATCGGTCAGAGGGAACCACCATGTTTTTCCCCCAAGAGGCCCCTTGGAATTATGCTACATCATGACAACCATCATTCTAGAAGAATTCTGGGGGAGAAAAATGGCCAGAACAGGCCATCATGAGGACTACACCCACAAAAGGGGGAAATAAAGTACAACAAGTGCAACAGACGGTTTCACGGTACACCCGCTATCCTCATGCCAGATGTCAGTATTATCAGCTCTGACAGCACTGTTAGATGGCTAGAGGGAGCAAGAGAGGGGGTGCCAGCTCAGATTCTCCAATAGCTGATCCTGCACCAAATCATCAATTCAGCAAAAAGCTAGTCACACCCTTGAGCAGATCTAGCAATCCATTGTCTAGATATTAGGATTTCCCCTCAAAATCCCCATGCTCCATGAAATACCATTAAAATCTAGAAACAAAACAAGGAAAAAGTACTTACTACAAACAAAGTATTTTTGCTAAAGTATTTGCTAAAAGCACAAGACAAATTTTTTATCATAGCGAGTCCAAAATTACTCTCCGTGATCATATTCTTTCATATAGCAAAATGATAAAATACTTTAAGGAATGGAGAAATTGGCGGGTGACACATCATTTAAAGACCTCATTAAAAAAATAACAGGGGTATCAAAACTGACCTAGCTTGAAAATATTGATAATGTAACAGGGCTTATGTTTCATTTATGTTTCAAGTTCTTGTGATCACAGTTCACAAGAACTTGAAACATAAATGAAACATAAGCCCTGTTACATTATCAATATTTTCAAGCTAGGTCAGTTTTGATACCCCTAGATGCTAAGAGATCATTCAGATAGGATAAGAATAGATTTTTTAAGCTCTATTCTAGCAGAATCAAATGGATTGTTGGGGAAATTACTCTCCCCCCCCCAAAGGACTTGTATGACCAACTGGATGTATGGCTTGCAAGGACATGGATCAAGCATGTTCAAATGTCTCATGTGGATGTGCCTTCAAAGCAAATTGCAGGCACTGGAATTGCAACCAACATGACAGTTCTTACATAAGCCGTATTGAGAACCACACAGGTTTCATTAGGCTGACAACATAACTACTGACCTTTTCTGTTCAACAGAGTTGAAGCTTAATTAATGTTGTAATCCAAGCAGAATTCTCATCCTTTTAAAAATGTTTACTTATCAGTTGGTGGAACATCATCATGCTGCTTATATACTACATATGTTTGTGGCCAGTCTTAGGAGATTCAGCAATCACATAGATGAAATGAACACGTTCCCACTCAACTTGTGACCTGCTAAGCCAAAAGCAGCTCTCCAGCTGTGTGCGTGTTTGTTTGTTGAACACAATAACATTTTGTAGCCCCAGTTGGCAGTACAAACAGGAAATTTACTGAGTCCCTGGTGGGTCAGCAAACATGGTTGCTAGTCTGTGTTTGACCTGGTGGGTCATAAATTGAACAGCTCTGAAAATAAAACAATTTGATCCATCCCATGCGGCATTCATCCCTCTTTACCCTTGCCCCATCCCTCTCTCCCCCATAATCCACTTTCATCCTCATTGTCTATTTTAGATTGTAAGCTCCTCAGGGGAGGAACCTATTCCTTATGTATGAAACTCTGTACAACACCATGTACACTGATGGTGTTGTAACAACAACAACAACAACAACAACAACAACAACAACTGCATGTTATCAGCTGTGTCACACCTTGGGTAGAACTAACTGGTCTGATGCTGATTTGAATCACCCTGATAGATTAGCCCACACTTCACAGTTTGGAATACATCATCCATAAACAGCTCCATTTCGTTATGTCTGAGCAGCATACTAATATATTCTGAAGAGAGACACAGCACTGGAGTAACTTATTTTTTGCTATTTGTTTGCCTGCTTTCATTGCTGTGAACTTAAACACACAAAGGGCAGCTTCACACATAGCATGGAACCTGAGATTGTTGCAAGAGGCCACAGCTCAAGGAGCATGCAGGAACCCTACTTCCAGTTGTGGCAGGGTGTGTCATATGAAACCATCGATCTCGAAATATTCTGCCCTACTTGCAGCACAGAACTGGACATCTCCTACTACTACTACCACCACCACCACCACCACCACCACTACTACTACTGCAAATATTTATAAATATATTCTACTCTTCAACCAAAGTTCTCAAAGTGGTTTACATTGAAATAAATAAATAAATAAATAAATAAGAAAGATGGCATCCGGTCCCCAAAGGGCTCACAAACTAAAAAGAAACATAAAGGTAGACACCAGCAACAGCCACTGGAGAAATGCTGAGCTGGGTTGGATGGGGCCAGTTGCTCTCCCATTGCTAAATAAAGAGAATCACCACTTTAAAAACGTACCTCTTTGTCCCCACATCCCAGTCCCAAGGAGCACGCAAACACAATAAGCTTGGGCAGAAGGGGCCAAATTTTTATTGTCATGGTAGAATCAGTGAACTGTGTGAAGCAAACTCCACCCCCATGTAGTGCGGGCCTAACCAGGCCGGTTTTGGACATTGCTGTCCTTGCCTATGCCCCAAAACGGGTGACACACCCAGGCTGAGGATAGAAGCGGAATAAGCCCGCTTCATCCCCTCATTTTCAACCCGTCCAGGTCAGGGCAACTCCTAGGGCTTCAAACCCCCAAAGCAATGCAGTCTTTGTGGTATATGAAGCCCTGAGCTGCCAAGCCTCTAGGGACTGATTGTCCAACCCACCTTTTCCAAACTGCCCCAGGGTGCTCACCATTCTCAAACCCATGTGCACCTCCACGCAGCCCGCACTGCACTCACCACAAAGGGAGATCAGCCTAGCTTGGCCTTCCTCCCCATCTCCTCCAAGATCACAGCAAGCCCTCTCCGCAGGTTCACCAGGTACAACTCACAATTCACCGAGGACAAATGAACCCTGTCGAGATGAAAAGGTTGTGGCAATGAGTGTACGATACCAGGTTGTGGGATGTAAGCACTCCCCTGAGCGACGACAGACCAGCTCATGGCTGTGTTCAACTTCCTTTAGGCCCTTTTGATGCCCACGGGGCTCAAGGCCCCCCTCCAAACTCTATGTTGAAGGCAGTCCACCCATACACTGTGTATCTCGGGGACCCAATGGCGAATGGTGGCAAAGTCAGAGGGGGCTTGCTGCAACAAGGAGAGCCCAGTTCACTTTCCCAGGTCATTCTCCCCTAAATGTACCACTAAAACTTCTGGAGGTGGCCTGCTAGCTAGCTCTTCCCAGAGCCTTGGAAGCAGCTGGCCCCACAACATTCCCCACATCCCAAGCCAACCCATGGTGGCGTGCTTCCCCAAACCAAGTTGGGCGCTGATCGGCAAGGTGCTGGCTCACTTGTGGGCCCAGAAAACCAGGGAATTGCTGCAGATTAAGGCACGCACGGGAGCCGCTGCTCTGCCAGCACCTGCCAAGGAATAACAGTACACATTGATTAGCGAATATACCGCAGAAAAACCTTGGACCTCCAACGACCAATGCACTTAATTTTGCCATTGTCTAAGCCCAGCTGGTGGGTGGTGGTGGCAGCACTAATCCGAAAGGAGTGCAGGCTAAATAGGTGTGCCAGGGTAATGAGCACCTTCCACAGAACAGCCCAGAATTGGTATTGTGTCAGAAGCAGGCCATCAGAGTGCACAAAAAGGCACCCCTGCATGTTGGGCCAAAGTACACTGTACTGCCGCAGCACCTGTACCAGGCATAGCATGTCCTCCTCTGCGAGAGCCAGCTCCACAGCCCCTGACCATCCTGATCACCTCATCAAAAGAGGTATACCGTACTGAACACAGGTGCTCTGGAATCCCATCGTTAACTGATTAGCCCTTAGGGTAGGACTGGTGGTGAATCAAACGAAACTCGCCGGGCATCTTTTGGGGGATCATCCCCAAAGGAGAGTCCCACAAATTAGGAAAGGGAGGGCTGTCGAAAGGCCCAATACCCTACCTGCTGCTACTTCTTTTCCCATTTTATGTAGCACCACCTCCTTCTATGGGTGTGCATTTTGGAATTTTCTTGTTTCAATTTGTATCCGAATCGAAACACCCCCGTTTTGTTTTGTACCCAAATTTTCTGAATCCGAATCAGCCCTGTTTTGTTTTGTAGCCGAATTTTCTGAATCCAAATCGATTTGGATTTTTAAAAAGGGTCCCAGGGCAAAAAGAGTGGCTGGTGGTGGTAGCGTCCAATGGGTGGAAGCTAGCAGCCAAATTTCAAAGGAATTAGGCAAAGAGCTGATTTTTTGTGAATTTTTTAAGTTTACACATCTTTAAGAATTTTCCCATAGGGAATAATGGAGCTTCCAGCAAATGTATCACTTCAAATCAAGGGGAAAGGGATGACCCAGAGCGGAGTGTGGTGAGTGGTAGTGCCCAATGGGGGCAAGGAAACTTCCAGAATTATTTCAAAGAAATTGGGCAAAAGGCTGATCTTTTGTGATTTGATGAAGTTTACATGTCTAAGATTTCTCCCATAGGGAATAATGGAGGTTTAGGTTTCAGCAGCCCCATAATTCCACTTGGGGGGCACTGGGGTTGCCCAGAGTGAGGGGTTGTGTAGTGCACATAGGGTGCCAACCACCCCCATACCCACAAGCCCATGGGGTACTGGGTTTTGTTGTTTCTGAGGTGTTCATTGTAGATTCTCTGGTAGTATATGAAATTTTCAGTGAAAAACAAGAATCCACTCTCATATGCTACCAGAAAATCTACACTCAGAACACCACAGAAACAACAGAACCCAGCACCCCATGGGTTAGCAACCCTTCCCCTGGCCAATGTGGGGTCAGTAAAGAGTGGCAAGAAGCAAAAGAGCCAATGGGGAACAAGGAGGGAATTGTCAGCAGGTCAGCCCATGATTTAGGTCACTGATCAGAAGGCTGGAAGGGTGGGAAATTCCAAGAGATGTCAAACACAAAATGGAGATTGACTCAGAGATCACCACAAAATGGAGGTCCAAAACAACAAAACGTTTTGTAGCTGAAAGAGGGACGTTTTGTTTTGTATACAAAGCTTTTGGATCTGGAAAATGGGTGTTTTGTCTTGTCTACAAAACACCTGAAACAGGCTGTTTTGGGTACAAAACGTTCTGTATCCAAAACGTTTTGCACATCCCTACCTCCTCCATGCCCTTCACCAAACATAAATTGTTGACCACTGATGCCTAGAGGATGAGGGGATCCTAAAACAGTCACAAGGAAGTAGGCAGCTGCCCGTTGGTCCGGGTAACCCGCCAAAAGCTGCATTAATATTTCTATCCTAATTGGGCTGGGCCCCTTTACCCGCACCTGGTCCGGGGAGGGCTCTCTTCTAGTTGGCCGCACGACCCCTAAACCCTGAGCTCCAGCCCCTTGCCCTACTACAGGAGGAGCTGGGATGTTTGGCTCTGCATAAACCGCAGGCGTGGCAGAATTTACATTGGGACCTGGAGCAGTGCCCCCCACTATTATACTCTGATTGCCACGCTGACTCCTCAATGGAGCCGGCCCGGCCACTACCGCGTCTCCTCGGAGCCCTTAGAAGGCCCTCCAATAGCCGCCGTGGGTCTTTTCAGAGGCCTTATACGGCCCTCTGAATGCCACGCCAATTCCTCAATGGAGCCGGCCGGGCCCCTGCCGAGTCTTCTCGGAGACCTTAAAAGGCCCTCCGATTGCCGCTGTGGGTCAGCCATGTGGCTTGGAGGGAGCGAGCGACAGAGAGCTCTAAGCTGGCCAGGCAGAAAGAGGCAGAGGAAGCGAGGGAGCCGAGTGAACCATGCACGGTTCCCGCCCCCAGCCTAGCCCTGACCAATCGGGGCTCTCCTAGGGACTGTGCTGGGGGGTTGTGGAGATTGAGAGTACAGGACTGCCCTCTTGTTCCATTTCTGTATTTCTGTTCTAGACTGATGGTAGACTGATTGGTATTGGTAGACCAATACTCTTAGGACATTCCCTTCTTCTTTGTTCTCTCTGTTCCTTCTTCTTCCTTCCACCATTAAATAGCTCATACATGGTGCAAACCTTTCTATTCAAGTCTGTAACTTCTTCAAATAAACCTTTACTTGTTCTAGACTCTAGACTTTACACAAATGTCTCCAGATCTCCTCCCTGAGCTCTCTTCTCATCAAACTGGGTTTCTCTACTAAATAAGGGGCTGATTCAAATTCTCCCCTACAGACCAGAGGTCTCTGCCAGGCATCAGCCCCCTTCTCCCACCACCACAGGAATGCCTGATGTCAAGATCTAGAAATACTGCCTGAAAAGCTTTCCTTCTCAAGATCAGAGGAGGTAGAATAATGGGTGATATGCATGCACTTGGCAAAAATAAGGGTTAAAAAACCCTCTAAAACTACTTCAGGATATCTCAAGTTCAACACATGTTTCTTCAAACAATGACCAAAGCTGATGAAAAGTTCAGTCCTGTAAGCCTTAGTGATGAATCATGCCAACCAGCTTTACAACCAATAAAAGGTAAAATTGAAAATGGAAATCCAAACAAAACCCTGCATGGGAAATATCCAGAAAGCATTAACAGGGGAAATGTGGATATAATATCATCAGCGAGATGTCTAATAATAGCATGCCAATATATAACAGAAATGAAAGGTTTTATCACAGCTATCTAAGTCTGTGTGATTGCTGCCAATAACTCTCAAAATATATGCTAAAGACCTCAGATTCAGACCATCGCAATAAAGAATATTTTAAACAAGAAAATGCAAAGATGACTCAAAACCAGAAATCTATTACTTCTAATCAGGTATAGCCATGCAATGAGTTAATATACCACAAGTGGCAGATTTGAGGGCCATTCAGAGGGTGGCAGGATGGGTCTCTGCCCCTGCCACACTCCACCATACTCCACACTAGCCACACCATCATCACTTCAGCTATATATCATGGAATGATTCTGTCTCTGAATCCTTTGTGGATTGCAACTGGCAAGCAACCTAATTCCAAGCATGTCCAGTTTCTAATGCGTAAATCAGAAGGTGGTTTCGGAATGGTTTTCCTAATGGGATTCATCACTTCATCTACCTACCAGATTTAGCCACACCATCATCACTTCAGCAAGTTGTTACTGCTCTGCTGGAGAAGGGACTTGCTGCTCACACCCACTCCCAGCAATGCCCTCTACTCCATGGGAGGGTGGACTCCCCACCTTGCTTGGCCCTGCTGTGCTTGCTCTCTCCTTCTTCTGCTTACATCCATCCGTCACCTGCAAGAGACAGGCAATGGACCAATGTTAACTGGAGTTAGCAAGCGGGTAGCATTAGCAAGCAAAAAAGGGACATGTTGCTCGAAATTGATGTGAACAAGAAAGAGATCCCTTCCTTGATAGCTGCCTTTACCCCTGCTAACTGAGCAAGGAGGCATCTTTTTAAAGTGGAGATTCTCTTTATTTAGCAGGGGGAGAGCAACTGGCCCTATCCAGCCCCAGCACAGCATCCCTCCATTGGCTGTTGCTGGTGTCAACCTTATGTTTCTTTTTAGATTGTGAGCTCTTTGGGGACAGAGAGCCATCTTATTTATGCATTATTTATTTTTTCTATATAAACCACTGAGAGAACTTTGGTTGAAGAGCGGTATATAAATATCCATAGTAGTAGCAGCTTATGTCTGATGGAGGAATGCAACCTGGAAGCAGCAACCAAAGAAGGGACATGTTGCTCCCTCTTCCTGTGAGCTGGAGGCAAGCAGAGTTTGCCCTGAGAAGGGGAGCAGGAAGAGGAAGAAGGGCAGCAGCAGGCTGTAGCCCAGGGCAGGGCCATCAGGGGTCAGGGCAGCACTGTGGGCCTTGCCTCAGGCATCTATCTACGTGAACTCTGTTTCTAATAATACCTTTATTACTAGCTGGCTGCCCTGTTTTGTTCAATACAGAATATCTTGCCTGGCATAACCAGATTGCAAAAATCACTGATTGCCCACTGGGTCTGCCACATGAACTAACCTACTCAGAATGGTCCCACTTAGTACAAATAGAGTTTTGACCCAGTTCTTGAGAGCCACATCTTGTATTGGGATAAATCTATTTTATAGAACAGAAGCTAACAGATTACAACAGACCATTCATAATGCTAGTGGGGAGGGGGAAATTAAAACAGTATCTAGAGTAGATATTGTAGTATCTCTCAACACAACACTGAAAAACTGAAGACGACTTGGAAATCAAATGTGCCTGGAACTTTAGCACTGTTCATTCAGTCCCTTCCCCATATTAACTCGAGATGATATTTCAAAAACCCTGAAGCAAAACTTGAGAGAAATAATATAATCATTCTTATTAAACTGAAGAAAAAGCTGTCATTTTCCTGACTTGCCATATATCAAGAAAATTCTTAAACAATTATTAATACTCCTCACAGAGGTCGGGGGAAGCTTGGCAAGAGGTTACTCATCAGAGTAAGCACTTCAACTACGGAAAAGAGATAGTAATGATAAAATAATAAGAATGGTTTCTCAGTATGCTGGCCCACACTCTCTACAGCAAGACTCTGCCTCCATAGGGAGTCAGGACACTAGTTGTGTTTCAATGCTCTTTTGCAGCCCAGTGCACAGAATCCTATGGGGGTTTGGGGGAAAAGGTTAAACATTTGTTTTAAATTGCCTAATTGCCCATTTCTTTTGTGGGTTGGGTGGTAGGTAGCACTCATCATGCCCTACCACCCAACCCACTTTGGTGTCATTAGGAGCTACCCATGGGTAACAAGGGGTGTTTCAAGTTCCCCATTGTCCTCTATGGCCAAAACACTTGTTCCATCAAAATAGCCGGCTCGACTGCTGCTTTCATGGAATGTTTCAGCCATTTTGTGTTTCATTTCAAGCTCGAAACAGAACACAAAATCCATTTCGGGCACATCCCTACAAAAAACACCCACTCTCTGTCTACAGCTTTTATGTTAGACACTATGCACAAAAAGTGGCTACTGTTTCAAGTCATTCAAATTATTCATAGCCAAAATAAAAAAAGTTGGATAGAGGAAGACTTCATTGAAAAATCTGAGCATATGAAATATTCATTTGTTTTGATTCAGTGCTACAAAGCTTGGTTACGTTAAATGAATGAGATGCCAACATCCTGTGGGATTTCGTAGGTCTTCTGGGCTTTCACAGACCCTTGCACTGAAAATTACGTATTAATCATTCTAATTCTCCTGTGCATTACCCACATTATACTGGAAAACACCATTCTAATTCTCCTGTGCATTACTCACATTATAGTGGAAAACACCATGCAAAAGTTTAGGGAACATGTTTAAAAATGGCAGGAGCTGACATCCAGACTAATATAGTGTTGACCAAAAAATGTTCTGCATGCACACTGGGGGAGGGGCAATTGTTTGCAGATGTCCCCTTCCCTCTACAATTTGTGCCTCTCAAAAATATGTTCCTGAGGGCCCCATGAGGGCCAAAAGCTGTTTTAAGTCATTCCTCAGGTGCTCTGTTACCATTCAACACCATTGGGACTGCCTGTCATGTTGCACAACAGCCCTGGCAGGTCCCTAACACCGACTTTCACATTGCAGAATGTTGGCCATTAATTTTACTTCCAATAAGTATGCATCCAGGTGCTTAGGAGAAGGCACAGAAAATCCCCCCATGTACAGTTTCTACTTCATCTGCTCATGCTACATCTTAGTTACTTCTAAGGTGTCCCAAATTTCATGGCAGCTTTGAGAGAACATGAGAGACTGAGGTGGAAAGGGAGCCCCAAAGAAACCTGAACCCTTCTATACAGAAGTCCCAAGGCAGGCACAGATTCAATGTCTGCTCCTTCGGATCTCAGTCATTCTTTCTTCTAAAATCCCTAATATATTTGTGTGTGTGTGTGTGTGTGTGAATGAACAATTACCGGAAATTTTGAAAAACATTTACATTTTAGTAATAGTATAAACTAGAGTTTTTGTGACCATTTTCCAAGTTAGAAGAATTGATTAAGTCTCCCCCCGACACTTTCCAAATTCATTTATTTGCCTTCACGTTGGAAAATTAGATGATGCTAAGATCGAATGCAGGATGGGGGCTGATCTCTAAGGGATGCCTTAGTGTTCAATGGACTTGGATTTAATTTATATACTCAGTTATGCTGATCTCCTTGATAAAGTCATGGTACTATTTATTACCATGTACAGTCTCTAAGCTTTTTCTTGAGACTCCCGGGGCAGTAGATGGGATTTCTAATAAATTCCTTTTTTTGGCAACCTATCTCACAAGAGTTTGTCAACAGCAGCACCAGAAGGAGACCATGGCAAATCAGCACCTTTTGGTGACACAGTGCAGCAATCACAGTAGCCTGGGAACTCATTCATACTGTCATTGTTAATTAATTATTGCCTACAATTTCCTTTTACATTTTAATCTTATCACATTCATGTGTTCATTTCAAAATTAAGCACATATGTCATGTGGTGGATAATGATATAGCTGTATATGCAGATTTAGCCACCTAATGGCACAGCAGAGAAGCAATCTGCCTAGAAAGCAAGAGGCTGTTGGTTTGAATCCCTGCTGGTGTGTTTCCCAGAACATGGGAAACTCCTATATCGGGCAGCAGCAATATAGGAAGGTGCTGAAAGGCATCATCTCAAACTGCATGGGAGAAGGCAATGGTAAACCTCTCCTGTGTTCTACCAAGAAAACCACATGGCTCTGTGGTCACCAGGAGCTGATGCTGACTCGACGGCACAATCTTCATTTTAATATACTTTAATATAATATAATATACATTAAACTTTTTGGTTGTTTTAACTAATGTTTTACTTTTTCTGTTTTTATTTTGTTGTAAACTGCCCAGAGATGTATGTTTTGGGCAGTATAAAAATATGTAAAATAAATAAAATAAATAATATGCAGATTTAGTGGTTGATATAGAGAATTTCAGGGTAGAATTTCATATAACCTCAAATAATCCCTGGCTACATAAGGTCCTTTTTGGGCCCAAAATATTATCTGAATTTGCAAAGTCACTTGCATGGTATGGATTGGATGTATGTTGCCCCAGAGCATTTTAAAATAAACATTCCCACTGAATCATTGTTTTGCTTCATGTCTGACAAACTGCAGCTGTGATCCAGAGAGCCTGGTTCTCTGGCTGATAGCGTTGTACATAATCTTCCTTGCAGATTCCTCATCAGTAGTACTGAGAAGGAACCCCCAAACTCAGAAATATGAAATACAGTGGACGCTTTTACAGAGAAAAAATTGGTGAGCAGAAAATGGAAAGAACAAAAACATTTTGCCATGAACTAAGAAGAGAGAGAGAAGGCGAAACGTGGCTTCTATGTGAGAATTCCCTTCTTGCATTTGTAGACTGAGTACAGGGGGTGCAGCAGTGTCTATATTGTATCTGCATTGTGAGGCTGACAGGTCTGGGAGGCTTTCAATGTGATCCCCATGGGCAGGGGCACACTCCTCCATTCACGTTGCAGCGCAGCTGGTATTGCTCATTCCCAACCACTGTCCTGGATTATTAATGCATGTGATTACATCTAGGCTGAAGCCTGAGCCTATGGGCATATACAACTGTTGCATATACAACTCTTTATGCAGTGTAAAAGCAGTGCAAAGGTGTCAATATGTCAGGCACTGTATTTTTTTTACTGTATTTTTGATTTTATGATGTATTTTAGTTATGTTTTATATTGGTTTTATTGCAACCCGCTCTGAGACCTTTGGGTATAGGGTGGGCTAGAAATTTATGTAAGTAAGTAAGTAAGTAAGATATCTCAACAGGAGGCGTCTAAATGGAACCTTTCATGCCCTCTTCTATATGACTTCTTACTCATTCCACTCTGATATTTTCACAGTAGCTTTTCAAAGTGAATCGAGGATTAAATGAAAGTCTCCTCACCATTGTTATACAGTACATCCTCTGATTTCATTATTCATGTTCTCCTTGTTTGATCTTCTCCTTGAAAGCCATGTTGGGGGAATCCTTTCTGAAACCATTAATCCTATGTTTTTTCATGGTTACAACTGTTTGCAAGTGTTGCTTCCCTCCTTTTGTTGTTGCTTCAATGACAATTTTTCCTCTGGGCTTCATTTTTCCTTGAGTGATCCTAGCCAATCAGGGAGCACATACAGGAAGTGACATTACAACACTGTAGCAAATCAAATTCAACTGCATGCTGACATCACCGAGGGTGAATGAAATCTATTAGACTGAAGGTAATCCTTCCTGTATTGGTCAGATGGGTTATCCAAACCAGTAAGGGAAAACTTCATGAACTGAACAATTTGTCGATCTTTTTGCAATAATCCCAAACAAGTACTAAAAGAAGAAGCCCCCTTTTTATTCTGATGAAGCCTTTTGCAAAATTCCATCCTATCTTGCATGGGTCTTGAATGATACGGATTATCTGGACCCTTCTCAATCTGGCTTCTGCCCTGGATATGGGACTAAACTGCCTTGGTCACTCTAGTGGATGGCCTACACCAGGAACTAGACAGGGGGAGAGCTCAGAGCACCCATGCTGGTTCTGCTGGACCTTTCAGCAGTGTTCGATACCATCAACCATGGTATCCTTCTGGACCACCTCTTGAGTATGGGAATTGGAGGTACTGTGTTGGGGTGGCTCCAGTCCTTTCTTGGGGAGAGGGTCCTGAAGGTGGTGCTGGGGGACTATTACTCAGCTACGTGGCCATTGGACTGTGGGGTCCCGCCGGTTCGGTTTTGTCCCCCATGCTGTTTGACATCTACATGAAACCACTGGGAGAGGTCATATGGAGATTTGGACTGAGTTGTCAGCAATATGCAGATGACACTCAGCTCCATCTCTCCTTGTCACCATATCCTAGGAAGGCAGTGGATGTCCTGAATCGGGGGCTGGAGGCTGTGATTGGTTGGATATGGGCTAAAAAACTGAGACTGAATCTGGACAAGACAGAGGTAATGTTAGTCAGTAGGAGAGCAAATTGGGATGAGGAGATTTTACCAGTTCTCGATGGGGTTGCACTCCCCTTGAAGGAGCAAGTATGCAGCTTGGGGGTATTACTGGACCCAGCTCTGCTTTTGGAAGCTCAAGTGGAGGCAGTGGCCAGGGCTGCCTTTGCACGGCTTTGGCTAGTGCACCAGCTGCATCCCTTTCTCAAGAAGGCAGATCTGGCCACAGTTACCCATGCCTTAGTCACATCATGGCTGGATTACTGTAACACACTCTACGTGGGGCTGCCCTTGAAGAATATCCGGAAACTGCAGCTAGTGCAAAATGTGGCAGCTAGGGTTTTATCTGAAACTGCCTGGCGGGAGCACATCACACCCATTTTGAAAGAGCTGCACTGGCTACCAGTTTGTTTCCAGGTCCAATTCAAGGTGCTGGTTTTGACCTTTAAAGCCCTTAATGGTTTGGGTCCAGGATACCTGAGGGACTGCCTGCTCCCAAGGGTTGCTGCCTGCTTGACGAGATCATCTGAGGGGGCTCTGCTCCAGGTGCTGACAATGAGGGAGGTTGGGTTGTCATGCATGTGGTTGCAGTTGCAGCCCCCAGACTCTGGAATGCTCTCCCGATGGCTATTTGCTCCTCGGTCTCCATCACCGTTTTTAGAAAGTGCGCTAAATCTTGGCTTTTTACCCAGGCTTTTATATGATTGTCTCTACTATTGTCTCTTTGTATTTTGTACAGTTTTTATGCTTGTATTTTAAATCTTTTTAATCAGTTTTATTTTATATTTTAGCTTAATATTTTAATTGTGCTATTTTTTTATAGCCTTGTGTTTAATTTTTGTGTAAACTGCCTTGGAATTGTTTTAATGAAAGGTGGTATATAAATTTAACAATAAAATAAATAAATACATCTTGGCTAAGCACTTCTAACAAAAGTAATCTTTTTCTTTTTGCTAGAATGTTTTCTTTCTCCTTCCCCCCCTGTGAAATATTAGATGACTCTTTGGGTCGATGATGTTCTACCTGAATATCATTTGCTCTCAGCACAGCCACCTTCTTCTCTAGTGTTATAAGGCTTTGATTGTAAACAAGTGTGCATTTGTGTTTACATGCATTAGTAAAAGGGCTAGCAGTTTGCAAGCATATTAATGTCTTATCTTGCTGTGACTAGACTTTTTTCTAGCTCTGTGAGGTCTCATTCACCATCTGTTTCAATGGGAGAGGTTTTCTGGGACATGAATGGATTTTCTGGTACATGAATGAATTTTTCCAAGGCTTGGGATTACTTATTTATTTTTGGTAGTCTGGAGGTCTAGAACCTACCTGCAGTTTGGGAGGTCTGGAACCTACCTGCAGACTCAGCATACTTCTGTCTTTCATAGTTTGGTCTGGGAGTTTTGTGTCAGTCAGTCAGTCAGTGAGGGCTTGCAGTTTGCAAGCATATTAACATCTTGACTTTCTGTGACTCTCATCTTTTTAAAATCTCTGTGAGGTATCATTTTCCATGTTTTCCAATGGGAGAGTTTTTCCAGCTTTGTGATTTGTTGTTGTTCTCTGGGGAAGTACCTGCAAAAACAGAATGTTTCTGTCTTTCATGGTTGGTCTGGGAGTTACATGGCAGTGAGTCAGTCAGTCAGTTCATGACCAAGCAGCTTTATATTATAGATATACAGGCACTTTATTATGAAAAAGTATGGAATTTTAAATATTATCATCCAAAAAGTTATTTCAATGCATAAATATTTTTCTAATATCTTAAGAAATTGGGATGTGACACTTTCTTTCCCTTCTGCATTAAGGAAGAACTGGATAAATACGCAAATACCTTTCATTCTGTTTCCATACTAACATAATACAGGCATCAAGATCTGGAACCATGTGACTAATTTGAATCATTAAAATTAATTTTGCTATTATTGCGCTCGCTCTCTCTCTCTCTCTCTCTCTCTCTCTCTCTCTCTCTCTATATATATATATATATATGAATGATTATTTGTTTCTATCTCTGAATCCTTTGTGGACTGCAACTGGAAAGCAACCTAATTCCAAGCATGTCCAGTTTCTAATGCGTAAATCAGAAGGTGGTTTAGGAATGGTTTTCCTAATGGGATTCATTAGATAGGCACCTGAGATGGTTGTAAGTTAGACGTTTGACACCAAGCTTGATAACAGAACAATTTCTCCTTCATAAGATTTGCCTGTGCAAATTAAAACAAACATTTTTCTTCTGATAGCCTGTTGGCTTGGGTAAGGAGTCAGAATCATTATATCAATAGGGATGATCTTTCAAACTGGAGGAAATGGAAGCAGGCATGAGTGGGTAATTTGGGTTTCATTATGCTCACTTAAGAAAAATATTGTTCCACTGAGATCCAACCAATTCAGTTCATGAATGCTGAGACAGCAGTCAACAGAGGCTTACATACCATGCAGCCAGTTGCATACCCAAGATAGATGCAATCTCACTGGCTGAATGGAACTTACCAGCACATGGACACTCCTACCAAGAGCGCGGGAGGCTCAGTGCATTCTAAGCATTGCGTCAGAGCAGCTGTGGCCAACCTCCATCATTCCCATCATTCCCAATGGGAGATGCTTGCAGCTGCTCTGACCCAGCACTTAGGATGCATGGAGCCTCCCTGCCATCAGTAGGTATTTCCACACACTGGTGGATCCCATGCAGCCAGTGAGATTGCATGGGTGCACAGCCGGCTTCGTAGTATGTAAGCCCCTATTAGTGGATACAGTTCTCAGTATCAGAATCTATAAACGTTATTTTTCCTGCAATGATAATTAACAAATAATTAACTTAAATGCTTTGCCTCACTTGCCAGCTGATTGCTGACATCCAGATTAAGTCACTCATGAGTACTCCCATTGAAATTAATGAAAAAATAATGAGTAATTTAGTCAAGATATCACTCAATGTATTTTGAGTTACACATTATGAACATTAATACAGATAATGGTATTAGAGAGAAAGGTGACAACTGGTAAAATCTTTCTTTGTTCTCTTTAAAAGAGCTATTCTGCATCTCACTCATTTATCTTAGATGGTCCATTGGTTATTATGTGTTTGCTAATAGAAACCCTGCTCTGTGCTTTGTTTACAAGTCACCCAGCTTTATAAGTCAATTTTAAAAATTTAAGTAGCTACCAATAACAGTTTGCTACTAATGAAGCAATTGCTATTCTTCATTCCTCTTGGGTGCCTTCAAATTTAAATCAGTCTACTTTGGAATGTATTTCTAATGATGTTTGTCAAATAACATGACAATCAATCACCACATTTTTCTTAAGAAGCAGATAACAGTATTCTACCTACCATGCAAAAAAATGCAGTAGAATGCTTACAAGTAGTTTTAATTTTCTTTTAAAGACCTCTACATCCTTAATTTCCATTGGTATTTCCATTAGGCAATGCCCTTAGCCCGATTTTGGCCAATCATGAGAATAGCCTCATTATGTCCTTTCATGTATTATTTCACTATTATAACCTAAACTCTTGAATGATTTACTTTCTTACTTACTGTTGAGTTAAGTGCTCCACTTCAAGTGAAGGTAGCCTTGATTCTGCCCCAGGACAAGCCATGTGCCCACAAACAAACAGGACATAATAAATACCATTGGTGGAAGGCACCTGATGTCCCTCCTGATGTAGGAGGATGAGAGGAAAAATTCCCTTGAGAGAGAAAGACAGCTGGCATCAGTCCCATTGCCCAGGTGATGGGAGCAAGGCCACCAGAGCCCAAAGAACCAGAAGTATTGCAAATCAAGAGGCTCCACGCACTACCGATGTGTAGAGCCTAATAGGGTTCTGTGGGGAGAGCTCGATCACCCTGCAGATGATCAGGGGGCTAACCCTGGGTGGCCAGATTGGCCGGCCACATGATTACCAGCTCCGTCATGGAGACGTTTGGGGGTGCAGGGATTGGGGGCCACCTGGCCCCCAGAAGTCCCAGAATGCCCCATGCAAGTGTGCGGGGCATTCTGGGGAGACCCCTGATGCAGGGAAGCTTATTTTAGCCTCCCAGTCAGGGGTCTCCTCATGAGTCGCCGTGCACACAGAGCTGGGCCATGGTGACTCATGATCACAGAAATAGGATTAGCAGAGTGCTTGCTCCGCAAACTTCATTTTAGGGGAGGGGTATTTAGGCGGGCTAGTTGCCGCTGAACCACTAGGCTCGCCCGCAAGCCTGGTGGTTCTCACGACTTCTTGAAAGTGGGCTGCACTCCCTTAGCCCACGTTTGAGCAGTCATGAGAATAGCCTGTAAGAGTAGCTCCCATGAGCAGGGGCTTTCCCTTGCTGTAACTCGGAAGGCTTTGGGGACTTATAGAAGGTTGACTCAAAAGGAGTTGAGGAGACCATGCTGATGTCCAAGAACACTGTGACAGGAAATAGTGCTGGAAGCTGAGCTCTGCAGTATAGAGGGGCTTGGGGAGTGGCTTAACTCTACCCTCACTCCCACATATGTCTGAGGACACAAGGATAGTGGTGGTAGCCAACACTTACATTAGAATTAAACACAATCAAATTTCAAAAGGTTTTTTTACTCCCAAGGTTTCTCTGTGAGTAGTTTTTATTAACAATGAAGTAATCCTTCATTGACATCTACCAATATATTAAGATTCTTTCCTCTATTAAGTGTTCAAATATGCTGAAATTCTTTTATAAAATCTGGAGCAAAAACCCTCTCTCCTTCTTTGACAAAGATTAATTCATTTTTTTAAAACAAACAAACCCAAGCATTCTACACATTTGTCTTCTGGTAGTAAAGTCAGAAATGCATAATCTGGCTGTGCAGCAAATATTCTTTTGTGACTTACTCATTGCTAAACTTAGAAATGAGACAATTCGGATGCTAAACTCCATCCTACTGTTCCTCCAAAACATATTTTTAAAGTTATAATATTGGGCATTCTACTATCTTTTTGCTATCTGCATGTCTCATTAAAAATTGGATGTATGGTGATTAATTAGCACTGATCAAATACAGCAAACCAGGACTTTTAGTCTTTCCCACCAGTAGTTGTAATTATGTCAATAGTGTTATAAGTAAAAAATATGGCTTGGAAGCAGATATAGGGATTATTCAGATATAATATGGAATGTCAGGAGCACATTCCCCTATTCCTTGCCCACAGAAGTATTCTGTTTCCGATTCTGCTTAGGAAAAGGCCAGGATTGTTTGTTACATCCAATCCTAATGCAGCTGGCTTATTACATCCAACCCGAGTTATCCTGCCTTATTCTAACCACAACTCCAAATAAACTAGGATCTGAACCCATGATTGAATCTGTCCATGAAAAGCTAACTAAATACATCAAACAGAAGGCTCTTCTGCTGATCATATTTTTTCATATGAACAATGACTAAATTAGCTGTATATATAAGGCTGGATTGCCAACCTGTCGGCTGGGCTGGTTCGTTTAGCAACACATTTCTATAACACAGCTATGAAGATTCCATCATGCCATTACAGTATATATTTCTTCTCAACCTGATATCAATCAGTTTCTTAGTATGATCAAGCTAAATTTTAATTGAACATTTTCTCTCTGAATCTTTTTTGATGGTCAAAACCAGGGGTGTCAAACTCAACTGAGTAGTGGGCCAGGTTTGATTCCAATGCACCTGTGCAGGGCCACACTCACCTCACTCCAGCTTCTCGGACCCACCTCACACCACCTTCACAAACCCACCTTCTCACACCCAGTTCGTGCCTTCTGTATTCCTCCTGCTCCCTCTTTCTCTCACTCCTTTCTTTCCTTCCTTTCCTTCTCCTCTTCCTCCCTCCCGTGACCTCCACTCACTCATGCAGGGGAAAGCACTTCTCACT
Organism: Hemicordylus capensis; assembly: GCF_027244095.1. Taxonomy (NCBI): domain Eukaryota; kingdom Metazoa; phylum Chordata; class Lepidosauria; order Squamata; family Cordylidae; genus Hemicordylus; species Hemicordylus capensis. The sequence goes on along the minus strand of NC_069660.1, from coordinate 243,312,740 downwards.
ACCTTCTGACTTCAACTTCCTCCCCCTTCCTCTTCCTCTTTGCCTCATTCTCTTCCTCCCTCTTGCCTCTTCCCTCTTTCTCCGTCCCTTGCCCTCTACTTACTCATTCTGTATTCCTTCTGGCCCTCTTTTTCCTCCACCCTATTTCTTCTATCTTTGTTTTCTTCCTCCTCCTCCCCACTATTATTTTCACTTTCCTCCTTTCTTCCTCCTTTCTTCCTCCTCTCTTTTTCCTCCCTCTCTCACCCTCTGTTCACTCCTTCCATCTCTATCCTCTGTTTGCTGAAGGGTGCCAGGGGATGGACTGTGGAAGTATGGACAAAAGGAAAAATGCTTCCTTCTGAGTGTAGGGTGAGGGGGAGAGAGAAATACTGGTGGCGGCAGGAACAAATGAACCAATAAGCCAGCCAGCTACAGCCAATGGGAAGCAATGTCACCCCTTCAGCATGGGACGGGGTGGGGGAGGAAACACTGATGACCGGGGTTGATGCTCAGGTGCTTGGGAGCTAGAAAATTGAGTGCTACAAGTTGGACTGACCTGCAGGCCAGCAGTTTAACACTTCTGGCCAAAACATCATCTAAAATATATTATCCTCAAACTCTGTATAATTTTGCCCTTGTTCACTGCCCATCTTGGCAGCTGCTTTGGCATGTTAAAAAAGAAGAACTTGTTGACTATGTAATCTAGCCAGATAAAGATCATGTAGCCAGCATGATAATGTCCTGATACCACATAGCCAATTTAGCTGACAAAATTATAAAGCCAAATCAAAGTGAAGACAAAATACATGAGATACTATCCCCCCTGCCATTGAGCAGATGATAATCAAAAGGGGGGACATTTTACATAGGGTATTTGTTTTTGTGAAATGTGCCCTCCCTTTCACTCGGTCCCATTAATTAGTATGTAGTATACTAATATACGGTATATTTTGCTATACAGGTCATTGTAAATTAAACCAACCTGAGAACATGGAGAGGTTATAAGCATGAGAACATGTAGAAGTATAAAAATGGAATAATAATATCATGGTGTAGTGGTTAGAGTGCTGGACTAGGACCAGGGAGACTCGAGTTCAAATCCCCATTCAGCCATGATACTTGCTGGGTGACTCTGGGCCAGTCACTTAGTATATAGTTCACTGCTCTGGGCTCCTTGGAGGAAGAGCAGGATATAAAATGTAAAAAATAAAGTAAAGTAAAGTAAAGTAAAATAAAATATTATTATTAGTAATAATAATAATAATCTGACTCCCACAGATAACTTCAACCCCTATTCCAGCATTTTTAACTGTACGTGAAAATTGGCTCTAAGGCAAGCACAGGAGGACAGAGACTGAGAATTCTTCTGAGAAGAGAATAGCACCTTGATGGAACAGAATGAGATGTTTTAATTTGCAGGAAATCTTGGAAGACAGGGTGGTTTGGTCTTTTGACAAGGAATTAAAATGGGTTTTGTCGAATGAGTTCTAAGTGAAGCAACATAAATTTAACTGACTTTTGAGCAACTCAAAAGGAAGATTATAGGGAAACACAGAAAGGATTAGAGGTTTTCATGGAATCATTTTTGGTGGTGCGGTTCCAATTAGAACTGAATTTGAACCAAACTGCTGATCCATGAACCAGTTCTGCCAGTGGTCTGGTCCATTCAATTGAACTGGGTTGACCCAGTTCAAAGGGTGATGCTTATAAAGGAGAATTCGGTGAGGATTTCCCTTTACAAGCAAAGGGGAATCTTGCCTTTAAAAGGTTTCTAAGAGTGTCCAGGGAGGCAGCAAGAGGGCACCTTACTGGCATTGGAGGCTCCTCTAATCTCTGGCGCTCCCCCTAGCAACATGGCCCATGCTGCAGTGGTGCAGTTCCAGCCTCCGCACATGCACAGAGGCCAGAACCACCATGATGATGCTTTGGCCATGCTGCTGGGGCAAGCACTGGGGTTTAGAGGAGCCAACACTGTTTGTAATGTGCCCTCCCACGGCCACCCTAACAAACTCTTTAAAGGCAGGATTTCCCTTTGCTTGTACAGGATTGCCCCTCAAACCATCGAACCAGCCCATGTGGCAGCATGCATGCAGATGAACTGGTTCGTAACAGACTGGGCCCAGTTTGGTTTGAACTTGGACTAGCTGCATTTTTTTTAGGCTGGTTAAGTTTGAATTCAAACTGGCCACACTGGGCTGGTTGGAGTCAAACCCAGTTCGATTCGAACCACCTCTAGAAAGGACACATAAAATAGGAGATGTCGTAACAATAGCAGATGGGAAACAAAACAAAAATAAAGGCTGACATCCAGACTAATACCGTGCTCTAATACTGCACTCATATTATGGGGAGGAGCAATTTCAATCTATTTCCCATTCCCTTCGAAATATAAAAATATGTCGCTCTGGGTCACAAAGCGCTCAGGGACATAACTTCTGCAGGCACAGTGGGCTTCAGAGGAAAAGGGACATAAACTAAAGATCAACCGTCCTCTCTAGGACTAGAATAGCATGATTAGCACCAGTGTTTTGTTAGTCTGTATTTCAGTTGGAGTAAACTGGGGAAAAGTAAAGATAAGGAGGCTATTCTCACAATCGGCTGAAATTGGGCTAGGGGAGCCTAGCCTGATTTTAACAGAATGTGAGAACCACCAGGCCCACAGGCGAGCCTGGTTGCCTCAAAGCAGGTAACCCACTTGAGAAGCCCTCCCCTTAGCCCAGGTTAGTGGAGCGAGCGCTCTTCAAACCAGGGTTTCCGGATCGTGTGTTGAACATGGCAACTCACAAGGAGACCCCTGGCCGGGAGGCTAAAAAGCAGCCTCCCAGCTCAGGGGTCTCACCAGCATGCCCTGCACACTCACGCAGAACAGCATGCTGGAACTTCTGGGGGCCATGCAGCCCCCAAACTCCCAAGCCGCTGCCGGCTCCGTGACGGAGCTGGCAGTTGTGTGGGTGGCCAATCCGGCCGCCCAGGGCTTCCCCTCCGGTCATCTACGGGGAGAGCAGGCTAAGCCCGCTCTCCCTGCAAACCTGCTCTGGGAGAGTCTCACCCCACTGGCTGCCCTCTAGAAGACTTTTCAAGGATTCCCCCACCCCCTTTGCTTGGAAAGGGGAGTCCTCACCACATCCCTCTTTACAAGTATAGCCTCTTGAAACACTGAACCGGTTCAGTCGAATGGACTGGACTGTGTGGTCAGTTCTACTGAACCGGTTCACAGACAAGTGGTTCAGTTCAAATTTAGTCCAAATTCGAACTGAACCTCAAAATCTGGTTCATGCACACCCCTACCTTGGAATTACTTTTCATATAAAGCCTTTTGTAATGAATTCTATTTTGATGTCTGACGTTTTGCCTATGTTATACTTTTTATACATGCTGTACTAGAAGTGTATGCGTACTAATATTTTTGTAGAATAGTTTTCACTGTAGTTCTTATTTTTAATAGTGTCAGTACAATACCTTTGTGAACACAAACTCACATAGTGATGTACTCTTTAAAGTCTGAGTTATGCACATGCTACAGTTTCCTGATATAGTTTATGACTAATCTAAATAAAGAAGGTGTGAAAAGTCATCTAATTAGAGGTGATCCATGGCAGCTGAACAGGTGATGTCTGCTTCTGTCAAGAGATTTCAAGAGGCACACACTGACCTCTCCATCCCCCTCCTCTATTATATGCTTCATCACCAAGAGACCCACATGTAGACACACTTGGATGTACTCTATAGCTTTGCTTCCAGTCAGGGCCCACTTATTTTTGATCATCTCATGTTGTCTACCCAGCCAGAGCTTTCCCTTATGCACATGGAAAATAGAGGTGTTTTTGTTTTTGTTTTTTAACTTTCTGGAAATTAAAGAAGTGTAACACAATAGCTTTTGAATATCCCATAGCATTTAGCTGCTGCATAAATTGTCTGAAACTTGGGCAGTCACTGCAATATCCTTTGAGTCTCCTAATTATTTGCACTGTTTATGACAAGTGTGCTCCATTGGGTACAATTATGAATGTTTATTGAATAATTGCTGTCCTTGTCAAATGTTTGATTGAATATTTGCCCACTCTCGGTAATATTTTTACTGAGTAATTGTCTGCAGTGGATAATATCTTCACTCAGTAATTGCCTACTCTGAATAATATTTTCATTGAATCACTTCCCATTTAATTCAATATTTTGTAGTGAATCGTTGTTTGTTGTGACTCACTGGAAGTTTGCTCCAACTTGGTTGCTAGATTGCATTTGTTTAAATCTGTCTAAACAGCAAATCCATATTTGTGTAAACAGGTTTTTGTTCTTGTTCTTGACTAATTCTTTTTTTAAATGCAAGATTATATTTCAACTTTCCCTGCTGATTTGAAGAGGAGATCAGTTGGAAATAACAGTTGGGAACCTGAGCTACTGAGAAGAATGAGTATTGATTTAAAAGTAGCAAATGGGATCAGTATAGCTCTGGAAAAGAAAAGCAAGCACAGCTGAAGGGGTGGAGCATGAGAAAATAGAATTATGATGGAGGGGATCCAAAGAACCTTACCAGGCGCGGAGCCAGCCAAGCGGCGACCTGGGTCCAGCCCCACCTGGCGGCCCCTCTGACAACATCCCATGTGTGTGACGTCACATGCACAGGGCATTCCCCAAGAGAAATCCCCTCCTTGCCCAGGAGCGAGCGCTTGCCCATCCTTTTCAGGCAGCGTTTGCTGCCTGAAAACATCTATTCCCCTTTCTCTTCCTCCAGGCAGCAAGCGCTGCCTGAAATGACAGGGAATGGCTTGCTCGGGCTCTTTGGCACTGGAGGCCACTTTCCCTTTGCGTGTGATGTCACTCACAAAGAGGACGTGGCTTCGAGCTCTGAAGAGCCCAAGTGAGACATTCCCTGTAATTTCAGGCAGCACTTGCTGCCTAAAAGCATCTATTCTCCCTTTCTCTCCCTCTTTGGATGTGAAAGCTGGACTTTGAAGAAGCAAGATAGAAAAAGCATTGACGCTTTTGAACTTTGGTGTTGGAGAAGACTTTTGAGGATACCATGGACGGCCATGAAAACAAACAAATGGATCATAGAACAAGTCAATCCATAATTTTCACTTAAGGCACAAATGACCAGACTCAAACTATCATACGTTGGGCAACTTATACGAAGACCCAACTCCCTTGAGAAGTCTATAATGCTGGAGAAAGGTGAAGGAAAGAGAAGAAGAGGACGACCAGCAGCCAGGTGGATGGACTTGATTACGACAGCAATGAATGCACCACTGAGAGACCTCAAAGGCCAAGTTGAAGACAGATCATCCTGGAGAAAATCTATCCATGTGGTTGCTAAGAGTTGACACCGACTTGACGACACTTAATCAATCAATGCCACACAAAACACAAAACACAAATGTTTTACATTATTTTCATCCACCTTAAATGTAGTGGATGGGGTGTTGAGGGCAGGGGGGATGCTATTTTTTCCCTGAAAAGTGATTATCCATCTTTGGCCATTATGAAATCTTGATTTCTTTCTGAGAATTCTTAATAATAATAATAATAATTCGATTTCTATACCGCCCTTCCAAAAATGGCTCAGGGCGGTTTACAAAGAGAAATAACAAATAAGATGGTTCCCTGTCCCCAAAGGGCTCACATTCTAAAAAGAAACATAAGACACACACCAGCAACAGTCACTGGAAGTACTGTGCTGGGGGAGGATAGGGCCAGTTACTCTCCCCCTGCTAAATAAAGAGAATCACCACGGTAAAAGCCTCTTTGCCCAGTTAGCAGGGGGGATAATCATAATCAAGATAATCATAATCCTCTATATAACTTTTTGGTGTGTCACTTTGCATCTTTCCCTAGTGTAATGGCTAATTTGCTAGCATTAGAATAACAGTGGACATTTCAGTTACCATTTGACAAGGTTTATGATACAGCTCCATTTCCCCCTACTTTGATTGGTGACTTAGAAAATCCTTTGCGGCATTTTAATTTCTCCAGTGTTTGATACATAGGCCTCTGTCATCAGAAAGAAAAATATTGATCTTTGCTTTGAAATTAATGAAAACAGGAAGAAGGAAATGGCTCTACCTGTACAAATCTTTATTCAGTTTTCTGAAAAACAGCTGTGAGGTTTAGTTTAACATCCTGGCAGGAACTGCAAGCATGGGATGATGACAGATTGGCCTGGGAAACTGGGTATAAACATTGCTCAGATGTATTCAGTTTATTTGGATTTATTTTTCATTAAGGGCCAGATTGAGAAAACTTATCCTGCATGCCACAATCCAACTCACTAATTCTGGTAGGTCTTAATAATTATGCACTCGGCCATACTCTTTGGTTGGGAGGGAAGGGGGGAATTGCCCTGGGGCTCAGAAACATGGACAAAGCCTGCACTCCAAATGAGGGAGGGGGGAGAAGGAAAGGAGACATTCAGCCTCTCAAAGGGTCTCTCAAAAGTATTTCAAAGATCTTGTATTCTGTATTCAGTAGGGGTTTCTTTTACCCCCACCCTGTCCTAAAGGCTTCACCTGCTCTATTAGGTGTTAAGACTGAACACTATAACACTGAAAAACAATACCTTGAGGGGGGAAACAGTACATTTGATCAGTAATCAGTAGCCCAGTAAGATTTGCTACATAGGGGGAAATGGGGAAAAGGTACTGGACAGAGAAAATAATATTAGCCTATACTAGTTTAAAAATCATTGTTCCTTCTCCTGATCTCACTGAATAAACCCAACAACTATTTCATTGTTTCTGAAGTCATTTTGAACAGGTGATAACTGTAAAAGAGCAACTGGCCCCCTTTGGACGTAACACAGAACCACGGGTCCAATGGATTCACAGTTCCATTCCCCTGCCCACCTTTCCATCTGAATCTGGATATTCAGGATTGCTCTCTTTCTGCAGTTTTGCTGACTGCAGAGAGGAGAGGAGAGCTGGTCTTGTGGTAGCAAGCACGACTTGTCCCCATAGCTAAGCAGGGTCTGCCCTGGTTGCATATGAATGGGAGACTTGATGTGTGATCACTGCAAGATATTCCCCTCAGGGGATGAAGCCGCTCTGGGAAGAGCAGAAGGTTTCAAGTTCCCTCCCTGGCTTCTCCAAGATAGGGCTGAGAAAGATTCCTGCCTGCAACCTTGGAGAAGTCGCTGCCAGTCTGTGAAGACAATACTGGGCTAGATAGACCAATGGTCTGACCAGTATATGGCAGTTTCCTATGTTCCTATGTTCCAATGAGGGGAAACTGGCTGCCAGGGCTTCCTTTTTTACTGAAGGACAGCCCCAGCAGCCAATAGCAGCCAGAGAGAGCGAAGAGTTTCCTCCCTCAACTATGATTGCAAAGCAACCAGACTGCAGTGCCAGCTTTCACAAGTAATGCTGGCACCACAGAACTGGAGGTTCAGGCAGCGGACCTCATTACAAATCAAAGGTACAAATCACTGTCCAGGGAGTGAAACTGCGGGTCCATTTCCTGGAGAAACTGTGGTTGCCCACATTCGGACAGACAGGGTTTTTTTAAATGGAGGTCTCTTCACCTCCTGTTTAGAGTTACGCCCGAATGTGACCACTATCACCCATCCACATATAATCTTCTCTTTAGGCTAAATAAATATATCCAGAGGATATTTTTTTCCCCTCAGAGGATTTCTCTTCTGCATCCTTCATCTTCACAGCTCTCCTTTTTCTGATTTGTCAATATCCCTCTTGTCCTGTGGCACAAAGGAACAACCCTAGTATTCTACATGAGATATTAACTACTGCTGTATTAAAGTGCCACTATTGTATTTAAAGGCCTTAGTAATGAAGCTCTTGATACTTCATGAGGTTGGTACGTCATTCAGCCTCAAACAGTATTAGCGTTGGCACTGAAGGATGGTTTTGTTATATCATGTTTCATTTTTATTGAATGTTTAAAAAGTCATAGATTTGTCATAAAAGGAAGTGCTGCTGCCTAGCCATTTCTTTCTCTAGATTTGGTATTTGCATATTTGAACCTTTTTTCCTCTGTGAAAAGTTCACTCTTTGCTCTTGTTTAATTTCATGTTGTTGATATCAGCCCAGATCTTAGTTGATATCACCCCAGGTCTTGAGATCATTTCAAATCTTTAGTCTATCCTCAATTTTGCATTCACTCCCCATTTTATATCATCCATTCATTTGATAAGACCATTTCTTCCATATTAGTTATTGATACAATATTGAATTGAACTGAACTATACTTAGCACTGGCTTCTTGATGATACAGATGAATCTGCTACAGAAATATGTATTACTACCATTTTCATGCTATCTCTCAACTAATTGACGCTGGCTCTCAACTCGATGAGAGCCAGCATGGTGTAGTGGTTAGAGTGCTGGATTAGGACCGGGGAGACCCGAGTTCAAATCTCCATTTAGCCATGAAACTAGCTGGGTGACTCTGGGCCAGTCACTTCTCTCTCAGCCTAACCTACTTCACAGGGTTGTTGTGAAAGAGAAACTCAAGTATGTAGTACACCACTCTGGGCTCCTTGGAGGAAGAGCGGGATATAAATGTAATAATAATGATGATAATAATAATAATAATTGCAATCCCAACTTACAGAAGTTTATTCTCACACATATATGCAAGTCTTTCTTTAAAGGGTGTTAAATGGACCTTCTTGAAGTCCAGATACTTTATAGTATAGTACAACTGCGTGCTTCACTTTACCTACCCTTATTTTATCAAGAACCTATTTCTTCTGGGTATCAGTTCTACAGCAACAACACAAAAATACTTCCAAAGCACTTCCACATTCACATGGGTTCTATGTTTTGTTTTGTTTTGTTGCCAATTTTTTCTCAACTGCCTCCCTCCTGTGCCACAGAATGAGGTACAGCACCAGAGTGTCCCAACTCCTAGAAACATCACAGCAGGAGGGGCATACGCTGCCTGAAAGGCCACTTTGCCCATCTGAAATACCTCATATAGCCATTTGGATTCCAGCCATTATCTTTTTAAATAAAATCACACCATTTAAAATTACCCACATTACTAGATGGATGCAGGGTGGTGTAAACAGTTCACCTCTCTGACCCTGAAGAAAAAACTTTGATAGCTTCAGGAAAGAGTTTGGTCACTAATTAAAGGGCATTTGGAGGAACTTTAGCAGGCAATTAAAAATATAGGAAGTGTCGGGGCTTATAGTCCCAGGGTTACAAGAAGAAAAGGTGAAACCTGAGAAGAAAAACTACAAGGAGACCTAGCAAAATTTTGTTTCACTGAGGAAAGCATTAGGTGAACAGTTTGGATGGATGCAGATATAAAGAGTCTTGGTGTGTGATGGAGAAACTGAAGGTATAACAAGGCACAGCTTTTCTCCAAATGTGAGCATGAATCTCAGAGCAACATTAATTACTGATTTGATAAAAAGGAAGGTCACATCATATACTGATGTATTATGGTAATCAAGTGGGTAGATTCATTTAACAGCACTTGTTCCCTACAGAGAACAAAAGCCTTTTACCTTTATAATTAAGTATTCCTATTTTTACAAAAAGCAGCCAGTTAATGGCACATATGTTGCAGCTTGCCTATAAAATCTAAATGGCAATTGTTCTCTGGGCAGATCTTTTATTTGAAAGGAAGTCTTTTTTTCCTCCTTTTGACACGACAAATGGCTTCAGTGTCAGGTTTAATTTGGAGGCATTCCTCCCAAGTTGAAAAATAGTCACAATTCAGGTATGAGTAACCTAAACAAAGATAATTAAAAATATCTTCCTTCCCAAGAGGAATAGAACTATGGGCTATTCTGAAAGAAAACAAAAGAATTCATCAAAATAGATCTTTAAAGCACAGCTTCTATGAAGAGAGGATTATAATTTTTAAAAATGTAGTCTTTTAAAATAAATACAACAAACCACTTCAGTGACAGATAATTTAGTCATGGTGCATGTGTGGTCATGATGTGTGTTTGTAAGAGTATTTTTAAAAGAACATGGATATTCCCTTACTGGGATTCAATCAAGGTATTAGAGATTGCACTAAGATATTAAGAAAATATAAAATTAAGTAAGAAGATCCCTACTGGAGCAGTCCAATGGTCCAGTAAGTCCAGAATCCTGTATCCCACAGTAGCCAACCAGATGCCTTTGGGAAGCCCACAAAGGGCATGAAGGTTATGACCTTCTCTCGCTGTTGTTCCCTGGGATGTAGTATTTAGGAACCAGTAGCAGCTGGTTAGGTGCCGCTGTGGGGTGGCAACAAGAGGCACCTTTAAGTGTAAATGATTAGGTGCTTACCTCCGCTACTTCTGCACCTGAATGCTGCTTCAAGCAGCAGCACACAGCCCAGCACCCCCTGTGGTGGGGGATCATCTCCACCATTCACCTGGCCTCCATGGAGCTGATCCTTCACCGGCAGCCATGTGAGTGGCGGAAGCAATCTGCCACTGCAGGGGCTGCTGGGTGGAGTGCTGCTGCTCAAAGCCCCATTCAGGTGTGGTGGTAGCAGAGGTAAGGACCTCCTAATTCACACTTAAAGGTGCCTCTCTCTTCACCCCCCACAGCAGCGCCTGCACTGGCCGCTACTGCTAGAAGCATAAAGCTTCAGAAGTTGGAGACCTCATATAGCTATATTGATAAAGAACCACTGATAAACCTCTCCTCTTCCATGAATTTGTCCATTCCACATCTAAAGTCATCTAAGCTAGCGGTCCTCACCCCATCCCATGGCAGCCATTCCATACATTGATTATGGGCTGTGTGAAGATGTATTTTATTTTCTTTCCTGAAGCTCCTGCCAGTTCAATAAGTTTATCACACAACAACCTGGAAAGGGCAACTGCAAAAATGTGACAGTGCCACAAAACTGTAACAGTGGCCACATTCGCATGCAACGTGAGACCAGAGGTTGTCGAATCCGCAGTTAATTTTTCTGATTATGAATCGCATTGCAGTTGTTCATCCAACTGCTTCCCAGCAGCCTCCATTTTCAGGACAACAGAACCCCTCCCTCTTCCTGGTCCACTGAGGCTGCATCCCAGCAAGCTCTGTAGTGCTCACATTGCAGTCTGTGGGCAAGACATCAGAACATCTCCAGGGTGGCAGCCATGGTCACGATCTTCAAGGGGGCTTGCTGAGTGCAATTGTGCCTTTTCAGAATGGCCCGCACACCCTTGGCAGGGAAAGGACATTCCAATCCCTTTAAATGCCATGCTATGCAAACCCTTCATCTGACAGCAATTGCACCACCACCCTCATAAGAGCCCCCAATAAAATTGTCTGGCACTAGCACAATTTCTGGTGGTATGTGTATGCTGAGGGGCACTATTTTTCTGTTAGGAAAGGGAAGGGAATATGATGACTTCCTAGGAAGGGATATGTATATGAAGGAGGGAAAAGGATCCTGGGGTCTGGCCCACTGTGACCAAGGATGCACCCCGGCAAAACAGTCAGTTGATACCAAATCATACTCCTGCCCCCGTGGCAGCTTGCCGCCAGGGAATTAGCCCTCTCATGAGAGGCCCAGTCTACTAGGGAGGACCTTAGGCTCGACAAAACCTTTGGTATTCCACTAGACTGCATGCTCATGAGTTGAGCTAACCCAAAAAAGGGGGCCCTGCTTGTGTGGGCCCCCCACTCTCTCTGGTTAATAATAGAGCTTTTGCATAGCAACCCCCTCCTCTCCAGGGAAATCGTCCACACATCGAAAGAATATTTTGATGCTCCATGTGTCTAGGCATACAGTAGCTGGGTGGGCAGACTGGGAAAACACTGGGACCGAGCCCAGAACTTAACTGTCATTCAAATTTTCCAGGTTTGGGCCAGTGTTGTGACTTATGCAGATCTGCCACCATGGGGAATTGCAGGAGAAGAGAGCCCCAGTTCCTGTGACCCCAACTGAGTGGGGTTGCTGTTCTGGGCAAAAATAAAGATGGACATGTTCACATTAGGGATGTGCAAATCGATTCGGATACAAATAGATTTGTACCCGAATCTAGCTGATTCGGGTGATTAGGAGACAAAATGAATCACCCCTGTGGTCCATTGGCTAGATTCAGGTACAAATCGAATCGCGGCTGATTCGAATCGATTCGATTTGGGTTTCGGATCTGTCCTATTAATCTCCCCAGATTCCCAGCTTTCATTTTTTTAAAAAGCTAAGCTCTAGCCCTTATAGAAGTGGAGTTATGGAGCAAAATGTGTGGTTACTATTTTTTAAGTGTTCGGATTCTTTGGTGTATAATAACTTTCACTCAATGAATCCTTATGAGGATTCATTACACACCTTCATTTCTTCTATTCATTTTGACTGTCTTTTAGACAGTGCCAACTGTCAACTGCCATGTGCCAACTACACCCCACTCCTACCCGTAAGGCAGTGAGGTACTACTCAATTTAAGTTAAGTGCCTAATGGGTAGAGCCTACCACCCAGATTGCAGAGGGATTGGGCAAAGGGCTGGTTTTTGGTGAATTGTTGAAGTGAATCCACTCTCATTTGCTACCATAGAATCTACACTCAGACCACCTCAGAAACAACAGAACCCTGTACCCCATGGGTTAGCAACCGCATGGGAGTGGCTAGCACCCTATGTGCACTACACCACCACTCACTCTGGGCCACCCCAGCGCCCTCCAAGTGCACTTATGGGGCTGCTGAAACCTCCATTGTACCTTATAGAGAAGAACCTTAAAGATGAGTAAACTTCAACAATTCACCCAAAACCAGCCCTTTGCCCAATCCCTCTGCAATTTGGGTGATAGCCTCTACCCATTAGGCACTTAACTTAAACTGATTAGTACCTCACTGCCTTGCGGGTAGGAGTGGAGTTTAGTTGGCACATGGCAGTTGACAATTGGCACTGTCTAAAAGACAGTCAAAATGAATAGAAGAAATGAAGGTGTGTAATGAATCCTCATAAGGATTCATTGAGTGAAAGTTATTATACACCAAAGAATCCGAACACTTAAAAAATAGTGACCACACATTTTGCTCAATAACTCCACTTCTATAAGGGCTAGAGCTTAGTTGTTTTTTTTTAATGAAAGCTGGGAATCTGGGGAAATTAATAGGACAGGTCCAAAACCCGAATTGATTCGATTAGGATCAGCTGCGATTCGGTTCCGAATAGAATTTGGGGTGATTTGGATGGGTCAGATTCGGATCCAAATCGAATCAGGGCTGTTTCAATTCGGTTACAAATCGAAACACATAAAATCCGAATTGCACACCCCTAGTTCACATGGGTGGACAGGCTGGCAGAGGGTCCATTTTGACTGTTTCTTCTCAGAAAACAAGACAGAGTGCGGCGTTGACAAGACAGAGAGCAGCATTGCCGGGTTACTATTCCCTGCAGCTTGCTTGAGTTGAGCAACCAGGCTGGGTGGTTGTATGCATATCCATAGCCTGATACTCTCATGAGACAGTGGTCTATGGGAGAAGGGATGTCATTGCACATTAGTGATTTTGCCTGGAATATCCCCTGTTACTGAAGGCAATGCTGATCCTGCTGCCCAGCCCAGAGTAAGCCTAGGGACCACAGATGTTAACCCAAGGGGCTGTGGGAAGAGGGCATGCCCCCATGGGACTTTCCTGTTTGACAGGCTTAGAAATTTGGGGTGGGACATGGCGGTGTTCCTGTTGCCAGGCAACTACTTTATTAGATTGGAGACAGGGGGTGGGGCAAATGCGTGACCAGTGAGGTGAGGTGACCAGTGAGAAGCGCCCACAGGCATGGAGTGGGAGCAATCTCAGGTGGGTCTGGGATGCCCTCTATATGACAACGGTTTCAGAACCTGCACAAAACCATGGTTAGGGCGGTGTCCACATTGAGACGCAAGACTCCCAATGCAAAACCGCAGGTTGGAGCGGTGAAGATCACGACTAACTGAAGGTTCAAACTGGAGTTTGAGAGTGGAGCCAGGATGGCAACTGGCTAATGCCCCATTGACACAGGCCCTTTATGGAACCCCAGATGTCATTGCCCCACAAGGCATGGGTCCAAGAATTCTCTTCGCCAGCAACCCCCACTTTGATGCCTTTACCATGCTAATCTCCCCAGCTGGCTTGCCTGAGTCACAGGAACTTCCAACCCACCTTGCAGAGACCTCCTGCCAAGGAGGATCAATGTGAAGTCCATAGAGGTGGGTGCCCAGGAACTTGTAAGTGCTCTACCTGCTAGCTACCTCCCTTCAGGACTTATGCTTGCCCCAACAATCCTGTGTGGATCTGCTGGCATCACAGGATCCTCTCACACAACCTTTACTCCACAGCTCTAGACAGTAGACCAGTGTAAATTGGCCCTTTTATCATGAAATATTGCCAGGTGGGCTTCATCTGTCACAGACTCCTCCCTCAGAGACTATCTCTGCTGCCATGATATTATTCTGATTCAGGAATCCTGGACAATTGGGGAGTTACTACTCAATGGATTTCACTCACATACAGTTGGAACTGTACCAGGGGCAGGCCGTAGCAGATGAAAAGGCAGTCTGGATGTGCTTGTTGTTACCTCCCTACACGCATCCTCAAAACTGCTTCCACCTCTGAAGCAATTTGCTATAGCAGTTTTCATTCAATTCAGCCACTGCACACTGTTGATAATTAATCTCTCTCTCTCTCTCTCTCTCTCTCTCTCTCTCTCTCTCTCTCTCCCCAGAATGGAGGAAGCTACAGATCAGAACAATGTGGGCTGAATTGTAAAGCTATGCAGCAGACTTCTTCTCAATTCCTAATGCCTATGTGGTGGTGGAAGATGATTTCAATGCTAGGCTGTGTCCTGAAGACCATACCCTATACACTCAGCAGAGGGCCTATCCACCCAACCCTGAGGCAGACGGGCTGCCTCTTACCCACCTTTCAAAGGACCAGAGGTCAAATTATTCAGGTCTCTGCCTGAGTTTAATGACCATCAGACTCAACCTCTTCATCTTGAATGGCTCACTTGAAAAGGACCATCCTGCTGAGTTCACCTATCTGGCCAGCTCCAGAATGAGCCTGATCAACTACTTTATTGCCTCAGTTTACAATTAAAACAACTCATAAAACAATGAAAAGCTAAAACAAATTAAAAACAATAAAACAACTAACAATTTAAAAACATTTTAAAACAAAAATTAAACATTGTCCCCAGACCCCAGCTCAAGAAAACACGTAGACTTAGTATAGAAGAAAAGGGCCACAACTTTGTTAACTATTACACAAAGCATGGCAGACTGGAACACCAGGTGATTAATCACCCTTAGAGAACAGTGCGGGCCAATAGAAGCAGGTCAGAACTCTGAAATCCTACCCAGCGCCCTACTGGGCGACACACCCTGGCTCGGGAATGGGCAGGTACACTCCACCCAATTCCTTCAAAGCCGACCCCCCCTTCTGTAAGAGAGGATCTGGATACTTCTAGGCATTCGTCCACCCCGGACCACACAGCTCAAAGGTTGGAGAAGTCCTGAAGCAGGGTTCATGGCAATCATTCTCCCCATGCCGCACAGGCTACAAAGGAGCGATTAACCAATCACCCCTTTTACATATCCAAGGGTGCTCACCGATGTTCTAACCCTCAAATTACCACCCCGCCCGCACTGTTCCTGCCATTGTGGCTGACCTAACTCTAACTACGCACCCAGGACACAGAACGGAGTAGGCGGGAAAAAACCCAACAGTGGCCAATGCGTTGGGAGCAAAAAATTCCTACTCGGCCCCTTCAGGCGGCCAGTCGCTAGACCCGCTCTGTACCGGGGGGGGAGGGAGGGGAGAGCTCCTTCTCCTGTGGTTGCCTGGTCCCAACTGAAAAGAGAATGAAGAATGAATGAAGAATGGGGCGGGGATCGGCCAATCCTGGCCGAAACCCCGCCCCTTGACCAAAAGGGTCAAACGGAACCCTTCCTGGTCTTCATGCAGGACAGGCTGGGACAAACTCCCTCCCATCTGCACAAGGCCGGGGGGGGGGGTGTTAAGTAATTAAAAACCCTAAATCAAATTAAAAATTTAAAAAAAAAATTATTTATTTATTTTTAAAAGCCCTGAAAGGCCAGGCCAAACAAATGTGTTTTAAGGGCCCTCCTGAAGGCCAACAGAGAACTCGAATTACGGATTTCTGCAGGGAGCACATTCCACAGCCCTGGAGCAGCCACAGAGAAGGCCCGCCTCCGAGTCGCCACCAGACGAGCCGGTGGCAACTGGAGACGAACCTCCCCAGATGACCTTAATGTGCGGTGGGAATCGTGCAGAAGAAGGCGCTCTCCAAGGTAACTTGGACCTAAGCCATTCAGGGCTTTAAAGGTAATCACCAGCACTTTGCCCGGAGACATATCGGCAGCCAGTGTAATTGTTTCAAAATAGGCGTAATATGGTCTCTCCGGGTTACCCAAAAGACCAATCTGGCTGCCACATTCTGAACTAATTGAAGTTTCCGAACTACGTACAAAGGCAGCCCCACGTAGAGCGCATTGCAATAGTCAAGCCGGGAGGTTACCAGCTGGTGCACCACTGTTTTGAGGTCATCCTCCTCAAGGAATGGACGCAGCTGTCGAGTCAGCCAAAGCTGATAGAAAGCACTCCTGGCCATGGCCTCCACCTGAGAGACCAGGGTGAGGCCTGGGTCCAGGAGTACTCCCAAGCTGCGCACCTGCTCCTTCCGGGGGAGTGTAACCCCATCCAGCACAGGGAGATCTAACTCAGATTCTGAGCCCCCACAATGAGCACTTCCGTCTTGCTTGGATTCATCTTCAGTTTGTTCTCCCTCATCCAGCCCATTACTGCCTGTAGGCAGGAATTTAGAGAATGAGTGCCATTTCCTGAAGATGAAAGGGAGAAGTAAATTTGGGTGTCATCAGCATACTGATAACACCCAGCACCAAATCTCCTGATGACTTCACCCAGTGGTTTCATGTAGATATTGAAAAGCATTGGTGACAGAATGGAGCCCTGAGGGACTCCATATAACAGCTCCTGCTTTGAGGAGCGACTGTCACCAAGCTCCACCATCTGGGATCTACCCGAGAGATAGGAACGGA
Organism: Hemicordylus capensis; assembly: GCF_027244095.1. Taxonomy (NCBI): domain Eukaryota; kingdom Metazoa; phylum Chordata; class Lepidosauria; order Squamata; family Cordylidae; genus Hemicordylus; species Hemicordylus capensis. The sequence continues at coordinate 243,295,802 of NC_069660.1, read as the reverse complement.
ACCACCGCAAAGCGGTGCCCCCTATTCCCAACTCCTCCAGGCGACCCAGAAGGATACCTTGGTCGATGGTATCGAACGCCGCCGAGAGATCCAAGAGGACCAACAAAGTCACACTCCCTCCGTCGATTCCCCGGTAAATGTCATCCATCAGGCCGACCAAGGCTGACTCAACCCCATAGCCCGTTCTAAAGCCAGTTTGGAATGGGTCTAGATAATCAGATTCCTTCAAGACCGCCTGGAGCTGGTCAGCCACCACCCTCTCAATTACCTTGCCCAGCCAGGGGAGATTGGAGATTGGCCTATAACTATCCATCGCTGAGGGATCCAGGGAAGGCTTCTTAAGAAGAGGTCTAACTATTGCCTCCTTCAAACAAGGAGGCACCCTACCCTCTCCCAGAGATGCATTTATGATATTAACCAGGCCATCTCCAACTATCTCTCTGCTTGATCGAAGCAGCCAGGTCGGGCAAGGATCCAGAGAACAAGTGGTAGGCCGCACCGCTCCAAGCAGTCTGTCCACGTCATCAAGAGTCACAGATTGAAACTGATCCATCCTAACACTGCAAGAGGGATTGCTGGATACCTCCCTCACGGACCCTGGAGAAATAGTGGAGTCCAAGTCGGCCCGAATACAGGAGATTTTATTCGCAAAGAACCCACTAAAGGCGTCACAGCAGAGTGTCTCCGGGAACTGATTTAAGGCAGAATGAGCAGAAATTATACTCCTCACCACCCGGGATAACTCTGCCGTACGTGAGCCCGCAGACGCAATTCGCGCCGACCAAAAATGTTTTTTTGCCATGCGCACCGCCATTGCATAGGTCTTCAAATGGGTTCTATGCTGCATCCTGTCAGATTCGAGCCGAGTTCTCCTCCACCTGTGTTCCAGTCGCCTACCAAGCCGCTTCATCCCCCGCAACTCCTCCGTATACCAGGGGGCCATCTTAGAAGCAGGACTGGAGGGACGCTTAGGAGCAATAATATCTACTGCCCTGGTGAGTTCTCTATTCCATGTTCCCACCATGGCATCAATAGAATCACCGGCCGCACCAACATCGAACCCCTCCAAGGCCTTTTGGAAACCCGCTGGGTCCAGCAGCCTTTTTGGACGGACCATCCTAATAGGTCCGTCACCCCTGCAGGGGTGGATTGTGTCTGCGATACCAACCTTAACCAGGTAGTGATCCGTACATGACAATGGGGTAACCAACGGATTCCCCACCCACGGAACACCCCCCTGATCCGAACAGAAGACCAAATCCAGTGTGTGGCCGGCAACATGAGTTGGTTCAAAAATTAATTGGGATAGGCCCATAGTTGTCATGGCCGCTATGAACTCCTGAGCAGCACCAGACAAGCCAGCCCCAAAGTGGATATTGAAGTCCCCCAGCACCAAAAGCCTGGGAGACTCCATCACCAACTCCGCGACCAGCTCCGTCAGCTCAGTTAGGGAGTCAGTTGGGCAGTGGGGTGAACGGTACACCAACAGAATCCCCAATCTATCCCTAGTTCCCAGCCTCAAAAATACACACTCAATATAGGTCAACTGTCTCACAGGGGCCCTGGTAAGGGAGATAGTATTTTTATGGACCACAGCACCCCCCCCCCGCCCACTTCCCCTAACCTGCTCCACAACAGAGTAACCTGGAGGAAGAAGCTGAGCCCACACTGGGCCACTCGCTTCCCCCAACCAGGTCTCAGTTATACATGCCAGGTCAGCTCCCTCATCCATGATTAAATCATGAACAATTTCGGTCTTATTTTGAACCGACCTGGCATTACAAAGGAGCAAGGTCAGGCTCTGTGAGTAATTGGTGCTGTTCCCCAAGGCCTGAGAGTTGTCAGAACAGTTGGAAGTAGAGATAGTCACTAAATTACCAATTTCTCTTCCCCTGTAACGGCCAGCTGTTCTGCCAGCACCAATTCTTCTATTTCCCACCACTACAGCAATAGCTGCCCCCAGGCTGCCAGGCGCACCCCCCGCATCCGCCCCCCCCAGGAGAGCCCAAACACATCCTGTCAACTAGGCCTGGCACAACTCAGGACAATAATAAAAACAGCACTTAAACCCCCCAGGGGAAAAAAATAAAATAAAAATAAAAATAAAAAATCCACCCACAAACAACCCCCAGCCCTCAGTCCCACCCCCGAAGGCCCGGCCCCAAAGGCTGGCCCCCTTTGGCAGCTGGCTTCAGTGGCCGCCTACAGGCAGGCCGCCGGCCATGCCGCCGGCATGTCTTCAGCAGTATTTATAAGACTCTAAAGCTACCCAGCAGCCCCTTCTGCCACAAAGGGCTGCCGGCTGACACAGGTGTTAGTTGTCAGGCTTTCTGAAGACAGCAGCTGGTAGGCAGCTCCTCGTCAGGGTAAGATAGATAGAAACACAAACCCAGAGGGGCCAGATGTAAAGTCCGAGTGGTGAAGGGGGAGGGAGAGAGGAAGAGAGGGAGGGGGAAAGAACAGCCAAACCCTCAAGCCTTCTTCACCTTCTCTATATATCTAGTTCTGGACTGTTGGCCATACAGAACCTCCTCCAGCAGAAAATACAGTATCCTGCTGGCTTTTAAGAAAAGAGATGCCACGAAAGATGCCTGGATGTGTCTCATTCAGGCCATTAGATTAAAAGATTCTGCCATGTTTTGGCATCTTACAAAGCACTCTCCAGCTACAGTCCAAATCACTTGGATTGTCACATCCACCCAGGAATCTGGGAGAAATACTTTCATGACCTATACAAAGACCCTGCTGCTGATTGTGCCTAGGCCATTGAGGATACTCTAGCATGGGCTCCTGTTTCAACTTTGGAGGTCCACAGTCTAGTCACCCAATTAAGATCGGGGAAGGCTCCAGGGGAGGGCCTTATTCCGCCGGAGGCTGTAAAAATCATCTGGGCTGGTGGGCCCCTATTCTGGCATCACTCTTCACCTATATTTATATGAAGGGCCAGATCCGCAAGGACTGGGGAGTAGCAATTATTGTCCCCATATTTAAAAGGAGCAGGAAGTATGACCCTGCCAATTATAGACCCATTAGTTTACTAAACTTTACATGAGACACCTATATGGGAAATTTAGGGACTGGCTGGAACAGGAAAATCTACTTGCTGAGGAACAAGCAGGCTTCAGGAAAGGTCGCTCCACCATTGATTAGTGCCTAGTTCTTCGTTCTAGATATTAGTTCTCATTGGGAAACACTCCTCCTGCAGTATGACCTGTCTATGCTGATTTCATTGATCTTAAGGCAACATTTGATTCCATTTCATGTGTCAAACCATCATAAAAATTGGAAGCCTCCTCCATGGACCTGTGCCTACTATAATTGCTCATAGCCAAGCCACTAGTTCAGCTCCTATGGTGCCCAACTGGGCCTCTTCCTCAACTGTGACTCTGGAACTTGTGCAATCTAAATTTCTGTGGGCAGCACTCCAAGTACCTAGATGTGTCTCCAGTGCCACCTTGTGCCTGGAGACTGGTCTGATCAAGGTGGAGGCTAGAGTGTGGATGACCATACTGTGCTACTGGCTCAGACGATCCTCTTGCCCAGTTGGTCTTCCACCCCTAACTCTAGGGATGATTACCAATTAGCTTGATTCGGTCAACTGAGACAAAAATAACTACCCTGGGTCTCTCTCCCGTGACCTTACTTTGTATGGGTTATGCCCAGGCAAAAGCCACCATCAAGCAGCGCATCATAGACCAGAACTTCCTGAACAGAGTCCTGAACTTCCTTACCAGTGATGGGCTTAGATCAGGCCTGCTCAACTTCGGCCCTCCTGCAGATGTTGGCCTACAACTCCCATAATCCCTGGCTATTGGCCACTGTGGCTAGGGATTATGGGATTTGTAGTCCAAAAACAGCTGGGGGGCCTAAATTGAGCAGGCCTGGCTTAGATATTCTGCCTCTCCAGAGGCATACGTCACTCCATTTTAGGTCCCAAAGCACAGGAAGGCGTTCACTCTGGCTCACTTTAATGCTCTCCCTTCAGCAGTGCTAGAAGGCCATTATAGAAGAACTCTATTTGCAGAGCGCTTATGCCCTTGTGGCTCAGGGCAAATTGAAACTACCAAGAATGTCCTCCTCCACTGTTTGCTGTATAGAGATATTCACGCATCCCTCATTCTGCCATTGTTATGCAAGCACCCGGGATGATCAAGCCAATTCTATAACTCCTTGCTGCTCTCTGACTCTAAGCCTACCATCACATACAGCATTGCCAGGTTCTGTGGGGCAGCAACCAGCATTCATCAGCAGATGATAGACTCTGAGTCCTATCAGCCTTAGTTTGTCCTCCAGTGACTCAGGGTGGGCTCCACTCTCTCCTCATTCAATACTAATTATCAATAGTTTTATTACTTAGGTTTTTATGTGTTTTGACTTTTTATATCTTTTAATCTTTTTAATATCTCTTTTGACCCCTTTCATGCCACCCCTTCCCTTTTATGCCTTTTTTGCTTTTTTATGACTCTTATGCCTTTTCAAGCTTTTTATGCCCCCATAGCTCTTGTATACTTTCTATTATTTTTATTACCATATGTATTTTTACTTTTAATATGTAATCTCCTCTTATATTTTATGCTGGTCTATGACCATAAAAAAGATTGATTTGATTTGAAATTGGAGTTTGGCAAGGGAAACTGCAGGTTGCTTTTGCCGCAAAGCTGCAGTTGCACGCATTTGGATGTTCACAAATTCCAACCTCTGCCCCATTTAACTGTGGTTTCAGTTACGTGCAGATGTGGCCAATGGAGAGAAGGCGAGCATTAGTCAAAATTATTTTCCACATTTATATATTTATTTATTTATTCAATTTATATACCACCCTTCCAAAATGGCTCAGGGCAGTTTACAACAGAATGAAAACAATTAAAACCAGTTAACAATTACAATCAAAACTATAAAAATGGAATAAGACCAATTAAACATTCAAACAGCTAAAAACCCTGGAAAACCAGAGCAAACATTTAAAACAATTTAAATCAGTTTACAGCAGTCTAAAAACCCTGGAAGGCCAGGCCAAACAGATAGGCTTTAAGGGCTCTCCTGGAAGACAGTAATGAACTCAAATTGCAGATTTCTGCTGGGAGTGCATTCCATAGCCCAGGAGCAACTACAGAGAAGGCCCCTCTCTCAGTAACCACCAGACAAACTTGTGGTAACTGGATACAGACCTCCTTAGATTACCTTAATGTGCAGTGGGGATCATGCAGCAGAAGGTGCTCTCTAAGATAACTTCTTTAAGATAACTAGAGAGATAACTAAGATATACTTTTTTCTCCAGCATAATTATTTAGTGCTTTGGTACTCTTTCAAGATGTATATCTCCTTGCTTCACTTGAGTTGCCCTTTTTACACATGGCTTCCATTTGCATTAATTATTGTCTGCTTTATTCCATATTCCCTCTTTGCTGTCCACCATGAAAGACCTATGGATGAATATCTGGAGATTCCACCAAGGCAATCCATCCACCCTTTGTTTTTAGGAGGTTTGCCCAATTTATTTATTACAATTGCATGAAAAGGGATTTTCATTTCTTCCATCAGTTCACAGCCTCTTTTCTGGACTGCCTTATACTTCTTTGAAACTTATCTGATCACCTCAAAATGACAAAAACCTTCTGACAACTGTACTATGCACATTTATTTTAAAATTATTTTCTTTTAAAATGCTAGGCATCATTTCTTTTTGTAAAAATGATTCAGTCGGGAAGAAGATTATGGAATTTTATAGGCACTAAGATGTGGATGAGAAGCAGCACTATTCAAAGTGTCAGTGGCATGTGTCAGCTTCTCAGATGCAACTGAAAAAGATAAGTCCGGTGGTGTAATAGGTATGCACAGGAAAGATTATTCATGGCCCAAGAGAACAGATGCTTAAATGCAGAAATGCTCTCAGATGGCATTTCAGATGGCATTTCTCAGTGTAAGCAAGTGATGCATATCAGGGCAAAAATCCCACAAAAAAACACCCCAAACCCCTAGCTTCACATATACACTGATGGGGTCTCAGTTGTCAGTGACTGACCAGGAGAGAGATCTTGGGGTCATAGTAGGCAGCTCGTTGAAAGTGTTGACTCAGTGCACAGCAGCTGTGAAAAAGGCAAATTCCATGCTCTGAATAATTAGGAAGGGTATTGAAAGTTCTGGTCACCGTATCTTAAGAAGGTAATTGTAAAACTGGAAAAAGTGCAGAAGGGGGCAATCAAAAAGATCAGGAGCCTAGAGCACCTTCCTTATTAGGCAAGGCTACAGCATCTAGGTCTTTTTTAGTTTGGAAAAGAGGTGACTACAGGGAGACATGATAGAGGTGTATAAAATTATACATGGAGTAGAGAGAGTGGACAGAGAGAGAAATTTCTCCCTCTCTCATGACAACACTAGAAATAGGGGTTATCCCATGAAACTGAAGGCTGGAAAATTTAGGACCACCAAAAGTAAGTACTTTTTCACACAACACATGATCTATGGGATTCTCTGTCACAGGATGTGGTGATGACCATTAGCATGGATGGCTTTAAAAGAGGCTTTGACAAATTCATGGAGGACAGGTCTATCAATAGCTACTAGTCTAGTGGCCATAGACACCTCCAGCCTCAGAGGCAATATGCCTCTAAATACAAGGGGGGCAGGAGCAATGGCAGGAGAGAGGGCTTGCCCTCACCTCTTGCCTGTGGGCTTCTCAGATGCATGTGGTGGGCCATTGTTTGAAATAGGATGCTGGACTAGATAAGCCTTCATGCTAATCCAGCAGGACTGTTCTTATATTCTTGTGCAAGAAACTGATCCTGGGCCTTAAATCCATAATAATAATTAGCACTGACAGCAAATTATGCCTTGAGGTAGAAGGAGAGATAAAGAGGTGAGCTGAGAATAGTTGACCATGATCTTCTGGAATATAGACCAGGTAAGGCTATGCTTTTTGTTCTGTTGCTGTAGAAACATGCAAATTTTGAGAGTGTGGAATGCTAAAAAGCTTAGCAAAAGGTTGGTAGGTACGTTAAAAGATATCACCTCACCTGTTTTATATTTCTTACTGTCGGAGAACAACATAGTTTCAATCATTTATTCAGTCTTTTGGAACAGATTAATAACTATCCAAGAACTCCCATACTTTTCAAATGGGCAGTGATTGCCCAGTACTGTATAATTTGATATTCAAAACAGACTCTGGATTGTGTTTACCTTACAGAAAGAGGCACACAGGGTGGAGAGCAAAACTTATTGTCTATATGTGTGGGGTGCTTTATCCTTGTACAAAGTTGAAGCTTTTGATTGACATTTGAGCCCCTGGTGGTGCAGTGGTAAAACTGCCGCCCTGTAACCAGAAGGTTATAAGTTCGATCCTGACCAGGGGCTCAAGGTTGACTCAGCCTTCCATCCTTCCGAGGTCGGTAAAATGAGTACCCAGAATGTTGGGGGCAATATGCTAAATCACTGTAAACCGCTTAGAGAGCTTCCAGCTATAGAGCGGTATATAAATGTAAGTGCTATTGCTACTGCTATTGCTATTTATTCCTGCGTGGGCATCCATAGCGATACAGAGGATAGAAGTGTTTGTTTGTTTGCTTGTTTGCTTGCTTGCTTGCGAACATAAGAACAGCCCTGCTGGATAAGGCCCAAGGCCCATCTAGTCCAGCATCCTGTTTCACACAGTGACCCACCAGATGCTGCTGGAAGCCTACAGGGAGGAGATGAGGGCATGCCCTCTCTCCTGCTGTTAGTCCCCTGCAACTGGTCAGAGGCATCCTGCCTCTGAGGCTGAAGGTGGCCTATAGCCCTCAGACTAGTAGCCATTGATAGACCTCTCCTCCATGAAGTTATCCAAAGCCCTCTTAAAGCCATCCAAGTCATTGATGTGGTTCTCTGCCACCACATCTTGTGGCAGAGAATTCCACAAGTTGATTGTGTGTTGTGTGAAAATGTACTTCTTTTTGTTGGTCCTAAATCTTTTGGCAATCAATTTTATGGGATGACCCCTGGTTCTAGTGTTGTGTGAGAGGCAGGGAAAATTCTCTCTATCCACTTTCTCCACACCATGCATGATTTTATAGACCTCTATCAAGTCTCCCTGCAGTCATCTTTTTTCTAAACTAAAAAGCCACAGGTGTTGTAGCCTTGCCTCATAAGGAAGGCGCTCTAGGCCCCTGATCATCTTGGTTGCCTGCTTCTGCACCTTTTCCAGTTCTACAATGTCCTTTTTTAGATGTGGTGACCAGAATTGTATGCAATACTCCAAGTGTGGCCACACCATAGTTTTATAGAAGGGCATTATAATATAAGCAGTTTTATTTTCAATCCCCTTCCTAATTATCCCTAGCATGGAATTTGTTCCTTTCACAGCTGCTGCACACTGAGTTGACACTTTCAATGAGCTGTCCACCATGATCACAAGATCCCTTTCCTGGTCAGTCATTGACAGCTCATATCCCATCAGCATATATGTGAAGTTGGGATTTTTTGTCCCAGTGTACATCACTTTACAGTTGACAACATTGAACCGCATTTGCCGTTTTGTTGCTCAATCCCCCAGTTTGGATAGATCCTTTTAGAGCTCCTCACAATCTGTTTTGGATTTCACTACCCTAAATAGTTTGGTATCATCTGCAAATATGGCTACCTCGCTGCTTACCCCAACTTCTAGATCTTTTATGAATAGATTAAAAAGCACCCCTCTGAGTATAGATCTGTGGACAAATCCATTGTGAAAACTCTCCATTTATACCTACCCTCTGTTTCCAATCCACATTTATTCCCTTGTCCTCCTATCCCATGACTGCCAAGTTTTTTCAAGAGTCATTGATGAGGAACTTTGTCAAAAGCTTTTTGGAAGTCCAGGTATACTATGTCACCCAGATCACTTTTATCCACACAGCTGCTGACACTCTCAAAGAACTCCAAAAGGTTTGTGAGGCAAGATTTACCTTTGCAGAAGCCATGCTGGTTCTCCCCCAGCAGGGCCTATTCTTCTTGTCAATTTTATGCTTGAGAATGTTTTCCATCAATTTGCCTAGAACAGACCTGGAGACTAGTCTCATGATTGCAGAAAATCAGGCTAGCCTCTGCTAGCCCAATTTTCTGTAATCGTGAGAACCACCAGGCTCAGCTGCGAGCCCAGTGGTTCTAGAGTGGGTAACCCGCTCAAGTACTCCTGCCTTAAAACTGGGTTTGCAGAGCGAGCGCTCCCAAAACCCAGTTTTCAAGGTCATGAGTAGCCGCCGTGTTGCTCTGTGCAGCACCTACTTACGAGGAGACCCCCGGAGGGGAAGCGAAAAGCCACCTCCCGGCTCTGGGGGTCTCACCAGTATGCCCTGCATGCTGGCGCAGGGCATACTGGAGCTTCCAGGGGCCATGCGGCCCCCGAATGCCCCAGCCCCCACCAGCTTAGCCCACTCTCCCCGCTCAACTTCTCAAACCGGGTCTCACTGATCATGAGACCCGACTCATAAAGTTAACCGGCCTGTAATTTCCCAGATTGCCCCTTGATCCCTTTTTGAAAATCAGTGTTACATTTGCTACTTTCCAATCCTCCAGTACAGAGCCTGATTGCAGGGATAAGTTATATATATTTTGCAAGGAGGTCAGCAATTTCACATTTGAGGTCTTTAAGGACTCTTGGATGGATGCCGATGGGCCTTGGCAATTTCTTTTAATTATTTTTTCAGTTTAGAATATCATCTCTTGTCACTTCTATCTGACTCAGTACTTTAGCCTTTGTCTCTGAAAAGCCTGGTACAGGAACAGGTATATGCTCAGTATCCTCTGCCATGAAGTCAGATGCAAAGAACTCATTTAGCTTCTCTGCAACCTCCATATCCATATCCTCCATATCCTCCCTAATAATCCCTTTCACTCCCTCATTGTCTAATGGTCCAACCGCCTCTCTGGCAGGTTTCCTGCTTCTGATGTATTTAAAGAATACATCAGAAGGGGAATTGTTATTCCCCTTGATTCTTTTAACTAAATGTTCCTCAAACTCTCTTTTGCCTCCCTTATTGTCACCTTGCATTTATTTTGCTAGAGTTTCTGTTCCTTTGTGTCCTCTTCATTTGGGCAGGCCTTCCAATTTCTGAAGGAAGTCTTCTTCCCCTTTATAGCTTCCTTGACTTTACCTCTTAGCCATGCTGGCATCCTCCCAGTCTTGGTGGTACCTTTCCTCCTTTTTGGTATGCATTCTAACTGGGCTTCTAGTATTGTGGTTTTAAGTAAATTGCATGCATTCTGGAGCAAAATGACTCTCCTGATTTTCCCTTTCAGTTTTCTTTCCACTCAACTCCTCATTTTGGAGAAGTTTCCTCTTCTGAAATTCAAAGTGTATGTGCTAGACTTCCTTGCTGAATCTCTCCCTGCATGTATGCTGAATTTGATTGCACTATGGTCACTGTTCCCTAAAGGGTCGATGATACTAACATCCCACACCAGGTCCTGGGTGCCACTCAGGATTAAGTCCAAGGTTGCCTTCTCTCTGGTTGGTTCCATGACCAACTATTCTAGGGCACAGTCATTTAGCGTATCTAGAAATCTGATCTCTTTGACATTACCTGACTGTGAATTTACCCAGTCTATGCGTGGGTAATTGAAGTCACCCATTATTACTGCCTGCCTCTTCTTGATGCCTCCCTGATTTCCTTCTGCAACTCCCAGTCACTGCCAGCATTTTGATCCAGAGGGTGATATCACATCCCCAGTAGCACATTTCCTTTCAGGCCTTGTATTGTCACCCACAGGGTTTCTGCAGAGGACTCTGGTCCTCCTAGGTTTTCTAGCTTGTTAGATTCTATCCCTTCCTTACAATACAGTGCTACTCCACCTCCAAGGCGCCCCTCCCTGTCCTTTCTATAGAGTTTATATTCAGTGATAACAGTGCCCCACTGGTTCTCACTGTTCCACCATGTTTCAGTTATGCCCACTATATATACTTCTTCATTAGCAACCAAGCACTCCAGCTCTCCCATCTCAGCTTGTAGGCTTCTGACACTGGCATATAAGCTGCTATATTCTGAATCTCTTACCTGGTGTATGCTATCTTTGGGCTCTTTGCTCTCTTTGATCAGCTAGCACAGCCTTCTGTCTGCAATTTATGTGGTTCTACTGTGTCCCCTTCTGTTTTATCTGAATCTTTTACACCCTCGCACTTTAAGAGATGGCATTTGCTGAACTGGATACTGCCCAGCTCCTGTCAGCTATTCCCCAGGCATCATTTAAAGCTGCCCTGCGACCTTTTTGATTTTAAGCTTCTTTATTTTTGCTTGCATGCTTATTTTGAATTCCCCATGAAAATCTACAGGGCAGCTTGTAAGAACTGGTAGTGTACTGTGACACATAAATTAATAAAATCAGGCTTCTGTGACACTCTGGGTGTGCCTTCTTCCAATTAGATTTCTCTGAGACCTGGTAATTCTGTTAGGCAGTGCCTCAGAAATAATCAAGTGATACATGCAAATGACCCACCCTCAGAGGATGTCACCTGCTACTGCAGCATCTCTGAATCAGTCACTATTCTATAAAGTTGTTCACACAACCAAAGCTTACCCAGCCTGGGGAAGGCTGGGGGGAAGACAGGAGCCATCCTGCCTTCCCCCACATGATGTACACTGCTCTTGGGCTTACCAGGATCGCATACCCACATGGCCAGCGAGGGAACAGGGAGAAAGCAGGCTGTAGTGGTGCATTGGGGTGGACGAGCGTGGTGTATTGAGAAATTTTCCTGCCATCAGACGCTCTAGCCACCCAGCTCTGTGGCTGTTTGGGCTGCAGGCAACCTGAGGAGACACACAACCAGGGAATAGGGTGGAAAGTGTGCTCATGCCCTTCCACCTTGGTAAAAGCTTGAGGAGAATACTCGGGCTACCTGGCTGGACAGTGCTGGGATTGGGCCCAGTCCCAGTGCTCCACATGAGTAGCCCTACCTGGGAAAGGCTGTGTAAACCCGGGTAGGGCTGCTTGTGTGAACAGCCACTATATGTGCTTCCTTCCCACTTGAAAAAAAACTGGGTGGCATCAAAACTTTTGGTGGAGTGGTACACCTTTGACACCCACTTGTTGGTGCAGTGGTACACCTTTGACAGACACACCATTGCTGGATGGTTCTTCTTGTGAGTAAGCCTAGGGACCATGTGTGTTAACCCAAGGGAAAGGGGCTGGGGCCCCCTTCGCCAACTTTATTGTACAGAAAATAGAGCGGAACCATTCAATGATTCCTGGGTGGGACTATCTTTTAAACCTGGCCCCATGTATCTTCCCAGCAATCTCATTGGGTTGCCCTGTGTATAGTGCCACCGTGACTGCATGTGCTTATGAACATACTTCTTTATCAATCCATTTTCTGAGCGCAACGCATATAGTGCCCATCTTGCCATTCCGTTCCCTTTCTCACCTGATTGTCAGGAGGTAGAAACCAGGGACACAGTGGGAGGTGGGCATCCCCCCACATGCGGCTTTCCCATTTGACAGACAAAGTTTGGGATGGGATGTGGCATCATCCCTGTTGCCAGGCAATGGCTTGAGTAGTTCGGAGACAGGGGTGAGGCAATTGCTGGGAGAGGCGGCCACTGAGAAGCACAGCAGTCATGAAGTGGGCATATTCCTGGGCAGGTTTGAGCCACCTCTTTATGATTTCTGTTCCAGAATCAGCATGAAACCATGGTTATGGTGGCATCTGCATTTGGACGTAATGCTGCCACCCCCAAACCTCTCAGGTTGGAACAGCAAAACTCACAGCAAACCAAAGGTTCAAAATGGAATTTAGCAAGGGAAAGAACAGGTTGTTTTTGCCACAAAACCAGTTACATGCATTTTCATGTACAAGAATTCCAATCTCTGCCCCATTTAACTGTGGTTTCATATTATGTGTGAAGAGGGCTATCATTAATAACTAACACAATGAGGAAAATTACTCTAAATTGTCCCACTGAAATTAAAAGGACAATTTAGGCATTAATTAGGTTCAATGGGAGTACTCTGATTAATTTTCCTCTTCATGTCAGCCAATATTATTATTATTATTATTATTATTATTATTATTATTATGCTATTTACACACAGTCTACCAGATGTTATTGACTGGATTTGGTACTTTGACTATTGGGCCCTTTCCAAGTGTCTAGAATAACTAAAGAAGAAAAAGATATTGTTGTAGTATTCGTGCTGTCCTGAGTAGTGTGGCCTTCTGTAGTCGATGTGTTGTAATTTTATTGCTTCCCAAGGTGTAGAGGTGGTTTTCAAATTCTTTTAGTACTGCACCAAGGGCACATGTTGTTGTTGTTGTATACTGTGGGGTTTTTTTTAATGTTATCAACATGATTTACATAGAATAAAAATGTGGCTCTTTCTCCAAAGAGTCCACACTCTAAAAAGAAACTCAAAGTAGACACTGGCAACAACCACTGTAGGGATACTGTTCTGGGGCAATTGCTCTGCCCCTCCAAAATATAAATAGAATCATAGAATAGAATGTAAATTTTATATGGGCAGGGGATGTTTATTTGTATGAAGGAGCATTCAGTCATGCAGCTTCTCACTTGCAGTCTGATATAGATGGTGTTTTAAAAATATACATAAACAATTAACTCTTTTAGCTACCCTTCAAATTATATCAGATATTTCATCATTATGGTGATGTGGGCAATTTGACATGCACTTTTAAAAGAGAATAGACACATTGTCATTACCGCATGGCATGCATAAGGAAGGCACGTGTCTCACAAGCACATCCTGTCTTCTAGCCTTTGTTTCTTTTTATAAACCTGTAATATGCATAAATAACACTAAATAAGATAATGAATTATTTTAAGTAAAATGGTATGTACATTAATTTACAAGTCCTACTGGCATCTTTTTCTGTACATCCTTGGTAAGTCAAAAATAGCATGGGTAGCATGTGATGTGTGAGAAACTTTGCCAGAATGGTCTTGATTGAGCATTAACACAACTTTATTTAACCTGTTGGATTCCATAAAATGTTCTGGGATATGCCCAGATATGTTATGGGAAGAGACCAATTGAAGAGATTCAGAGACCAATTGTTGGACTTTCCTTGCCACCTATGGCACATAGACCTCTCCAGTTCACAAGGGCTCTTTCTCCTTCCATAGCCATGAATAGGGAAGACTCACTTACACAGATGGGGCTGATTCACTTTTAAAGTGCTATGAGCTATAATCCCAAGGACTACATGGAAGAGATCTATATCTTTCCTCAGCAAAGCTTCAAGCATTTTGTTTTTTCAGCAGATACAAACCAGGTGATTTCTGCTCCTGCTGGGGGAGAGTCTTTATCAGCACTTTTGGGAGGAGAGTAGCAGGGAATGTTGGGAGTTTTTAAAAAACCCAGCAAAAACCAAACTAGATGATCAGTGCTGTCCAAGTAGGATATGTTCACTAGAATCCATATAGAATATTTCATAGCTATCTTCAGATAAAATCATTCTCATGTTCACTGAGGAGGGAGAGCAAGATCACATTGAGGAACCTCCACACATTCAGTACTCCCAATTGCAGATAAATGCTGAATGCACTGATGCTCAGGATTTTTTATTCTGATGCTCAGGATGTGGCCAAGAAGTGCAATCCTGCCGCTCCCTCTCAAGTGTTTAGTGAATGCAAGGATGCTTTTTTCTTAAGCTGGCTCATGGCTTATTCTTGTCTGGCCTGTAAGCTACACACAGCCCTCCTTTCACCTATTAAGGCCTTTCACCCATTAAAGCTTTCCCATTTTCTTTCAGAATAACTGGCCTTTAGGAGAGCCATCACACAAAAACAGTGAGAAGCTATACATGTTGATGGTAAGAAAACCATGCCATTGACATTGCTATTGAACCAGTAATTCGTACCTTAACGTTACTTCATGGGAGCATATAGTCTGTGAAGGCCAGAACTGCTCCTGTGAACTAGGGGGGAAAGTGGTTAAGAACATAAGAACAGCCCTGCTGGATCAGGCCCAAGGCCCATCTAGTCCAGCATCCTATGTCACACTGTGGCCCACCAGATGCTGCTGGAAGCCTACAGGCAGGAGTTGAGGGCATGCCCTGTTTCCTGCTGTTACTCCGCCGCAACTGGTACTCAGAGGCATCCTGCCTTTGAGGCTGGAGGTGGCCTATAGCCACCAGACCAGTAGCCATTGATAGACCTCTCCTCCATGAAGTTACCCAAAGCCCTCTTAAAACCATCCAGGTTGTTGGCTGTCACCACATCTTGTGGCAGAGAATTCCACAAGTTGATTATGGGTTGTGTGAAAAAGTATCTCTGTTTGTTGGTCCTAAATTTCTTGGCAATCAATTTCATGGGATGACCCCTGGTTCTAGTGTTGTGTGAGAGGCAAGGAAATTTCTCTCTATCTACTTTCTCCACACCATGCATGATTTTATAGACCCCTATCATGTCTCCCTGCAGTCGTCTTTTTTCTAAACTAAATTGCCCCAGGTGCTAGAATATGGCATCTGGCCATAGCCTTGTCCCACCACCCATTGAATCATCAGGAGAGGTCGGTCCACAGTTGCCAGCAGCTCGTTTGGTGGCTACTCGGGGACAGGCCTTCTCTGCTGCTACCCCAGAGCTTTAGAACGCACTCCCTGCTGAAATAAGAGCCTTCTCATCTCCGACAACTTTTTAAAAGTCTTTAAAGATGCACCTATCCACCCAGGCTTTTAATTAAATATTGTTTTAACAGTTTTATCATTGTTTTAAAATGTTGTTTTAAAATTTTTAATTGTTGTACTGTTTTAATTTTTTTGTTTGCTCTTTGTAAACCACCCAGAGACATGGGTTTGGGGCGGTATAGAAGTGTGTTTAATTAATTATTTTAAAAAGTGCTCTAGGCCCCTGATCATCTTGGTTGCCCTCTTCTGCTTCTGTTTCTTTGGACTGGTCCCAACAAGCCTAGTGCCCTTAGAAACTGGGTTTCATTTTTATACAGTCTCTCATTCGTGCTTTTTCCAGTGGGTAGCCATGTTAGTGTGTTTCAGCAAAAATAACAAAGAGTATTCTGGCAAAGACTAACACATGTCTTGTGCCATAAGCCTTCAAGGACCTCAGTCCACTTGAGATTTTTGCACTTCCATTGTTGTTTACAGTTACTAATGTTCATTGTGTCCTTCTTATGCCATCAGGAACATATTTTTGGTAGGCAAATAGCATTTATGGGGTCAGGGGAGAGCAGCAAAAATCGCTCCAACTCCCACCATATGCATGTTCTGCTGCTTGGCAAGACTCTGGCCGAGTTCAGAGCAGTCTCTCTGTGGGGGGACAGCCACTGTTTCCCTTTGGCTGACAATAAGGCATTTCACATTATCATCTGGGTGTAGTTTGAGGGAGGGGAAAAGAAGCCCCCTCATCTCAGCCCCTATCCCAATCCCTACACAGGAACAGAGCCTCCCTCAGGCTCTCTTATTGTCTCTCTCTCTCCAGTTAATCAGGCTAGTACATGTTCCAATATGGAGAAAAAGAGCTGGCTTCTCCAAGATATCCTACAATGCATTGCACACACAGCAGACAGGCAGCCCTCATTCTGGAGTATCTCTTCTCTAACTGGCCCTTCTAGTCACAGAACTCTATGATAAAGAGCCACTGGAGGCCAGGGAACAGTATTAACAGCAATCTTCACACACAAGCAGCAGACTGAGATATGGGGGCTTCTTTTCCTCTGCAAACTGGGTTAAGATATGGGTAGAGAAGTGAGGGTACCATGTTTTGAGCAGGCTGTGTTTATAGGAATTGTGTGGGTTCACATGCTCCTGCAATCCTGGGCCTCTTTCTGCTCCATGTGTGTAAGACCTTTTTGCTTTCCCAATGTGTTGCATAAAAGTGGTAGGAGAGTGATGTAACAATGCCATATAACTTGATATGCAGAGCCAGCAGTAGCTCAAGACACCCTGGAGCAAATGCTGAGGGCACAACAATCCAGGAGGGAGTACTGCTCAGGGGTGCAGATGGAGAAAAAATCTGAAGAGGAACTCCTCAATTAAATTGGGGTGGTGGGGGGAGGAATGACAGTTTTTGGAGAGAGAGAAATATTGTTGAGGGGCTGAAGATATGGGTGATTAGCAAGTAGCAACCATCTACTACTAGCTAGAAAGTTGTTGTTGTTGCTGCTGGTGGTCCATTAAAAATGAAAGAAACCCACATCTCTTCCCATAGTAAGAGGAGTGGGCCTCCACAAAGGAGGGCTCCACAAAGATCACTTTGCCAAGGGCCCCCTTAACCTTGGAGCCAGCTCTGTTAATGTGTGTGCTCTCTTCTCTGTTAATATGTATCTGTTAATGTGTGTGCATTCTTCTCTGTTAATTATTGCACCAGTAGAAGGGAAAATGGAAAATAGAACCAGAGCACTAGAAAACCTATTAGGGGGTAATTCTTCCATCAAATTCCATTAGCTCCTGTTGAACTATGCATGGCTAACCTAGGTGCAGGATTGCAGCCTTTGTCAAGTACAAAACAGAATAGTATTTTCTATAAGAAACAGGCTGAACGTATCCCACCTCTGTTATCAATAACACTGCCCTGGTGGGTCTGTTATGTTCTACTGCCACTTACTTCTAGACCTGCTCGAATAGGCAAGTCTTTCGTTTGGTATTTGGATTTGATATGCCCTATTCTATTTGGTGCTACAAATGTCCTTTGGATGCTTCCCCTGATTCAGATTGAGTGATTCACATCCAAATATTTAATTGTCTGAAAAGGTTATAATGGAAAGAATGACCAAAATGCCTATAATGACCTTATTTGTTTGTAGAATGAAATGAAAACTACATCCTGTCCACAATGGAGGATATATTATGATTGGAACGAAACTGAGAGCTGAAGAAAGTCACTGGCCAGTTTGAGATGTCAATTTCAAAGGACTCTTTCTCATTTATGAAAGATTATCTTTTCCTTTTCAACTTTTCAACAAGTTACATTTGCCATTGAAAAACAAATGGCCGAATCTCTTCTAATCCCTCTAAATTGATTCAAACACTGATGATTCGATACAAAAGAGATTCAGATTGACCTATTCAATGCCCTATTTGACCTGAATCTCAGCCAAATTGAATAGCAATCCAAAGCTCTGCACAGTCCTACTTACTACATATTATAGTTCTTTGAACATATTCAGAAACATTGGCTCATTGTAGGTAGGTAGGTAAGTAGGCAGGCAAACAAACAAATAAGCTACTACCAAAGCTTTCTGTAAGCTATTTCTTTGCAACACCATTTAAGGTTCACTGGCACTGAACCCCAAGTTAGCAAACAAATGAATCAGACCTTCCAACTAGACAAAGATAAATGGGAATGATGTCATTTTACTCTACCCCACCTCCGCTTTCATCTGTCAACATAAAAGTGTTGTTTGTCTTTTGAAAGTCTCTTTTGTGCCTAAACTTTTACACCTGCTAAGAAAAAGAAAACCATCTTACTGTATTTACCAGAATTCAAGAGTAGGTGTTTTCCAAATTCCAAATTCTTTGGGGTTAGAAAGCAAGAAAATTCAGAGTCTTATTTCTTTCAGGTAAGTACAGTTATAACCTGTATTTAACCTCAATTTTTAGGGGATCATCTTAAATTCAGAGTTATCTTCTATTCGGGTAAATATAGTGCTTCACAAACGTATCTTCATCAGTTAACAATGGGAATTATTGCTGTGTAGTGCCAGATTGCACTATCAGAAAATAAACTTTCTAAACCATTCTTATTTGGTAACATATCCCCTCTATCTATTCAGGAAATATTCCTAGTTATAAGAACTCTAAAAACTTGTTGGAATTTAAAGACACAAGTAAAAAGTGTAAAAAAATGGTGTTATCTTATCAGTTTGACGAGGGATAAATGCCAGATTAGAGTCTGTTCAATTGCATAGTTCATTGATATTTGCATTATTTGTTAATGTTATTTGTTATTTGTTAATTATTAATGTTCCAGCACTGCTGTTGTGTCAATGAACTTCGACATTTTTTTATGTTTAAAGTTTACTCAGTGGTCTGGGTGTAGTGATGAAGGTGTGTCGCATCATGCGTCAATAGTGGGTACCCTCAGACAGCTACATTCCACACCACAATGACAATAGCACTGAATTTTCTTAAGCACAATATCTTGCACTTTGATGTGAGATATCGCCAAGTATGATCTCTAGAAAACTGTTCAACAATCAAGCAACAAGTGTGCATTTATTTCACACACAAAACAATCTGATTGCACCAAAAAAGCTCCAAGCATTAAAGGTGAAACATGATAATTAGACCCATCTCATTAGTTGAAGCTTGGCAGTAATCCAAAAATTTATCCTAATCAGAAACTGAACCTTCCTTTTATTAGCAAAACAATATTATGAAATTTCCTCATTAACAAATTACAAGGCACATTTATTTATTAGATTTAACAGTTGCCTATGAAGTGAATATGTACTGTATTATTATTCCTTGAAGACATTATGAACATAATGTATGTAGGGAGGGGGGAGTCTCTAGACACCATTATTTACAAAGACCGATTCCATTTCACTGAAATATAATCCTGAACAAATTCTCATTAAAGAAACACGTTGTTCTAGTAAGAAGTAATCTGCCTACTTTCCTTTCTCTATCCCTACAACTGGACTAAATTTGGTCCAAATTGGTTAGGCAGTTCACAAGTTAGTCCACTTGTGCCTCAAACATTCATGTGTCCGCCATCTAGAACTGGGGTGGATGACATCACAAACTATGTATTTGAGGCATTCCTATGGGTCCCTACAACTGTACATAATTTTGTACAAATTGGTTCCCACTTGCACCTCAGATGTTCATATGTCCACCATCTTGAATGTGGGTGGATGACATCATTACAATCTAAGCCACTGAGGTACCCCTGTATGTCCCTACAGCTGTAGCAAATTTGGTTCAAATCGGTTAGGCAGTTTAAAAGTGAGCCTACTTGCACCTCAAATATTCACACATCCACCATCTTGAATTCGGGTAGATGACATACTCACAAACTAGGCCATTGAAGTATCCCTATATGTCACTACAACTGTACCCGATTTGGTTCATATTGGTCCAGGTATTGCAAAGTCGATAGGGGATGAATGGATACACAGACAGACACACGGACGCAATGCAGGAGGATCTCATAAGCCTACTGGAAAGTAGGCTCAAAATCTTCTCCACATCATAATAAAATAGTCTAAACTTCAGAATGATAGCCAGGATGGTTATGAACATAATTTACTAGTGATTTACCAATTAAGAGACAACTTACTTTATCTAGACACTTCAGGAAAATGCTCAAAAATAAATGCAAAATTGGAATATGCAGTAAATCCTAATTAGTCTAGTTTAAGTTATTTTATATCCCAGCCTTTGACATTTTGCTGAGTTTTTTGTGTGACCATTTTCACCCACATTCTATGATCTTGGGGTCTCCCCTCAGTCTTCTCTGGCAAATAAAAAATAATATTTAATGAAGCAAATCATATTATCTTCAAAAGAATACTATACTAGACAAAGAGAGGGCTAGATCACACATGCACCTTCCCCCCAGATGAGAGCCGGTCTGTCACTGGGAGTGTATTACTCCAGATATCCCACAATGCACCATGTGACATGTGTGATACATTGGGGGGTCCCCCAGGAGATGGGTGCTCTAGGTGCCCATCTCTGTGTCCACTGGGACTGAACATAGCCCCAGCTAACAGACAATCCTTGAGCCTGGTTTAAGGGCTCGCTAAAAGCCAGGTTTAAAAGAGGGGCTAGGTAGTGCTGCCCTGCCGGGATCAGACCCAGTCCTGGCGGTTTTCACACATAGCCTAACCAGGGGAAGAGCTGGACATGGAGCTCTGAAACCAGGCACAGTTGCACCACAGGATAGTGGGACTCTGTGTACTAAATTTGAAGCTGATGGGCCAATTAATTGATTTTTAATAAAAAAATTTAAGACATGGAGGGTGATTCACTCTGTTTTTTAATTTCCCGGTTGATCTTTTGCAAGCCTACCACCTGGTGGCTGAATGAACAAAAAAAACGGTGAAATACCTCCCTGTCTAAAAACACTATTAAAAACCCATCAATTGGCTGATTCACTTCAAATTTAGTACGCAGAATTCCACTGTCTTGTGCTACAACTGTACCTGGTTTCAGAGCTCCATGGCCACCCCTTCCCAATTTATGATTTTTTTCTAATTTTCAATTGACCTTGATGTTACGAAGCCTTGTAGCTGGCTCTAAAGACATGTACCAACCTTGCACAAGACCTAAAGCAACTTTGTGGGTTTTTAAAAGTCAAACTTCTATGATTTTTTTTTTAAAAAATAGCAATGGTTTAAAAGAATGCAGGGTCTCCACCACACATATGCTCATATCGGCTCCTTCTCTACCTGGACCAGAAGTACTGTAAAGAGAACATGCAATGCGAACAATCCCTGTTTGGAAAAAACCTAAGAAACTGTAGCCAGACTTCAGAAGAATATGAACAGCCCCAGCTTTACTCTGAATTATGCCTGAAAACATTTATTTCCATCTATTTCTGCTTTGACTACTCTCATCCTAATTTGTCTGATGTTAGACCACTTCCTCCCATACTAAAGCTGGCAGTTTGGAAAGTCTCCGTGAGGACATTTTATGTTGGGATGGCACCATTTTCCAGACATACTTGTGAACAATAAAAAGCTTCATTCCCATCATGCCCAAATATGTGATCTAACTCATGTAAAGAATCCCAAACTACATCTGCCCTGCACATACTGTAGTCTCATTTCTTTCTGGTGCCATAGTGGTTCATGTAACTTATCTGATTCTCCTAATCTTCCACCTAAGAATTATGTTTTTTCCCCACACGTGAATTATTGAGAAAAATCTCAGCCCTAGGGCAGCCTTTAGGATTTTTGTTTCTTCTATACTACTAGGACATTTCCCCTTATTTAAAAAAATGTATTTGAAGACCAGTCCAGTTGTTCTTTATAACTACATTTTGAAAAGAAGCATGTGAATTTTCTAGTCCTATGTTAATGCCTTTGTCCTCAATCCTTACTAGGACTGAGGACAAAGGGGCATGTTTGAATGATTACACAAATATCCAAACTTTAATGGACAAGAAATTTATATATATACATCTCATATTTCCAGCTAATTCCATGCCAGCTGCACTGTCTGTTGGTGAATTTCTGGGTTTAATTTAAGATTCTGCTTCTTACTTGTAAAGCCCTTCACAACCTGGGACCAACATATCTTGAAGAGCATCTCTCCACTTGCCTTTGAAGGTTGTCATCAAGAGCCCCTGATCTGACTGAGTACATTTTTCTGTGTGGTAAAAGGCCATGGTAAGGAGCAGGGTTCTGACAATGGTTGTCCTGGTTTCCCCTTGACATTCATCAGTGCTCTGTGCTCATAGTTCATAGGCATCTCTGTAAAGTACATGCATTTCTCAGGGCCTTTAGTTCAATGGAGGGAGAAACATGTCTTGACTTTGGTGCTGTCACTGTTTAGTTTTAATGTTCACCATTTTTATCACTTTGTTGTATGGCAAGAAGCTGTTTATACATTATTTTAATTGGTTTTGAGTGCCACCTTCAGTATTTGTAGAAGGGTGAGGTATAAAGGATTTAAATGAGGATGGGTGGTATAAAACTGTGAAGAAGAAGAGGAGGAGGAGGAGGGGGAGGAAGAGGAAGAAAGCACTTTGCAGTAATCATGCCATGACATGACAAAGGTATGGATAATTGTGGCCAGATCTTCCTTCTTGAGAAAGGGACGCAGCTGGCATACTAGCAGAAGCTATGCAAAGGCACCCCCGGCCACTGCCTCCAGTGGAGCATCCAATAGCAGAGCCAGGTCTAGCAACAATCTCATTACACGAGAAACAAAGAAGGAATGGTGTTGCTTTCATCGTCAGGAACAATATAGCAATCACAGTACTTGGGTACAATGCAGTCAGTAACCGTCTAATATCAATTAGATTTTGTGGACAACCCTTTAACATGACAGTTCTTCAAGCCCCAATGACTGATGCAGGAGAAGAGGAAGTTGATGGGTTTTATGCTCAAGTTCAGTCTGAAATTGACAGAACATGCAAGCAAGATGTGCTGCTGGTGGTTGGAGACTGGAATGCCAAAGTTGGAAATGGTAAAGAAGAAAACACAGTTGGACTGTATGGCCTAGGAAACAGAAATGAAGCAGGGGAATGACTTATTCGTTTTTGCCAAGCCAATGATCTCTTCAGTCCTAACACATTCTTCATACAACCAAAGCGATGCCTATACATATGGACTTCACCAGATGGAGTACATAGAAATCAAATTGATTATGTTATTGGTGCAAGGAGGTGGAAGAGTTCAGTTATAACAGCAAAAACATGGCCAGGGGTCAATTGTGCAACAGATCATAAACTGCTCATGTGCAAGTTCCAAGTCAAGCTAAAGTGGAAAAACAAAGCTATCCAGCTTCCACAATATGATCTTGAGAATATATCCACCATTTTCAAGTAAAACATCAGAAACTGCATTGAAGTTCTGAACCTCATTGATAGGGAACCAGAGGAACTATGGAATGAAATCAAAGAAGTGGTTAAGGACGAATGTGAAAAGAGACTGCCAAGACCAAGAAGCAGAAGAAAGCAAAATGGATGTCAGAGCAGATGGTGGAAATTGCCAAGAAGAGGAGAGAAGCCAAAGTCAAGAAAGATAGAGACCTCAGGAAAGAACAATAGGGAATTTCAGAAAGCTATTAGAAGAGACAAGGAGCAGTATTACAATGACATCTGTAAAGACCTAGAGGATGGAAATAGACACAGAAAAACAAGGAAAGTTTTCCAAAAGATCTCTGAACTCAGAAGGAAGTTCCAACTTCGAATTGGTATATTAAGGGATGCCAAAGAACAGATAGTAACTGATTCAGAGAATATCAAACAGAGATGGAAGGAGTATACAGAAAATCTGTACAGCGGGGACATCAACATCCAAGATACTCTAGAAGATATTCCCTACTTGCAAGAACCTCTAGTATGAGAAGATAAAGTTAGATCAGCACTCCGGTCATTACCAAGTCTGAAGGCTACAGGAATTGATGGAATAGCTACAGAAATATGGCAGGCAACAGAAGAAGAATCAATCAAGGTTCTAACCAAACTATGCCAGCAAATCTGGAGAACAACACAGTGACCAACAGATTGTAAGAGGTCAGTCTACATACACATACCAAAGAAAGAAGACTTAACAGATTGTGCAAACTATTGCACAATATCCTTAATTTCACATGCTAGCAAAATAATACTCAGGATCATCCAACCCAGATTAGAGCCCTACATGGAAAGGGAAATGCCAGATGTTCAAGCTGGTTTCAGAAAAGGCTGAGGAACAAGAAACATCATTGCTGATGCATGCTGGATAATTGAGAAAGCCAAAGAACACCAAAAAGAAGTCAATATGTGCTTTATTGGCAACAGAAAAGTCTTCGATTGCACCATTGACCATGTCATGTTGTAGAATGTCCTTAGGAAAATTGGCATCCCAGAACATCTCATTGTTCTCATGAGAAACCTTTACACAGGACAGCAAGCCACAGTCCTGACGGATCCTGGTGAAACAGACTAGTTCCAGATTGGCAGAGGAGTAAGACAAGATTGTATACTTTCTCCTTATTTATTCAACATATATGCTGAACATACTGAAAGAAGCTGGATTGGAAGAAGATGAGTGTGGTTTTAAAGTTGGAGGAAGAAACATCAATAACCTGTGCTACGGTGATGACACCACTCTGACAGATAATAGATAAGAGTGTGGATGATCTGAAGCTCTATATAGGACTGGAACTAAATGTAAAGAAGACTAAACTAATGACAACGGGTACAGCAACCACCCTCAGAATTGATAATGAAGACATTGAAGTGGTGGATAGCTTCTGCCTTTTAGGATCGACCATCAACAGGAGGTTTTTCCACTATGCTATATTAACAGAAAAAAGTGAATTAAAAAATGCTTACAAAATCACATCACCAGAAGAAATCTTACAAACTGTGCACTATACTGGGCAATTTTACCATTTTCTGATCCACAACTCTAATCTGTTGTTAAGTACCAATGTGGTATCATAGCATAAATTCCCAGCCTGCTAAATATTGAAACACAAGAGCTGACAAGTTATTCACTGATCAGAAAGAAACACTTGAGGGGCTGATTTGAAGCAGGCTTAATTCCTGGTATGGGATGCTAATGGAGGCTGAACCTTCCTGAACAAATACTTTCTCCCAGGCTGAAATCTAGCCAAGACAAAGATACTACCAAAAATAACCCCTTTGGCCTCTCTGCAATTTCTGTGAGTGTGCCATGCAATGAAAAAGGAGAAGAGATTATTTAAATGTGAAGCTTCTAAACTATTAAAATTCTTTACACCCTCACAGACAACAGTCTTATGGAAATCCTGGATTAAATGGGACTTTAGTTTTTCAGAGTGGTTTCAGTGGTTTCAGAGTGGACCTTGTGCTTCCTTCCACTCAGCATTTCCATCTCATGCAAAATAGATCTTCACAACTCCCTTGGCATGTAGATGAGCAAGTTTTTGGAAATGCAGGGACACTCCGTACATCATCCTGCTCCCTTTTGCATCATCATCAAATGTGCATTTACTCTCAGAGCCTCCACTCTGACATTTGGCTTTTAATGTGAGGTGCAGTATTCATTTGGGAGAGCTTTCAAGAGGCGATTCATCCTCATGTGAAATTTGCCATTGTACAATCACATTAGAGACTAGGGTTGCCAACTCTGACTGTAGCTATTCCTGGAGGTTATTCACACATGGCTTCATGCCTCGGGATATCTGAAGAGAGAATCTCCTACGCAGCAGATTTGCAAGATGTTTAATTTGGGGCATTAAATGGACAGTTCACATAGCATTAGCTCCTCTCCGCAATCCCTGGCAGATCTTTTTCCTGTGCATTTGCACCAGCTGGTTCCAGGTTTTTCTTCCAACCAATCCTCACAGAGGACGAGTTGAGAGACTTTTTGTTTTGTTTTGTTAGTTTGACAGCCTTGTAGAAGAACAGCATGATGGGTTGCCAAGGGATCAGCAGCAGAACTCTTAACCCAAGCATGCAGAATCTGACCCAAATCTTTGCTGATTTTTAGAATGAACTTGCCTTTGTGAGTGAATGCCTTCATCCCCTCATGATCCCCTACCCACCACAGCCCAGAGGCAGGGAAGTTTAAAATAGAAATCATTGCATTCTCTGTCATGAAGAAAAATGCAGGCAAATCAGCTCAAAAAAGGGAGGGGCTCATGTTACAGCAGACTGTAGTCTCCATTCTGCATATCTAAAGTCTATGTTAAGTCCCACATTTTGCAGTTTGTGCTTGCACTTAACTCAGGAATTTCTCCCTCCCCCTCCCCTGGACTCCCTCCACAGAATTTCACCAATCTGCTAAAAACCCTCCCCCTCCAGCGCTTGCAGTTGCAAATACTCAGAGCTGTCAGAATCCCCTTCATTGAGTTTTGAAAAATGCCAAATGTTGAAAAACGCCACTCCACACATCAAGGTAAAGTGGTGGGGCATAACAGGCTTTTTTCAAAAGCCACTGGAAATAGAGGATTATTTTAAGCAGGACATAAATTGGGCTATGCCACAATGTGCAGCCTCGATTCGGGGGGAAACAGAGTCCTGTCTGTACTGGTCCCTGATAGCCCGAAGGGACTTCAAAGTAAAGGCAGCTGATATGTGGACTCACACTCTCCATTGCAAAGGAGATTTGGACGTAAATCCTTGTCTGTAAAGCCTCCTGGAGCCCCCCCCCCGCCCACTTCTTCTTCAGGTTTTGTTACCAGTTTTGTCACCATTTCAAACCATTGAAATCTCCTGGACTGCTTTCGACTGTCAGCTGGAAACTGAGGCAAATTCCTGGAGACTCCAGGCCAATCCTGGGAGACTGGCAACCCTATTAGAGGTCTACACCATCCCAGAAATGGGTTTAAATGAATCATTGAGCAGCTGGCCAGTTCTGGGACTTCCTGTTTTAAAAGCATCAAGCATGTGCACTGCACAGTGTTCCTGAAGCTTCCATTTGACCCTGACCCTTGACACTATTCAAAATCACACAGAAGGAAGTTCAGCAAATCAATGACTGATGCTTATATTAAGTGTTGTGAATATATGTACAAGAAGATGGACTTGGGCGGGGTTGGCATTGTTGAGCAGCGGCTTATGGCCCTCATACGGAATTTGCCTTTTAAAAGACAATGCAAAAAGTGGGGTTTTTTTTACCCCGGGCATCAGAGGTGCTATTACCCCCAGACCTTGGGGACCTGGTTCATGGCCTTCGAGGTCCAAGGAGGCCTCCAAAGGCCCAGGGGGACCCCCTGCTGCCATCCCACCCCACACCAGCCCCTCCATTGCCCCTTGGAGCCAAACGGTGGTGCCAAAAACTTCAAGAATTCTAGCCACCACATGCACAGATAGGGGTGGGGGTGAGCCGAGCAGGACTCCCCCACCCCCGTGGCGGTGGCGGGCAGAGTGGGAGAGGCCGCTGGGCCTGACTGTTCGACCCAGTGGCCTTTGAGAACGCTGAGGTGCTCCAGCGTGCCTGCACAGTTAGAATAGAGTGTCACAAGCCTGTGACGTTAGGGCTTGTGACGCTCTATTCCAACTGCACAGGCACGTTGGAGTGGGCCTGCTTGGCTCATCCCCAACCCCCTGGCCTTGCACAGAGTGGCTAAAATTCTTGAAGTTTTCCGCACAGCAGTTCAGCACTGCGGGGCAGCGGCAAGGTGGGGTGGCAGCAGAAGCCCCCACCCCCGGACCTTTTGGTGCTGCGGTTCAGTGCGGCGGGGCAGTAGCCTTCAAGAAATGCAGGTTTAACTTTTCAAAAACTTCAACTTTTTAATTTTAAAGCGGGGCGGGGGGTGGGCTCCGAAGCCCTTTAGGTCTGGACACCAAAATTACCTAGGTATGCCCCTGCTGGGCATAGATCAGGCTAAGCTCCAATGAGCAATGAAAACCCCAAATTGTGTATGGAGTGCTCACCGATAGCACACAGCGACTTCGACTTGAAGCTGGATGATATGTGAACACATACTTGCCCTTCCATGGTTAAGCAAAGTAAAATCACAGCCTGGGAATGCTCTTGCTTATTTTATCCATATTTTATGCACATTCCATGTTGCTAACAAATTGATTGTAGCCCAAGTTTTACAAACATGTCTATTGATTTTCCTCCATGACTCAGCCACTGAGTCCATCGTTCATTGTCATAAATAATTTCTAGAAGTAATAACAGCCAAGGTGGTGCCTGCTGCAAGAAAACTCCTTGATGTGGACATGTCCATGATTCAGGACACTCTTGATCTGGAGGGCAAATATACGCTGCAGTTATTCCATGTCGGATGACCCCAGCTATGCTGTCAACTGTCCTTAATGTTTGAATGACAGTTTCAGATGCCGTGATCAGGCTTCTCAATCCTCCTCCTGTTTTTTTTATTGGGCTTCTCCTGTGCTTCTTTAGGAGTTACCACAGGCCATTAGTGCTACCACAAGTCAAACACTTTCCAAAGTTGAAATTAAAATAGATTGGATTGGTGATAATTGCTTAGTAATTAAACTCTGAAACTCTGAAATGTGCTAGAAGATCATTCACACTATTGGTCTTCCTGACAACAGTTCCTAGTAGGAAAACATATGTTTTAAATCAGGTGACTTTAATGATGTTCTGAAGCCTGCTATTTTGGTTGGGGGCTGGTCACAACTATATAATGCCTTAACACCTTGTCCTGTCATAAGCATTGCTATCATAAGCATCTGCTAAGGTTGGTTTCCTGATATTTCATGTATTGAAAGAATTAAGAATACCAGAGATATGCAAAATTCCAGAGAATTTCCGGTGGCTATTCCCTTTTATAGATTGAAAGTGTAAGAGGACCTGCTCCTCATATTAATTTTAAGTTGCAGTTCTATGCCCACATATTTGGGAGTAAGTGCAATTGGACACAGTGGCCCAGTTCATATGTACAAGTTAATTGGAGTTAAGCATGGCTGAGGTTTCAGTTCTTAACTCCAAATCATCAAACCATGGCCAGCCATTCACCAAACCATGGCCAGCCAAACTCCAGTTGAAGGAGAGGGGAACCTCTCCCTGCTGCCCAGCTGCTGAGGCACATCCCTGCCGCCTCTATACTGGAGTTTGGAAAAGGCATGAAACAGTGGTTATAGCTGAGTCAGCATTTGGGTGTAGCACTTGGCAGCAAAATCTCAATTGTTGGTGGCAAAACTTAGGGATAACACAAGGTTCCAACTGGAGTTTGGTGAGGCAAACTGGAGTTAGCTTTTGGCCCGTAGCTGTGGTTTCACACTTTCTGGCATACTGAAGTTACAACCTCGGCTAATTATAACCGTGGTTATCCTGTACGTCTGAACTCAGCCAATGGCACTTACTCCTGAGTAAAATATTATAGAATTGTGCTGTATATTTGCTATTCTATAGTACCTGCTAGTATTACTTAGTTGTGGAACACAATAGAAACCAGCCTTGCATATGCCGAACTTTTAGGCTAGTGTTATGATTAGCAATACTTCATGCTTCTTCCTGGTACTTGAATTTTCCTTTCTCCAGGGGTCCAAATGCCTGAGCCAGGGGAGGTCCCTCATATGTTGAGGTGAAGTGGCTACCTCAGGCAGCAGATTACTGGGGTGTCCTCAGGGTGGCAAGATGCCCCCCCTCCAGTGCCATCAGAGCAGCTCTTTGGGACCCATCTGACTCTTGCAAGGCACGTGTCACTCCTTGCAAAGCTTGCAAGAAACACAAGGAGAGATGAAGAGGCTTCTGGAAACCCCTCTCCCTCCTTCCCTCCCTGCCTCCCAGAAGCTTGCAAGGGTGAGTTTTGAAAGGAGGCTGCTTCCTATCAGGATTGTGGGGCAAGGCATCACTTAGTGCCTCGTCTCTGATGCCACAATACCTTGAGCTGCCCCTGTCCTGAATTCATGTGATAAAATCCAGATCTCTCCATTTCATATAATGTTTCGTTATGATTTCCCACCCCTCCCCTTGCTGTCATGATTGCATTTTGCCATTGTGGCTACAGTTCATGGCTCCTTAATCCTGGCCACAAGTATTTTGGGTGTTAACATTACACAAAGCAAGAAACTGAAGCATCAGTAAGCTAGAGACAGAATTCTTGCTCGGCTATAATTAAACTGATATTATGTATTCTAAACAATTGACCATGAGATAAACATCATATTAATTTACAGGGGAAGTTGCTTAGGTAACCTCCAAAAAGCCATTGTTCTTGTAACTAGGATACATTTACATTGACAGTACAATGGCTCTGTCTAGATATGGTCCCCAAGGACACTTCCGAAGAAAACTGTCAAAGTCTCAAACAGCTATGAGAGACAAACACCATGTCCTGAGAGAATTGTTTCCCCATCATAAGACTGTCAGGGAATAGTATTGGTTGTTCCTCTATATTGTTATGCACCTAAAGCAAGTGTCTGCCTTTATGTGTGGCCCCTGATTTGGGATGGGTGGGTGGACTATGTGACAAATGTTTATCTCCATTTTACTTGCAAGTAACAAGTAAAACCTTATGTGAATTGGATTTGACTACTATTCTCAGTGGGATCAGATCTCTGACCTCCTAAAGTAAGCAGAGAAACTACCAGTATAAATGACAGCTCTTGTGATAATTTTGACAAGGAGATGACTCTTTTCTTAGCTCTATCACAATACCAAATGATGTTATGAGGGACAGTGATAGGCAGAAGACTATAGAACCTTTGGAAGCTTGCACTGAAATGTTCTTTATAAAATATAGTTAATGCATACATTAAATATATACAAGATAAGCCTGATCACTAATCTTTTTAAAAGGGGGTAGATTCATTGTTGTCTTTCCTTTAGATGCACCTCTTGTGCCTGACACAGGGTCCTCTCTGGTTGTCCATGGGCAGGGACATGACCTACTGGGCAGGTGGGCAGGTGGTGGGGAGGCTTCCCAAATCTTGCCTTCCCACCAGACATTCATTGTTTTCCTGATGGGGGCCCACTCTGCGCGCCCACACAATCAGCCCTGCTCCGTGCAGTGTGGAGCAGGGTGGATCACTCTGAGGCCAGGATTTGTCCCAGCTTCCGGGAAACCCACAATGCACCACGTGACACACATGATGCATTGGAGGATTCCCCCAAGAGATGGGCGCTCTAGGTGCCCATCTTTGTGTGCAGCTGGCCTGGAAACAGCCCAGCTCACACACAAGCAAGTAGCCCAGGATAAAGGAGTGTTTGCTCCCTAAATCTTGGCTAGTAGCCAGGCTAAAGCACCAGGCTAGGCGACACTGGCCCGCCACAGTTGGGCCCGATCCCAGTGGTTCTCATGCATAGCCTAACCCAGGCTAGGCATCCCGTTAGGCTGCGCATGCAAACAGCCTCATTGATTTCATTGGCATCTGTTTAATTTGGTTGTGTGTGTTTTAAATTTAATTTGATAGCTTGTATTGCTGGTCTACGACCAAAATAAAGTTTTACTTTACTGATAGCTTGTAGTTGTTTGGGGGGCTTTAGTGGGCATTCCTTTGGGGAGGAGGGAGGGAGGGATAGCTGAAACGACCTGCCAATGAATGAATGAATGAATGAATGAATGAATAGTATAGTATAGTAGATATGGATGAATAAGTTTTTGTACTGAGATGTTTATTACAGGTGGCCCTCATTATCTGTGGTTTCAACAACTGCGGTTTTGTGTAGCCACAGACAGGTCTTAGAGACCCAGTTTCTTTATCCGCAGTATAAAAAAATAGACAAAAATTTGTCTCTTTGTAGTTTTGTGTGGCTAGAAATGACCCAGAAATGAATTCCTATGTCATTTTCAGTCGCCATTTTACAGTGCAAAGCCATTTTGTGGCTCTTTTTAAAAAATCCCTGTGATTTTTCATGAAAAATTGGAGGAATTTGAGGTGGGAGATTCCTCGAGAGCTGAAGACCTGGAGAGCAAGATACAGCACTTTATTTCTCTTATTTCCCCCCTCCCCGCTTTTGTAGCCCTTCTTTGTGTGAGGGCACCTGGATCCCCATACGGGTGAGCTTTCTTTATTTGCAGTTTCTGTATCCATGCCTATAGGTGAGAACATGACCCCCATGAATAACGAGGTCCACCTGTATTTGGCAAATAAGTCCAAATGTATTTATTTATGAAATAAAAAATACCAATATAAAAACAGATGTTATATTTCCAAGTGGGCATGCTTGGAAGTAAAAGAAAAAAGCCTGTTCTCTGGCATCTGCTGGTCAACATCCTGACTAAAGCTGTATCCATGCAAGCACAAGAAACACAGCTACACTCCCACTTCCAAAACATGGGGGCTTGTGTGCAGGGGAGGGCAATTTTTCTCCAATCTCACTTTCTCCCAGAAGTGATTTGTGCACCTGGCAGTAGTTATTTCCCTGAGGGCTGTGACAACCATTATCATTTCTGTAAAGTTTGTCATTTAATACCAAAGTCCTCTTCCCCCAACATTAGGAACATAGGAAGCTGCCATTTACCAAGTCAGACCATTGGTCTATCTAGCTCAGTATTGTCTTCACAGACTGGTAGCAGCTTCTCCAAGGTTGCAGGCAGGAGTCTCTCTCAGCCCTATCTTGGAGATGCCAGGGAGGGAACTTGAAACCTTCTGCTCTTCCCAGAGCGGCTCCATCCCCTGAGGGGAATTTCTTACAGTGCTCGCACTTCTAGTCACCCATTCATATGCAACCAGAGCAGACCCTGCTTAGCTAAGGGGACAAGTCATGCTCGCTACCACAAGACCAGCTCTCCTCTCCTGGACATTGTACATCAACATTAAAAATGATTATAGAAAAGGATAGATTAGATATACATGGGGTAGTAAAAAAACACCCTACTGGATTCAGACCTAAGCTAAGGCTAATTATTTTGGCTCAAGCTCCACAAAGCCAGAAAATTGGGACCTAAGGCTAATACCTTAACAGACGTGCCACCTGATCAGTAATGATGTTATGCAATGCCACAAATTGTTCTCACTTACAACTTGCCCTCCATGCACCTACACAAGTTCTTAGCTCAAGAGATGTCATATTTAAAAGAAATAGAATTTTGAGACTTACAATGGTGGGACTTTTTGTGTGAGCTACTCATCTTAACTAAAAGAACATGCCATGCCTCTTTAATGGATCGAGAAAATAATACTTATTAGAAGGCAATAAATTATCACCTGATTCTATAAATATCGCTATTGCACCCATACCCAATGAAGACATAGCATAGCATCTATATATTTAATCCTCGTAGACGTGCCTGATGTGTGGCGAGTGCGTCCCAGCACTCAGCTGATTGGCTGAGTCGCAGAGGTGCCAGATTGGCTGGGCACCAGCAGTCAGCACTTGGCACCACTCACGACTCGAGAACAGTGGGCCGTTTGGGGAAGCCAGCAGCAAGGCGGCTGGCCACTTAGGGAAGCATTCGGCTGGCAGTGGCCCGCTCGGAGAAGCGGGTGGGTGGCTGGTGGTGGAGGCTGGTTCAGGAGGGGAACAGGGAGGTAGGGCAAGAAATGAGACTGGGGCAGGAGCCAGTGGGAGGGAGAGCAGGAAGAGAGAGACTGGGGTAGGAGGTGGGGGAGGGAGGGCAGAAGGCAAGGGGAGGGAGGGCAAGAAGAGAGAGACGGGGCAGGAAGTGGGGAGGGAGGGCAGAGGCAGGGGGAGGGAGGGCAAGAACAGAGACTGGGGCAGGAGGTGGGGAGGGAGGGCAGGAGGCAGGGGGAGGGAGGGCATGAAGATAGACTGGGGAAGGAGGTGGGGGAGGGAGAGTAGGAAGAGAGAGACTGGGGCAGGAGCTGTGGGAGGGAGGTCAAGAAGAGAGACTGGGGAAGGAGGCAGGGGAGTGTAGAAGAAACAACGTTCTCCTAACTAAACCCCTAAAAGTAAGTAAACTACCTCACAGATGCTCTGTACAGGTTCAGCTCGTAGTCTTTATTTCGGTCTTTGACCAGCACAACAGCAAAATAGACAAACACAGTTCAATCTATTCCTACAAAATAATAAAAAGTCTTTATAAAATTACTTAGTATAATAAGTAGAAGAAGCTAGAAGTTAAAACTATGAACATAAAGCTATATAAAACAGATTACCTCAGAGAGCGCCTTCTTCTGTATGATCCCCACTGCACATTAAGGTCATCTGAGGAGGTCCGTATCCAGTTACCACCGGTACGTCTGGTGGCGACTCAGAGGCAGGCCTTCTCTGTAACCGCTCCTGGGCTGTGGAATGCAGTCCCAGCAGAAATCCGTAATTCAAACTCTTTATTGACCTTCAGGAGAGCCCTTAAGACTTAATTGTTTGGCCTGGCTTTCCAGGGTTTTTTAATTGTTGTAAGGGTTTTTTTAATGTACTGGGTTTTTTAAGGGCATTAAAATTGTTTTTTAAACTGATTGTTTTATGGTATTTTAAAGTTTTTGTTTTTATTGTTGACTTATTTTAACTTTTATTGTTTTGTTTGTAAACTGCCCTGAGCCAAATTCGGAAGGGCTGTATAATAATTAATTAATTAATTAATTAATATAGAGGTTAGGCAACACTAATAACAGAATGACACTGAGTATAACGGTAGAAAGACAGCAAAATTATGTAATTAATACAGAGCAGTGTTAAATCTCATAGAATATTTAGTTCTTAACGAGCTCTGAACGAATTTTGCTACCTCTAAGGCAGAACTTGGCCACACAGAGACATCTTAGCCACATGACATCTAGAGTCATTCTGATCTGCCAAGAGAAAATTTAGGTAAAAGGAATCAGTACAGCCTGGATATGAGCTAATATCTGAAGAGATGAGCTTATGCTGAATATCACGGAAATAATGACAGTACAAGAGTATATGAGCTGTCGTTTCATTCTCGCCAGAGCCACAGGGGCAAAAACACTCTCCATATGGAATTCTTTGATATCTCTCTTCCAACACAGCTGTGCACAAGGCATTGCATCGGGCCAATGTCAGGGCTCTGCGGTACTTTGAGACTGTTAGCTGGTTTAAATACTTGGTGGGGGTAACGCTCAGAATTTGATTGCCCAAAAAGACACCAACCGGAATGGAGCCTTGATCAATTTTCCGCTCCATATCATAAATTCTTTCCCTTATTTTGAGTCTGGCATTTTCATAACCCAGGGTAGCAGTGTGGTGGGAGAAAAACCGTAATAATAATAATATAGCCTTTCTTCCACCCCTTTTTCCCACTTTGAGTGATATATGTCATTTAGCACCAATGGAGCTAAACCAATGGGATGGGAAATCAGCTTAAGTCAGAATTCAAAAATAATAATCCAAGCCCTAGCCTCTATTTTGAACAACCCTGCTTCCAGCCATATAACCACCCTAGGAATGCAGCTGAGGACCTGAAATATATTCTTCAGGAAATTAGATTGAACGCTTCTAATTGAGAGAAATTAGGGTATATGCCTAGCTGTACAAGAGCTGTGCATGGACTTTGGCCTCAAAGAGTTTAATAGCCGCAGGGCCAATGAAGACATGAGATACTTATATTGGATTAGCTTTTTCAATGACCTTCTTTAATGTGCAATAAAAGTTAAAAGTTTAAAAGTTTAAAAACATTCAAAAGTTTAAAACTTAAAAACTAAACCACAGATGTAACAAAATAGCAAACGTTTCGATGTAAAACATCATCCTCAGTGCTATACAAAGGTGGCTGAGTGATCTTAAATACAACTCCAAACAATGATTCCGCTAAAGAACTGAAGGCAATCAACCTATCCTGTGCAGCTCCCAATATCACATACAGGGAAAAGAAAAGAAAAGAAAAACATAGAAGGAGGGAAAAGAACACAAAGGCATGATAAAGTTCATATACTCAATAACCAATGAATTTCATTGCTTCCCTCATTTCCTCTTTAACATTTATAGTTGGGTGCAACTGTTCTATATATATATATATAACTTCTCTGATTTTTTGTTTCCTCACATCTATCTCCACAGCCAAGGTGAATATCTTTGTATTCACTTCTCTGCTTTGATGTTGTTCTTTAACATGGACTCCCCATGGTTTTGTTCTATCTCTATGCTGTATGTCTGCCAGATGTTCCTTATATCTTTTTATCAGGGGTCAACCAGTTTCACCAATATAAAGTTGCATGCACTCCCAGCATAAACTTCTAAACTTTTAACTTTTATTGCACATTAAAGAAAGTCATTGAAAAAGCTTTGCAGTGTGGAAATGTGTATTTCATCGCCCTTATACTGTCTTATATTGGATTAATATTGGGCTACAATTTTATTAAAATACATAGCTGAAAGGTAAAGAGGATTAGCTTTTGCCCGCTTCAGTGTGGTAGCTAGGGACTCACTACCATCAGCACTAGTCCCACTTAGATAAGTAGGGTGACACACCATGGCTCCAGACAGCATCAGTCCTAAGGTAGATGCTCTCCATCTTAGCCAACCTAGTGTCAAGGCACCTGCTTAATCAAGCCATATAGCTTTTCTGGAGACTGCCCCGCCCCTTGCAGGTTAGAGTGAGCACAAGGCAGCATTCCCTGAGCCATAAAACGCCTAGGGACTGTCAAGGACCCCTCTTTATGCCAAACATGTGCCTTAAGGTGTTCACTGACACTACCCCTGTAAGCTGCACTTGCACTATACCTGCCATTGTGACCAATGCAAACAAACAAACACACCCTGACTACCTAAGGAACAATAGTGCAAGGTAGGCAAAAAAAAGACCCATGACCAATGCCCATCTGTCCTGGGCCAAAAGATTCCTACCTGGCCACTGAAAGGGCGACCAGCCAGAGCCCGCACTATGTCCAGGGAGGGAAGGAGGGTCACTTCTCGGAATGTGACTGAGAGGGGCTGGGAAGCTGGTGCCGGAATGGCCCAGCAAGCCCCACCCACAAGGCACAGCTACAAATGAACAAGCCCCCAAAATCTCCTGCTTCATCGTTTGAGGACAGGGCAAAGAGGCTGCACCCTAGATAGGGGCTAAGGGTGAGTGGCCACATTTTTAGAATCGCTAACTCCTGTTAATTGTTTCACTAGCTTCAAAATAATTAGATGCTTAACAACCCAGTTACCGAACCAGTGGGAAAACTGCAAACCTTGCTTTGTACCAGGGGGTATTAATCCTAAAATATAACAAAAGCCCTAAGCGGTTACAGTTTCTTTTTACAACTAGTTAACTCAAATTCTTCATGTACAGTCATATTCATTCCTACTCTGAATGAATATGACTATTCCTCTAGGAGTCATCCAGTCCCCTGTTCACTCATGTGTCAGTTTTGGTGATAAATGCAAAGCAACCATAGATAAGCCTGGTACAAAGCACTTAGATCATTGTAAAGCTTAGCAGTTAGTCATACTGGCTGATATCCAGACTACCAAAGTGTCCAAGCTTCATGCAGCTGTGGGGATGCAGTGAGAGTCTGCACTCTGCTCTATTGCATTATTGAATTATGAGCACAGTGGCACAGGAGTGCTGATTTTTTAGGGCACTATCCTGTGTTCCAGAAGTGCTCTATTGAAGTAGAAAATACATCCCTTAAAGCAGGAATGCATTTAGGTAGGGAGGCACCAAGATGGTGATGCCATAGCAGCTAAACATTGGGTTTGCTTCAAAAGGAATGCATTTACACTTCCACAGAGTTCTTCCAGAGCGTGGGAGACTGCCCAGAAATATTATCTCCCTAGCACTCTTGCAGAATTGTATTAATGACTCAGAACAAAGTGGGGCTCTCATTGCATCCCTTGAAGTGTGGACTCTTTGGCAGCCAGGATGTCAGCTCTTAATTTCAGATAAATGATTGGAGTAAGCCCTGACCAAATTTAATTGAGACTGTACTCTTGGGATGGAAATCATTCTCTTACTATGAAAGGGATGATAACTCTGACTTTATTTTATTTCATGTTACCTGTACATACAAAAATTGCATCTTCAAAATAATGGATGAGGAGTCTTTCTTGGAAACAGGTCTTCCAATTTTCAATAAAAATTTCCTCCCACCAACTTCACCCACATTAAACAGTCAAAAGGAATGAAATCCCAAGCCATGCAGACTAAAAATAAAATAAGCAAGACTGGTTGACATTTTTAAAAAGACAGAAGCAGAAAAGGAAACAAAGCTAGCTAATTTCTTACTTGGAAAATTATTTATTTTCATTTGTGTTATTTGAATGAACATGTTCACTGTAAATTAGAGATAATAATTTACTGTGGATATTATTTCATTCTTATGTAAGTAAGCTGATTAAAATTCTCATAAAAGGCATTTTTTTCTGTTAAAATGTCTTCATAAAAATCATAGGCGCATAGGCACCACCTGTCTCTATTTACCAGGAACAATCCCTATTTTCTGGAGTCTGTCCCTAGTAAATCACAATCCCAATTTTGTCCCTGTCTTTTTTGTCTCTTGGGGATGCTTTGTTCATTTTTATTTTCCCCACATGAGTTGATGGAGTTGTCATTCTTAGGGATTCAGCTCCATCTCTGAGTCTGTAGAAAATAAACTTCCAATCCCATGTCAAGCAACCGCCACAGGACCATTCATGTGAGCACATGAGCGGTGGCGTCCCGAAGAGGAAACAGTCATATAGGGGAATGTAGGTAGGTTCCTGCCTTCCTCCCAGCCCTCCCTAGCCTCATGGCCAATGGTCGTGAGAACAATTTCACTGTTTCCCTGCCCCAGCCCCAGCTACGGCACCATGATGTTCCAGGGAAGGAATCAAAGTCATGATATTGCATTCTTTCCCAATTTCCCTCCC
This sequence comes from Hemicordylus capensis, assembly GCF_027244095.1. Taxonomy (NCBI): domain Eukaryota; kingdom Metazoa; phylum Chordata; class Lepidosauria; order Squamata; family Cordylidae; genus Hemicordylus; species Hemicordylus capensis. The sequence goes on along the minus strand of NC_069660.1, from coordinate 243,257,117 downwards.
AGGGCAGGGGGGAATGGTCATTTCCCTCTAACTATAGGGGCAGCCACTTTCCCACAGTAATGCACCAGAGCGAGGACACAATGTCATCACATTGCTTCCTTCCTTGGGGTATTTTAAGGGGATCACTAGGGGGCAGGAAGTTGCATTTTAAATTTCCACCACTGTGACTGGCCAGATGGCAGTCAGTTTCCAATTAGAAGATATAAGGAACCCCACTTCTTGAATTCAGGAAAGCACTTCCACCCACCAATGCATCAGACTGATCCTTGGCTCAATTTTATGCATAAAACTCTGTGCATTGTCAACACAATGCAAATTAATTAGTATTGGATCAGAAAAGATGCTGATAATTTGCTTGGTACATACTAGCCCTAGTAACTGATGAACTCCTGTTCCCATCTACCCAGTACAGTTTGGATTGTAATGTCTGAAGAGAGACATATCTTCTGAGGGACATCTTTGGTGGGACATTTCAGGGTGTTTGAAGTCTGAGACACCTGAAGCCTCATTGTTGGCCTGATGTACTGATTACAGGATACAGAAACCAGAGCTGAATATTTGGAAGCTCTCTAATTATGGCATTTTCCAAAGACCTCAAGCTGCCAGCAGTATGGCCAATTTCTGCAGTATCAGAAGAAACTTTTTTTCTGCAGCCTGTAATCTGGAAGCTGGAATTACAGTTTGCCAAAAAAACAAACCTCAGTTTGCAGTTTGTCAAACCAACCAAACGTTTTCAATCCAGCAGTAATAATTTCATAGTTTTGAAAGAGATATGCTTAGACATAAGCAAACTATTACAAACTAGGGATGTGCAAAAGGGTTCTAAACCGAACCAGTTCAAAGTTGAACTGGTTCTTTCTGGGATTGAGCCAAACTGCCCCCAGTTTGGCTTGACCCTGGACCAAATTCCCCACACCGGTCTGTTTAGGGGTTCACAAACAAAAATAAATTAAATTTTTTTGTTATGTCCTCCGGGGGGGGTTGTCCAAGGCATCAGGGGGGTCGTCAGAGGTTTCCCCTCCCCCCCCCCCGCTGGCCTCTGTGTGGCCTGGGCATGGCCATTGCGTAAGTGCGGTGGCCTGCAAAATGGCCGCTGCACTGAGGAAAAGGCCCGAATAGGGCAAAGAACGGCTGAACGGGGCCATTTTTGAAGATGAGAAGGCCAGTGGGGGGAGGGGGGACCGCTGTGGACCCCACTACCACCACCTCGGAGAACACTCCCAGAGAGGGCAAGTTTATTTAAAAAAATTAAAACTTTTTTGTTTGCGAACTCCCCCAGAATAAACTGAACCAGGGGGGTCGAGGGGGTGTCAGATTGAACTGGCCCGGTCTGGTTTGGGTCTGGTTTGGACTCTAACCAAACCAAACCAGCCGGTTCCGTGCACACCTCTATTACAAACATAATCCAAAACAAGATGTGGAATTTTATTGTGAGGTTTTTTACTCATTTTGAACATATATTTTTATTTTGTTTATGAATGAAAATGGGCAAATGTTTTACCACACACTGATCAAAATTTGGCAACCTACTAGGGGTCAAATAAAATTGCTTTGTGGATTAGTTCCAGCCTATCAGCTAGCAATTGACCATATTTGATCTACAAGAAACCACATATCCAGCTAATTCCAAGGAAAAAATAAGCTATAGCATACCAGCAGAATCCTCCTGAGTAGGCTGCAAATTCCTATATATTTTCTTTTACCCACAAGTGGATATGAGTGATAATCATCACACTAAGAGGATGAATCTGCTACAACAGTATGATAATATTCTGTGGACGAGTAGAACAAATTAAGCAAGCTACAGCCCACTCCATGACATCAGGCTGTGCTTAGAATCTCAAGCAATGTAATATTAATGTCTATCTAATTGGAGAATTTATCAGGACTGCCTTGCCAGTAAACAGCCAGCCATCTGGGCACAAGAGGTTTACGTGATCACTGTTGATTGTCAAAACAGTGGCATTTTGCTGACCTTAAGAAATTTAATTTAAAAATGCTGTATTCCTCACCACATGGTATGAGAAACACAGAATATTCTAAGTGAGATTCCTTAACAGGCTGCTATACTTTATTACTTTACACTGTTTGTTAGTGGCATTTCATTTCATGCAACACTTTGATCATTGGCCGGCAACCAGTGGGTCAGAAACTAAAACTCAGTTGCAGACCAACCAACGGTAGGCCATAACACACTATTTTGCCTTTTTAAGCAATGCTTTTTTTAAAAAAGGTGGCAGGTGGGGAGCAGAGGGATGTGCTTTATGGGGAGGGAGGGAGGGAGGGAGGGAGAGAAATGGAGAGGAAAAAGACAAAAAATGGGGTAAAGAACAAAGACGACTGACATATATAGTGAAAAATGAATGATGAGTCCCCTATATCTGATTGGAATTCAAATTTAAACCTTGTCTGAAAAGGTTTAAGACTAGTGACATTGAAACATTACATTCTGAAAATAAAAATAGAACCAGAGATGGGGGGGCGGGTGGTTAATGATAATTATGGGTATGTTGAAATTATTTGATGGGGAGCACTGCACCTAAATATCTCAAGCATTTAACATGCGTATATAGTAATAGTTACTGCCATCCAGTACAATACAAAGCTTCACTTCTGAGGCAACAACAACCTACTACCTATCTTCACTTCCGAAGACAGCGCGTCATCTTCATGTGCCAAATACAGGTTTTTCTCAGGACAAAGTTTGCCACAAACAGCTCTCCATAAGTCTCATTGAAGTGAAAAAGTATAGCTCCCATTTATTTTATGGGGCTGGATGATTTAGATTTTATTTTACTTTTATTTATTGTTAAATTTATATACCGCCTTTCATTAAAAACAATCCCAAGGTGGTTTACAAAAGTTTAAAAACATATACAGTAATTAAAATGACAGTTAAAGTACTCAGCTAAAAATATGACAACAAATCTGATTTAAAATATATAAAATAAAAACATAAAAACTGGACACAGATTGACATCTAGGATTATTAATATCTTTTTGTACTCTCAGATATATGATATTGGAAAGAAAGGAGTCGACAGTTTGGTTCATGCCATAAAGAAGTCCTGAAATAATTGGTATTTTGCTATAGATTATTAAAAGGTTAGGGATAGGGAAGCCAAAATTCAGAACCCTAGAAGTCAGCTGCCAGAAATCAGCTGCAGATTCCTCCTGGCAAGACACAAAAAATGAATGAAAATTATTAAAGACAACCATTTCATTTGAATGAGATTTGTTCAGAGTTTATTCTGGCAAAGGTTGCTCAGAGAAATGCTTGTTCATGCCACATTATTGTTGAATTATTGTATGACAACCTCTGGATAACCAAATATCTATGGTTAGTAAGTAAATATTCTATGCATGGGTGTATTATTTTAATAATAATATATTTCATTCTAAACCATCATGACAGATGGTAATTGGGCAGTATAGAAATGTAACAAATGTTCACATGATGAATTTTATAATTGCAAGTTTCTTTCTGTTATCAGCTCATGTTGGAGGTTCTTAAGAATTTAGGACCTAGGTTGCTTTCTGCACATAACAGGATATGAGGGAGAAGAGGTATTTCTAGACAATTTCCTTTCCCTATATCTCCTGAGACTATGTCCCTGAGGGTTGCGGGGGGGAGTGTATGGGGAGTGTATTGGTTACTATAAACAACAGATTTTCTAGACTGTTGGGTTTTTTTTTTTAAGCCTTTTCATCCTTAACTAGTTTCTCAATGAATATCTGATTGTCAAATATCTGGTATCTGATTGTCAAAGAATATATCATTTAACAATCCTCTTGTGATTCATATCATCTCTGTTAGCATGAGAAAGAGGACTTATATTTTTTTATTATGAGGAAGGTCATTCATTCATTAGAAAATTAAATTAGCTATGGAAACATCAACAGTTTTAAGAGCTCGATCTGGAGGAGGAAAACAGATATTTATTTTTAATAAATGGAAGTTCATTGATTTTAAATCATATTCAGGAGAATAACAGTGGTAATGATGACCCCTGGGCCATATCCCATAGAAGAAAATGACTGACTCTTTTAGACAATTAGTCTGTCTTTTACAATGTACTTGACTACTCAGTAGCAGAGAATTAGAAGGATGAACTGACACAGAAGCGAATTCCATCTAAACCATGGGGATTGGTGTTAACTGTACTGCGCAAAAGCTGTATTGAGTCATTCGTTTTAAAAAAGCCGCTCTGCACAAGTAGAGTGTTCCAAGTGGGTCTGGACCTGCCTGCAGCAAGAATCCAGTCCCTTAGTCACCACCCCACACGTACACACCTGTGATTTTATGCTCACAGCATTCGTCTGAAGAGGCAAATCACCTGTCTCTGTGATCAGCAGGCTGAGGTACCTGCAGGGGCATGATGGGAGCTCTCACACAATTCCCCCTGTGTGAGTGCAGTTGGGGGACTGGCAGGAAAGGGGGGCACATTACACCCATTTGACCTATCAGGACATTTCTGTCAAATATTCCAAAAAGTCAAGGGTTTTTAAGCATTCAATAGAAACATTTAAAAAGCCAAAGTGGTTTTCAAAATGAATCAGGGGAGCAGTGCTTTTGAGCAAGACTTCTAAAAGAACTAAGCCAAGAACTAACATATTAAGTTCTAGTGCAAACTGATAATTGCAAATTAACAAGTCACTGGGCCCAGATAGAATACACTCAAGTATCCTTACAGAGCTCAAATGAGAACTGTTGATCCAACAAAAAATATGCGGCATGTCACTAAAATCAACCTCCCTGAAAGCACTGGAATTTAGTCTGTTCATTGCCACAAAATGTGCCTTAAGTGGCTCTAAAGAGGAAATTAGCCAAAATGAAGGAGAATCAGTCTATCAAGGGTTATTCGTTATTATAGTGAAGTGTGTTCAACAGCAGTTGCTGGGGGACAAGCAAAGGGAAGGACTGTCGCCATCATGCCCCGATTGTGTGCTTTGCCTAAACATCTGTCTGGTTACTGTTAGAAACAGGATACTGGATTGGAAGGGCACTTGGCCTGATATAGCAAAGCTGTTTTCCGGGAGCTGTTTCCCCTACCCGCATTAAAAAACCAAACATGGAACATTGTTACATGCATTTGCCTGAGATGTGCAGTTTGTCCATCAGTATGCATTGCATCATCTTAAGTGAAATACATTTCCTTTCTGTGAAACCTTCTTCCAGTCATGTTCACAAAGTATTCATCGCTAGGGCTCACACAAGCCCCCAGAAGAGCCACTGTTTTCTTTTCATAGTGGCTCTATCTACCACTGCTGTGAGAACTTAATTTCTGAACCAAACCCACCTTCATAGAGCTTTCTATTCTTCTGCCTCCTTGGGCTTTGGGTCTTTAGGAGCCAACTTCTCAGTCTCAGGCAGGCACTCTCAGCCATCTTACTGCAGTATCAATTAAGTGGCTAAAGCTTTGTCTGAGCTACAGATGGAGTAAAACATAAAAAATAGAAAAGGACTCTATGAAACAAAACAAAATAATCATGAACATTCTTAGAAAGAAGAAAAGTACTTAGTGCAAAGCACCACAACTTTCAGCAATGAATCTCTTGGGGGTGATGTTCTGAAGGAAGTATCTTGTTGTGATATAAAGTATTTATATCCATCCAACTGGCATAATTTTGTGAGTTCCACAAAACAGAAAATTGACTGTTTAGAGCAATAGCACCTACCTGCACAACTCCACGGATAGTTCTTAGAATACAAATAAAGAGAACAGTAAAATACTGTAGCTACATTCCAGTGTGGAGGAAGGAATAGTAACATACAGGAGTACAGTATCAGGGAAATGGGAATTGTGATGGAGGTGGGGGGCCCAACTGAGCTACTGAAGAATGGAGCCATGGAGAAAAATCATAGAATCATATGCCAGATGCAATTACATCTGAAACATTACAAAAGTTCATGCAGTCTGGAGAGGGGAAATGTCAAGAAAATGGGGGGTGGGTGTTGAAACCAAGGAAGGATAAGAGTGCAAAATAAGGCAACAACCCAATGGAAGGAAGGGAGTCAACAGCATGCAGATAGAGAGAGAGAGAGAGAGAGAGAGAGAGAGAGAGAGAGAGAGAGAGAGATATTTTATCTTTTTCACAGAAGACTACAAACTATTGGAGATAACCAGTGGCAGCTGGTGCAAAAGAGCTGGGTCCAGAGTCTGGATTACCTCTCTCCCTCTCTTGTTTTGCTCTGCCCCAATTAAACCTCCCAACCACCCTGATGAATTACCAGCCTGCTAGTCTCAATGTGGGGTGAGATGAGAGGGAGAAAGGTAGTCAAGGCAGGGCAGAACAGAAGAATCAGGCCCTGCACCTGCAATTTTCCTCCACCCAGGGCTGTCCCGAGGGGGGTGCGGGTCTGGGGGCGAATCAGCATGTGCAGGGCCTCCTTGACATTTCATATAATTACAGAATCATACTGATGACATACAGTGTAAATCGTGTGAATGAGGTTTTTGGACATGTCCAAACAGCTTGGACATATAATGCATTTCTAAAGAAATAAAAATAAAAAGCACAACATGCCTCACAGTTCTCAGACCTTCTGGGTTGCAAATCAACTCGAGCACAATGCATAGATAGATAGATAGAATATTGTTTGTTCCAGAAGTTTTTGTAATTTTCTGCCATGAAACAAGCCACATATGATTTTTGGGATGGGTTTAAAAACAACAACAACAACAATTTGTCCAATCCACTTCAATTTAAATATGCATATTCCTTCCTCCCTGCACTACATCTCTGCTCAATTCCAAAGCCCTATGCCAAGTCATTCCAGGTGATCTAAGGGATGGGGCTGAAAGGGGGGCATTTTACCCTTTTTTATGAAGGCAAAGGGCAGATTCTTCCATATGGGGGTGGAATAATGGTCTAAGGGGGGACTTCAGTTCCAGACATTTTTGTAATTTTCTGCCATGAAGCAAGCCACTTATAGGACTTTTTGGGTGGGTTTTTTAAATTGAAGGAAAAAAAATTAAAAACCAACCATTTGTCCAATCCACTTCAATTTAAATATACTTATTCCTCCCACCCTGCCCTACATCTCTGCGCAATACCAAAGCCCTATGGCAAGCCAATCCCTAAATATTCAAGGGGGGAGATAGCCACAAAAAAGGAAATAACATCATACCTCCATTACTAAGGCTGGGCTGGGCTGGGCAGAGGGTCTGCAGATAGCTCTGGTGCTGGTCACTCTCTGCCTGCCTGCCTGCCTGCCTGCTTGCTTGCTTCTTTCCTGAGCTTCAGGATTTATGTGCCCTTGGCCACCAGAAATCCCTACAGATTGAATGCAACATTTTATAAAGTCCAAAATGACCAGCAGGATGTCTATCATGACATTGTTTTCAGGATCGTGGCTTGTAATAAGCCTGAAGGCACATATAATTGATCCCTATAATATAGAAGACCATCTTTTAGGGAGAAATCTGACTGCTCATCTGGACCTGTTACAGCCAATTCTTGACAACGAGTTTGAGCAAATTGGTCTTGCACTTGTTGATCCCGTAACTGCTCTTTGATTGCAGGAAACTGAATAATTGCAACAAAATGTCAAGGTCGCAGCACGGTGGACACCAATTTCGAGACATGTTCAGCTGCATATTCAGGTTTTCGTGAAAGAGCATCCGCCTGGCGATTATGGGAGCTAGGTATATACATGACTTTAAAATTGAAGTGGGCAAAAAACTGGGACCACCGGATCTGCTGCTGATTGAATTTGTGGGTGGTTTGAAGATATTCCAAATTCTGGTGGTCTGTCTGTACCTCAATAGAATGCTGTGCTCCCTCCAATAAATGCTTCCACATCTCAAAAGCAGCCTTTATGGCCAACAGTTCCTTGTCCCAGATGGTATAATTCTGCTCTGAGATATTCAATTTCCTGAAAAAATAGGCTCAAGGTAGCAAAGCTCCATTGAACTGGCTGGGCTGTAATAAAACCACCCCTATCGCCACACTGGAAGCATCTGTTTCCACAACAAAGGGAGTTCGGGGATCAAGGTGTTGCAAAATAGGTTCTGATACAAAAAGTCTCTTTAACCCATCAAGGGCCTGTTGCGCCTCTGGTCCCCATTGAAATCAAGTTTTGCTTCTAAGCAAATCTGAAATGGGAGCTGAGAGGTGAGCAAAGCCAACAATAAATCTGTGATAGTAGTTCGCAAATCCCAGAAAGTGCTGGACACCTTTCACATTTCTGAGAGGGTTGCCAGTATACCACTACCTCTATCTTTTCTAGATCCATCTTGATTCCCTTGAGTGAAATCTGATGTCCTAAAAAGTCCACCACCAGAAGATCAAATGCACATTTTCCCAACAGCATACAAATGGTATTTCTGTATCCTCTGTAAAACAGCCCGAACATGAAAATAATGGGATTGTGGTGTTGGAGAATAAATCAAATCCAAATAAACAATCATAAATCTATCCAGATAATCTCGGAAAATATCATTCATTAGATGTTGAAAGACAATTATACTTATATTGCCCATATAGGTCTGAAATGCAGTTTTCCAGTCATCTCCCTTTTTGATGCGCACCAAATTGTACGCACCTCTCAAATCCAATTTGGTATAAATGGTGGCACCCTGAATTATGTCCAAGAGTTCTACAATGAGAGGCAACGGATAACAATTTTGAATGGTGATTTAATTAAGGGCTCAATAATCATTACAAAGTCTCAGTTCCCTGCACTTCTACTTTACAAATAGCATTGGTGCAGTGACAGGAAAAGAAGAGGGTCGAATAAAACCCTTCCTCAAATTCTTTTCGAGGAAATCTCACAGAGCAGCCAACTCTGGTTCAGATAGGGAGTAAATTCTCTCCTTCCCCACCCCCAGCAATACTGCTCCAAGTACAAGATAATAGCACAAACATATGGTCTATGCGGGGGTAATTGATCAGCTTCCTTCTTATCAAATACATTAGCAAACTCCTGATACTTCTCAGATAACTTTGCTGTAGAAACTGAGGACGCTGATTCCATCCCCCGCCTTAGCCGAGACTGGCCAGCAGTGCTCACGACAATGGTCCAATAAAAAAACCACCTCCCCTCGAGACAACGTAATACAAGGGTCATGTAAAGAAAGCCAATTCACCCCCAAGACCAAAGGATAGGGTGAAATAGTAGTCCCCCAAAACGGAATTATCTCCATATGTCCCTGGATTACCAACTGGAGAGGCTCAGTCTGCTCAGTTACAGGCCCGGAAAATAGGGGTCACCCATCTATTGTTTCCACTGCCACAGGAGATTCCAACAGTTTCCACTGAATTTGGTGGGCATTCGCAAAATCATCAAGTTACTGGAAGCTCTGGAGTTGTCCCTGGCAACAGTTCTCACTGGCATTTGCCCTGGGCGATAAAACGTGACTTGCAAACAGAGTGAGGAGGGGTGGGATCTGATAGGAGCCCCTACTTGACTCCTACAACCCAGACTTAAGATCCCAACTAAGGCCGGGCAGAGTCATTTCCCGAAACAGCAGGGTGGGGCTACTTTACAGGGCAAGTGTTTGCATAGTGTCCTCCTTGACCACAATACAGACACAGTCCCTGCTTGCCTGAGACAATTCTTCTCTTCCACAGTGAGTCGAGGACATGCTCCTCCCAGCTGCATGGGTTCCTCCCCTGACCTATCCGAAGCAGCCAGGGTCACTGAAGGAGTGGCTCTAGGAAGTGGCATAGCCCCCCTTCTTCCTACCAAAGTCTGATGGGAAAGCCGACCGTTTTCTAGCCGGGCATCAATCTGCGTGCCTAGTTCTATCAAGGCTTTAAGGATGGGAGGTTGCTCCACCCTTGCAAGCTCATCCAGGACTTCATCTGACAAGCCCTCCTGAAATTGATCCATAAGAATCACATCATTCCAATCTAATTGGAATTTCAACAAATTTAAAGAACTGGCATGTACGGCAACAGAGTCTTTTCCTTGGCGCAAACATCTAATCTGACAGTCCCTGCCTTTGAAGGATCTTCATAAGTGGCCCGCAACTCAGCCACAAAAGCTGAATAATTTACAAGAAGCAGTGCCCCTTGAAGCAAAAAGGGGGTAGCCCATTTGGCTGCAGGCCCAGTGAGGAGACTTATCACAAACCTCATGTTAAATCTATCATCAGGAAAGTCCTCTGCTCTTAATTGCATGAAGAGTCCACTGACTGTCCTAAGAAAGCATAAAACATAGCTGGAGATCCATCAGACTTATCTGGAACTGCCACAGGGCACTTATGATTTACAGCCAGGCATTGAGCCACTAACTGTGTACGAAGAGCTGCAAATGCAGTGGTTAACTGGTCGACCTGGTTTTGGAGGGGTTCTGCCATCTTCCCCTGGCACTCCAAGAATTAAAAGGGGTGGAAACCCCAAAGGTCACCCGGCCCTGCTGGCCCCTCCTGCGCCAAACACTCACCCTGGCCTGTCTCAATTATCTCCCCATTCACATCACCTGCCTGCTCCTCCTCAGGTGCCTCCGCACCTTCTAGTAAGTTGCCTGCCCCCCCCCCCACTCCTCTCCAGTGTCCTCGAGTGGGGGCATGACAGAGTTGGAGCTCTAACAGCTTCCCTGGGAGCCTTTCAAGTTGCACAGACACAAAAGATCAGCTGTGGGGAAATAGGTGGCTGGGACTGGGGGAGAGAGGAGGGCAGGCTGCATTGAGGGGCCTGTGCCAGCTCGGGGCTCAGGGCAATTGCCCTGGTCACCCTGCCCTAAGGACGGTCCTGCCTCCACCCCACCCCTGGAGGAGTTTTCCTCCACTCCAGCCATCAGTGGAGATGACCTATAAAAGAGAAAGATATGGGATACTAGAAGACAGAATGCAAACTCATGATAATGTTGTACCCATTGGTTTGGCAAAAGCTTCCCATGCAAAGCATGCAAAAGCAATAAAATCTTCAAACCTGGGATACAAGAATCAGCAACCATTTCCAAATAGTCAACTTTATTACAAACATATGATTAATTCAGAGTGTTCTACAATTAGTACCACAATATTTGCTGCAATTACACTGGCTGCAGTCTCACTATACCATTGCTGCCTGAATGTGTGGCTAGTTTCTTGCTATTCTGCAGGGGGCTGTAGAAGAAAGAAGTTAAATGTGCACTTATGAAATGAATTCATGTAAAAGGAAGTCATAATACACTATGTGTTAGATAAATATTATGATTAGTGAAAATAGTGAATTTAACAGGAAAAATATACATGATGTTTGATACAAAATATGCCAATCTTCTACTATCAACCTCTATAGCAATATCCAGAATGACTAAGAAATTGGCTCAAAACTAGGAACTGCATGTACTTCCTCCACTCAAGCCATATGCAGTTATTTGCATATTCCGATTAAATTTTCAGCCAACAGCAAAATCTACTTTATGAGGCTAGAAGGGGTTTTTTTTTAATTGCTTTGTTTTACTGTAAAGTCAAACAATATTTTTCTGAGGTATTCATGTGAATGGCAAGTTTTAAAATTAGTTTTGCTTAGTGATGGGAAAGGCAAAGAAACAAATAATAACAATGGGCAAATCATTCATATCAACCACTCCCTGAAATCAAAGCTCAGATTTTCAGAACAAATATGTTGGATTTGGAAATTGAAGACCCATTTCCAGTACTGTATCCCATTCTAGAGGGAGCATTGGAGGTGTTTATCATAGGAACATAGGAAGCTGCCATATACTGAGTCAGACCATTGGTCCATCTCGCTCAGTATTGTCTACACAGACTGGCAGCGGCTTCTCCAAGGCTGCAGGCAGGAATCTCTCTCAGCCCTATCTTGTTACTATCATTTTTCAAACTCAGGTTCCATTCTCTATATAAAAACCAAAAGTGCTATGAACATTTCCTTCCTTGTGAACGTTAAGAAGATAATGACTATAATTTTTTTCAGCTGCTTATGGGTACCTGAAGTGTTGGTAGCACTATAAGCACATAAGAATAAGCTGAAGTCATATACCCACTTACCCACATACTGACTTCAATAGACTTGCAATCAGCACTGGCTCATCAATGCTTGCCTCTTGAGGCCAACGGCAATGAGCTGCCCTATCCCTGTCACCAGCCCCACCCCCTGGGCTGGAGTCAGTGCTCTTCCTGCCCTCTCCCTCACTGGCCTCACTAGCCCTGATGTCAACCCTCTTCCTCTTTGCCACCAGTCTCACTTTCCAGAATGTGCTGCTGCTGGTCTTGCAGGCTGGCCAGGCAACGTTTATGTAGGAGAAGCTCACCCACTGGCCTCTTCTTATCACCTTCCTTCCCCCCCCCCACATCTGCCCACTGTGCCTTAGCCACCACTTTCTTACCAACTAGGTTATCTCCTACCCTCCACCCTCTTCTTCCATTTGTTTTATCCCATTTTTATCTGTGCCTGCGGCATTCCTTATCTCCCCCACCCTACTTGACTCTTCCCTCCTATCTCTCTCCCACTGTAGCTCCCCTCCAGCATCTGAAATGGAGGAGAAAAATTTTGGTGCTGAGGGGGGAAGACCAAGGGAGAGTGAGAGCAACAGGAGGAAAGAGCAGGATGCTGAGCCACATGGGCTGATACAGGAGAAAGGGAGGAGGAGGAGGAGGAGGAGGAGGAGAAGCTGCTGGATGAGCTGCTACTACATGAACACTGGCTGGCTGGCCTGCAACAGCAAGCAGTGGTATGCCTTGGAAGGTGAGGCTGGCTGTGAGGGGAAGAGGGGTAGTTTTGGGTCCAGTGAGGCAAGGGGTGGGGCTGGTAGGAAGGAAAAGACAGGAAGACAAGGGTGATGGCAATGCAGTTGAGGCAAGGTGGCTGCAGTAGGCATGTGGGGTGATGCCTGAGGGGGGCTGAGCAAGGGGCCAACATGCACTGCCTGAGGTTTGGCCTCATGGGGTAGCACCGCTGCTTGAAACTGCCTAAAAGATGTCAATCCTTATATTTCTGGCTAACATAGCTCTTCTTTCACAGACAATCGGGTCTGCGGGGTTTCCAGACACAGAACTGTGATTCAGCAACAGCAGTGCCACCCAGGGTAATGTTCTCTATATACCAAACCTTGTTATGATTGTTAGTAGTAAAAGTTGTGGCCTGTTTTCACCCAAGGTATATCTGTCAGTTTCCATCTTCTCACTGCTAATGAAATACAAAAACAAGTCTATAACTCAAAGAAATCACTTTCCACTTCTTATTCCCAACACTGCAATCCAGCTACTTTGTTCTTTCGTATCATGAGCAGATTCAGAAACACAAAGCAATCGCATCTTTATTTGGAAGAAAAGGTAATAGGGAGTGATTGGAACTAGATTCAACAGATTGCTAAAATATATGGAAGCTATTGCCATGATCACTGGAAAGCAGGCTAAGCTCGCTTAGCCCACTTTCCAGTGGTTGTGGGAACCACCGGGCTCACAGGTGAGCCTGATGCTCCCAAGGCAGCGGGCCCGCCTAAACCACCCTCCCTTTAAACGAGGTGAACAAAGTGAGTGCTTCGTTAACCTCATTTCATTGCTCGTGTGTCACTGCAGCACATGGCGACACACAAGTAGACTCCTGACCAGGAGGCTGCAAGCAGCCTCCCAGGCTCGGAGGTCTCTCCAGGATGTCCCGCGTGCTTGTGCAGGGCATCCTGGAACTTCTGGGGTCCATGTGACTCCCAATCCCCACAGCCCCAGCCGGCACCGTGATGGAGTGGGCAGTCGTGTGGGTACCTGATCCAGCTGCCCAGCTACAAGCAGCTGCTCATCTGCAGGGAGAGCGGGCTAAGTCCACTCTCCCTGCAGAACCCCCTCAGGTGCTTCACACATGTCGTGTGAAGTGCCTCGTGGCTTAAGAATGTTTTGACTAGCAAAACTGTGGGGTATATTTGATTCTTTGTAATACATTCAGAAAATCGAATTTTTGTGACTCTAGGTCTTTTGTTATTCAGGCTATGGAAAAAAACTATATTCTCTATAGGTTCACTTCTTACAATTTAAATAGTAAATTAAAATAGTAGTCTGCTTTATTTATCTCATCCTTTTCCAGAGAGGATTAGTGATTTTTGCATGCTAATATAGCCCTTACATTTTCAGAGCACCACATGTAATGTTGTATGTATTTTCTCCTGCCATGATAAGTAATGGAATTCATTTAAATATCCATAATGCAATTATTCATATAAAACTCATGGAGATAGTATTCCTAGATGATACTTTTAAAATATATCTATCCTGACACCCTATGCAAGTATTAAAGGCAGCTAACACAATATATTAAAAGAACGGAGAAAATATATTTAAAAAATGAAAAAGTGTAAACAGCAGTAAAATGATTATTTCTTCCTCTTCCCTCCCTAAATATCATGAATGTTCAGGACTGTCCCTAGGAGGTGCGGGGCTGGCAATGAGTGGCATTCCCCCTCAGCCATGCTTCTTTGCTGCCGCTCCTCCCCCTCCCCCCAGATAATCAGCAGGGTACTCCCCATTAGCTACATTACCCGCACTCCTCATCAGTCACTCGGTGAATTGACCCCCCCTGCTTTGTGAAAGGAAAGGAAAGGAAAGGAAAGGAAAGGAAAGGAAAGGAAAGGAAATTTTCCTTTATTTTCTGTAGAGGAAAATACCCTAGTAGACTTAGGGTTAATTTAGTGTATAGCACTAAAGACTTCCATTGCCCCCCCCCCCACCTTTGAGCAAAGAAGGAGGTGCATCAACTTCCCAGCCCCGTGCAAACTAGATACTAAATGAGAGGCCCATGTGCACTCAGGGTGCATGCATACGTCTCATTTAGTATCCAGCTTGTGTGGATAGAAACCAAAGAAACCAAAGAAAGGAGACTTAACAGATTGTGCAAATCATCACACAATATCCTTAATTTCACATGCTAGCAAAATAATACTCAGGATAATCCAACACAGATTAGAGCTCTACGTGGAAAGGGAAATGCCAGATGTTCAAGCTGGTTTCAGAAAAGGCCGAGGAACAAGAGACATCATTGCTGATGCATGCTGGATAACTGAGAAAGCCAAAGAATACCAAAAAGAAGTCAATATGTGCTTTATTGACTACAGAAAAGCCTTTGACTGTGTCAACCATGTTATGTTGTGGAATATCTTTAGGAAAATGGGCATCCCAGAACATCTCATTGTTCTCATGAGAAACCTATAGACAGGACAGGAACACACAGTCCTGACAGAACATGGTGAAACAGACTGGTTCCAGATCGGCAAAGAAGTAAGACAAGGCTGTATACTTTCTCCTTAATTATTCAATTTATATGCTGAACTGAGAGAAGCTGGATTGGAAGAAGATGAGCGTGGTTTTAAAGCTGGAGGAAGAAACATCAATAATCTGCGCTGTGCTGATGACACCACTCTGATAGCTGAGAGTGTGGATCATCTGCAAGCTCTAGATAGGACCACAACTGCCCAGAGATGTATGTTTGGGTGGGGGATAGATAGATAGATAGATAGATAACTGTAAAGACTAAACCAATGGCAACGGTTACAGCAACCAGCCTCACAATTGACAATGAAGACATTGAAGTGTGGGTAGCTTCTGCCTTTTAGGATTGACCATCAACAGTAAAGGATCCAGCAGGCAAGATATACGCCGCAGACTAGCACTTGGTAGGGTTGCAACGAAGGTCTTTGAAAGAATTTTTAGATGCGGTGATATGTCTATACCTACAAAGATTAGAATTGTTCGGACAATGGTTTTTCCAGTTACACTCTATGGATGCAAAAACTGGTCTTTGAAGAAGCAAGATAGAAAAAGTATTGATACTTTTGAACTTTGGTGCTGGAGAAGACTTTTGAGGATATCACGGGCAGCCAGGAAGGAAAACAAACAAATGGATCATAGAACAAATCAATCCAGAATTTTCACTCGAGGCACAAATGACAAGGCTCAAACTATCATACTTTGGACACATTATGCGAAAACCCAGCTCCCTTGGAAAGTCCATAATGCTTGGAAAAACTGAAGGAAAGAGAAGAAAAGGACAAAAAAGAAAAAAATATTTCTTTTTAGATTATGAGCCCTTTGGGGACAGGAATCCATCTTATGTATTTATTATTTCTCTGTGTAAACCTTCCTGAGCCATTTTTGGAAGGGCGGTATAGAAATCGAATGAATGAATGAATGAATGAATGAATGACCAGCAACAAGGTGGATGGACTCAATTATTATAGCAACAAATGCACCACTGAGAGACCTAAAAGGCCAAGTTGAAGACAGACCACCGTGGAGGGAATCTATCTATGTGGTTGCTATTGACTCGACAATGACTTGACAGCGCGTAATCAATCTATCAATCAATCACACAGGGCTGGAAAGTTTGATCACCTCTCTTTGCTCAAAGGAGGAGGGAGGGGAATGGAACTCTTTAGTGCAACTTGCTAAATTAACCCTATTCTGGTCGATGACCTTAAATAAATAAAACTGAAACTAAATTAACCATAACATTACAAGGGATTTTTTCTCTACAGAAGCAGTAGTTTAATTTCCTTTCACTGAGCAGGTAGGGGGTGAGGAGCAGTGGCTGATGGGGTCAGAGAATGGTTGGGCCCAGCTGTGGGGCCTAAGGAAGAGTGGGGCTGGCTGTGATTGCCCCGCTCACCCCGTCTAAAGAGTGGTCCTGTGAATGATATTGATTTAACCTGGCAATGAAAATATAAAAAAGGGGTACCTCATGAGCCTCTTTTGGGATTGAGCTCGAAACTCTGGGCCCCACCACTGAAAAGGACCTGTCTCAAGTCCAACCCACCCAACCTCTGATGGCAGGATCACCCAAATTAATGGGCTCCACTGGGAACAGTAGCATCTGATTATTCTGTGAGAAGAAAATCCTTTAAATATCCTGTCCCAGACTATTTGGGACTTTATACTAAGCCTAGAAACAGAATGGAAGTCAGTGCAGATCTGTAAGCATATATTGTCAGACATACAAAGACAATTAGCTTTAGCTTTCAGGAGGCCCTCGGCAAACTGCCCTCCAGCTCCCTCAAACAATGGGTGTTTCATCTAGTACTATCACCAAATTTCAAATCCCTCAGACTATGAAAACCAGGCTAAAAGTATTCCACAAGCAGATTCACAGTAGAATGATGCTTAGAAAAACAAGGTAGATGAGCTAAATTACATATTGCCGAGATGGCAAAGAATCCCCATGTCCATTCTCATCAGGCCTTGAACAAAATTCTCTTTGAAACATCACTCAGGTCATCACCCAGCCACCCAGGGTCCCACTGCATAGGTGTGGCGGCCTCCAAAATGGCCACCATGGCAGGGAATAGGCCCGGAAAGAGCCAAAGATGCTTGAACCAGGTGATTTTTCAGGAAAGGAATGCTGGTGAGGGGAGGGGGAACCTGCACAGACAGCTCCACCACCACTTTGGAGAAGCCCCCCGGAGGGGTTAAGCTGGAAAAAGAAAAGGGGAGAATTTTTAAAAAAATGTTCATTGAACCACCCCCCGCCGAACTGAACCAAACAAGCAGGGGGTTTCGAAGGGGGCCAAAACCAAACTGGCCTGGTGCAGTTTGAGTTTGGTTCAAATTTGAACCGAACTGGGCCAGGTAGTTTTGTGCACACCCCTACTGGCTATATTAACACTGCTATATTCACACTGCCATTGAGATCATTAGGAGAGGTCCATCTGCAGTTGCCCTAGTGTCTACTCGGGGACAGGCCTTCTCCACTGCTGCCCCAGAATAGGACTATCCATTGGCTGCCATATCTGATGGCAGATGGCAGCCTTGCACAAGATTGATGGGGAAATTTTAAAAAAGTGGAACACACTCCCCATCTTAAAAGTTCATTAAAAATTAATGGATTTTTTTTTTTTACACCAAACGAATTGTGGCTAGGGATAATGGGAATTGTAGTTCAACAACAGCTGGAGGGTTAAGATTGGCCACCTGTGTCCTAGGTTGTCCCAGAAAATGAGAGTGCCAAAATATGTCCATTTGACACTGGAGATGACCTTCCCCACATCAAGACATAATTCATATATCTTGGCTTTGCCTGGACCAGTCTATGGGGTCAGCACTATGGGATAGCAGTCAAAGACCAACTGCTGATGTCCAAGACCACATCTGTACCCAGAGCCTACATGCTGCTGATGGAACAGAAAACTTTCAGAGACCACTCAGTTAGAAGAGGCCCATAGATGGCAGGTTGCCAAAGGTGCCTGAAACTTGGAAGTCAATTCTGGCTTTGTCAATGAGCTCTGTTGTTCCTGCTGCTGTGAAGACAACTCAATGTAAGATCAGCCCTGATGCACAGGTAATCTATACCGCCAGTCTTCACAGCTATTATGCAGCAGAATTTACATTCTCTCTTTGTCCCAAGTGTTCTGTTTGCTGTTTCCATTTAATAATACCTCCTATTCAGATGGGCATTCTACTTGGTCCCATTTCACTGGACAACTTCAAGATCATTGCATTTTAATAGGCAAGTCCTCATGAGAAGATAGTGCATGTGCTTCAATAAAGTGTGAAGATGAGCCTTCCAGCAGAAATTAGATAAACAAGGGATTTTCTTTCACCATGGAGACAGGACTTTAAGTCACTGAGAAAGTAAGGATGTTGTGCTGTTCTTCACTTTGATATCTTGAACAAAGAGTACTGTGGTGAACTCTAGAGAAGAAAACATGCTGTCTCGAAAATGGACAAGAGATATTATCGTAAGGGGAAAACTTAATGTAGTTTTCCCCCTTTTATTCCCCACACTCATTGAGAGCATCCTCAGTTCCCAATGCAAACTACCAAGAAATAATAATCATGTATTATTCTCATTCCCTGTCTCGCAGGCTGAGAGAAAAAGATTGTTAATCTTTTGGCATAAAGAAAGAAAATATGCCTTGGGCATTTGCATGAAGCTTCTGTTCCTTGGAGCTGCCCACACATGTTAATACTAGCCAAGCAACTCCAATTACTACTGGATTCCAGAAAAATGCTAAATTTCTTCCAACTAATTTAACCAGTGCGTTTTTATTCACATTCCAAGCAGAGTACTAAAATAGCATCATGCATATATACAACATTCTCTGGGTTGTTATAAGCAACATGTATTTAATGTTAATAACTCCAGCTAATTCTTTATTAGCATGGTTTTAAGAAACAGCCTATTATTTGTCTTTTCAGGAACAAGTTTAGAACTGCTGCTGGAAAGATAAAACAGGCTTTACAACGTAATGGGTAATATTGTGATAGGGAAATGGTCATAGGTAGCAAAATAAAGCCTTTTCACCAGCCCTTAAGTATTTTTGTTAGCTTCTCTTTAACAATAAATCAATGAATTAGTTGATATACTGGTGACACAATACACATAATGGATCTACACCATATTCTTCTCTCCAGACCTTTTTATTGTGTAGATTAAAAGAAAATTAAATACTACAAATAAAGAACAGATGTTTCAACGTACAGACGTCAACTTCAGTGTTCCCTGTCTCACTGTTTAAAATCCACACTCTTATATCCCAGATACTCTCCCTAAATCTAATCAGGCATTAGATTCGAATGTGAAAAAAAGGGAGAAGGAAAAGTTTCCTGTCAGTGAAGGCAAAGCTGTGAGTCATCAATTTCCACCTTCACCTCCCCCCCCCCCCGCCGGGGCTGTAACTAGGGAAAATGGCACCTAGGGCAACCACTGAAATTGCACACACCCCACCCCCTGTCCAAACATCTGACACCCATCTTTCAGATCAGTGTTTCCCATAGTCTGGGAAACATACCAGTGGGGATTCAAACCGGCAACCTCTGGCTTGCTAGGCAAGTCATTTCCCCACTGCACCATCAGGTGGCTACTACAGGGCCTAAAAAAGGAACATCCATTACGTTCCATGGAGGCATCAATTATAAAAAATGAAGGAACCCATTATATTCTGCTGTAAGGGACACGTTCTGGAAAAGGCACATCTAACAACCCTGAGGACAAACTTCACTCTGTATTTATTGCATAAGCAGCTTGCTCACTGGCTAAGCAAGATACTCTTATACAGAAGCAGCAGACATGACCACAAGCACTGATCAATATTTTCATTTAGCTACAAACAGAGTTGGGGGGGGAGGGAGAAATGCAACATGCATACAATCCCTGCAGAAACTTGTCATATCCCCAAATTCTCATGCAATCTTTTACCAAATTAAAAATTGCCACATTAAAAACTCTCCTCATAGATATGTCCCTACGCAAATAATGGAACAGAAACCCACCCAGCCATCTATCCCAGAATGGCGCACCACTTACCTCCATCTGTCTCCAGCCCCGGAACTAGGAGGGTCCGTCCCTGTCAGGACATGGAACGCCAACACCTCCGCCATGGAAGAGCAGGAAGAGCAGCAAAAGGGGCTGGGTTTGCCGCAGGTAGCCTGGGCACTGGCAGGCGGGCACTTTCCCATTGGCTGTGGTCTAGAGAATGTGTGCATGACACCCCACCTACTAGGAGCACCCCCCCCCAGCAAGCACCTGCCATTCGTTTCAGGGGCAGGAGATGCTGAACAAGCAAAAGAAAGTTCTTCATCATGTATATAACCCATGGAACTCACTGCCACAAGGTGTGGTGGCCATAGGCTTTTAGATGTGTTTAGAAAGTGGGGTTAGGCAAATTTACAGTGGGAGATGGTGGATATATCAATGGCTAACAGCCATAATAGGTAAATTGAACCTCCAGGTAGTGTATACTTCTGAACACCAGATGCTGAGGGTCAATAATGTCAATAAAACCACTATGATATGATACCACTATGATAACCACTATATGATAACATAACAAACATGAAAGGTGTCATGCATCTAAAGAGGCAGTCACTAGGAAGAAATAGTAAGTGAAAAGGAAGAATGTAGCAGTTTATTAAATAAATAAGAAATAGCAGTACATTTATTAAAGATTAATACATGTACTTGGGATATTCATTGATGAAAGTGGTGGGGGAGAGGGAGAAGGTGTGACAAGGTCTTCTGTACTTTTAACTCTGACAAATTCTCCTGTTTTGCAGAACTGTTCACTTTCACCTCTGCCTGGCTAAGCAGATGGTGTAAGCTACAAGACTATACAGCATAAATGCTGCACGGTCTGGGTACCGGTGGGCAGGCACTCTCCCATTGGCTGTGGTCTGGAGAGTGTGTGCATGGTGCCCTGCCCACCCAGGCTACTAGGAGCCCCCCCAGCAAGCACTTGCCATTTATTTCAGGCAGCGCTTGCTGCCTGAAAGCATCTATTCCCCTTTCTCTCCCTCCAGATAGGGAGAGAAAGGAAGAATAGATGCTTTCAGGCAGCAAGCGCTGCCTGAAATGATGCCAAATAGCTTGCTCAGGCTCTTCGGAGCTTGAGGCCAAACCCCTTTGATATCACATGCAAAGGGGCATGACTTCAGGCAAGTGCTCAGGGGGGGCTCCTAGTAGCCTGGGTGGGGGGGTGCCTCTCCAGACTGCAGTTGGGGGCGGGGCATGGCAGGCACTTTGCACCCCCCCCAATGGATGAATTATGAATTATGCCATCTATTAAGATAATTTGGAGAGGTTCATTTACAGTTGCTACTGACTTGTTTTGTGGCAACTCAGAACTGGGCCTTCTCTGTGGATGCCCCAGGGCTTTGGAATATGCTCCCTGTCAAAATAAGAGCTTCTCCATCTCTGATTGCTTTTAAAATACCCTCAAAATGCACTTATTTTCTCAGGCTTTTATTGTTTTGTTTTTTATTTTGTTTTTATATTTGTTGTATTTCAAATTATGTACACCACCTAGGGATATACATAGCAGGTGGTATATAAATATGATAGATAGATAGATAGATAGATAGATAGATAGATAGATAGATAGATAGATGTGTATATGCCTCCTGACCTCTCACTCTTATATGAAAAGTAGAAGATACTACAAAGTGGTTAGAGTGCTGGACTAGGACCGGGGAGACCTGAGTTCAAATCCCCATTCAGCCATAATACTAGCTGGGTGACTCTGGGCCAGTCACTTCTCTCTCAGCCTAACCTACTTAGTTGTGAGGCAGTTGTTGTGAGGAGAAACTCAAGTATGTAGTACACTGCTCTGGGCTCCTTGGAGGAAGAGCGGGATATAAATGTAACAACAACAACAACAACAACAACAACTGATAAGGCAGGAACTGTGTGATTTGGGGTCAGTAGTACCTGACCCAAATATTAGAGCTGGTCAGAATTCCTGGAGCACAGCTTCTCCAAAGAACTCCCCACCACCACCTCACCACCACCTTAAGAAAAATATTATTATTTTCAGTAATGTACAAAAGAAAACAAATTACACCCCCCCACCCCAAAAAAAAAAACCCCACAACACACACACACACACACACACACAGAGAGAACTCATCTCAGGAAAAAAACATTTATTACTCTTCATTTATTACTCTTCATTTATTACTATTATTATTATTATTTCATGTAATATTCCATTTAGAATGTTTGTAACTGCATTTATAAAATAAAAACCATGTCCAGCCTTTCAGGTCTTATATTCACAAGTTTTATAGCATCAAAAAAATTTTAAAAGGGTAACCAGCATTCCAAAATGAAACACATAATTGAGATGAGCAGAAGCTTTTCATTGGGAAGATAACTTGTCCTGTACCAGCAACTCCTAAATTTTATCAAACCAACACTTAATTTTTGGAGGGTTCCTCCTTTTCTATTCCTTGACAATGCAAAGTTTTGCTGCCAGTAATAAAAGCATAATCGGTTCCCTGCATAAAGCAGACACTGGTGGATCCTAAAAAGCATGTAGCAAGATTATTTCAGGTTTCTAAGGCAACAACACAGATGTAATTTCCTTAACAAATTGAATTACTCTGTGCAAAAATAATTCAAGTTGCAGGCAAAACCATCACATATGAAGATATGATCCCATTTGACTACATCTCCAACACTTATTTGAATATTCAAGAATCATATGAGAGAGTTTTGGGGGTGTTCTGTACCATATAAAGATGACCTTATAAGCAGATTCCCTTAAATTTAAGGAAGAGGAGAAAAAAGGACCTCTAGACCATTTGTGTGTCCATATAAATTCATCTGTCTCAACTCCTAAATCTAAGAACATAAGAACATAAGAACAGCCCTTCTGGATCAGGCCCAAGATCCATCTAGTCAAGCGTCCTGTTTCACACAGTGGCCCACCAGATGCCACTGGAAGCCTACAGGCAGTAGTTGAGGGCATGCCCTCTCTCCTGCTGTACTCCCCTGGAACTGGTACTAAGAGGCATACTGCCTTTGAGGCTGGAGGTGGCCTATAGCACTCCAACTAGTAGTCATTGATAGCCCTCTCCTCCATTAAGTTATCGAAACCCCTCTGAAAGCCTTCCAGGTTGTTGGCTGTCATCACATCTTGTGGAAGAGAATTCCACAAGTTGATTATGCATAGTGTGAGAAAGTACCTCCATTTGGTCCTAAATTTCTTGGCAATCAATTTCATGGGATGACCCCTAGTTCTAGTGTTATGTGAGAGGGAGAAGAATTTCTCTCTATCCACTTTCTCCACACCAAGCATGATTTATGGACCTCTATCAGGTCTCCCCGCAGTTGTCTTTTCTCTGAACTAAATAGCCCCAGCTGTTGTAGCCTTGCCTCATAAGGAAGGTGTTCTAGGCCCCTGATCATCTTGGTTGCCCCCTTCTGCACCTTTTCCAGTTCTACAATGTCCTTTTTTAGATGTGGTGACCAGAATTGTACACAGTACTCCAGGTGTGGCTGCACAATCGTTTTGTATAAGGGCATTATAATATTAGCCGTTTTATTTTCGATCCCCTTCCTAATGATCCCCAGCATGGAATTGGCCTTTTTCACAGCTGCCACACATTGAGTTAACAACACTTTCAACTATTTGTCCACCATGACCCCAAGATCCCTCTCCTGGTCATTCACCAACAGGTCAGATTCCATCAACGTATACTTGAAGTTGGGGTTTTTCATCCCAATGTGCATCACTTTACACTAGCCAACATTGAACCACATTTGCCATTTTGTCACCCACTCCCCCAGTTTGGAGCGATCCTTTTGGAGCTCCTCACGAGTTTGTTATCATCTGCAAATTTGGCCACCTTGCTGCTTACCCCTACTTCTAGATCATTTATGAATAAATTAAGAAGCACCGGTCCCAGTACAGATCCCTGGGAGACCCCACTTCTTACTTCTCTCCATTGCAAAAGCTCTCCATTTATATCTACCCTCTGTTTCCTGTCTTTCAACCAGTTAGCAAGCCACACATGTACTTGTCCCCTTATCCCATGACTGCCAGGTTTCCTCAAGAGTCTTTGATGAGGAACTTTGTCGAAAGCTTTTTGGAAGTCCAGGTATACTATGTTGACTGTATCACCTTTTTATCCAAACACTTGTTGACACTCTGAAAGAACTCTAAAAAGTGTGTGAAGCAAGATTTACCTACCTTTGCAGAAGCCATGCTTGTTCTCTTCCAGCAGGGCCTGTTCTTCTATGTGCTTTAGAATTTTATCCTTGAGGATGCTTTCTATCAATTTGCCTGGAATTGACATTAAGCTATCTGGCCTGTAATTTCCCGGATCACCCCTGGTTCCCTTTTTGAAAATCAGTGTTACATTGGCTACTTTCCAGTCCTCCTGTACAGAACCTTATTTCAGGGATAAGTTATATATTTTATATATTATATATTTTGCAAGGAGGTCAGCAATTTCACATTTGAGTTCTTTGAGGACTCTTGGATGGATGCTATCTAGCCCTGGCAATTTGCTAGTTTTCAGTTTTTCCATACAGTTTAGAACATCATCTCTTGTCACTTCTATCTGACTCAGTTTTTTAGCCTCCATCCCCAAAAAGCCTGGTTCAGGAACAAGTATATGCTCAGTATCCTCTGCCATGAAGTCAGATGCAAAGAACCCATTTAGCTTCTCTGCAACCTCCATATCCTCCTTAATAATCCCTTTCACTCCCTCATTGACTAATGGTCCAACCACCTCCCTGGCAGGTTTCCTGCATCTGATGTATTTAAAGAAGTTTTTGTTATTCCCCTCGATGCTTTTAGCTAAATGTTCCTCAAACTCTCTTTTCACCACCCTTATTGTCACCTTGCATTTGTTTTGCCAGAGTTTGTGTTCCTTTCTGTGCTCTTCATTTATATAGCCCTTCCAATTTTGGAAGGAAGTCTTCTTACCTTTTATGGCTTCCCAGTCCATTCCCCAATCTCTCACATAACCCCCCCATAATAAGATAATTTTAAATTAATAATAATAATAATAATAATAATAAATTCTATTAATGAAACCTTTAAACTCTTGTGAGACTTCCATTAGCAATTTTTCAAACTCTGTTAAGGCTCTCTTAAACTGCAATGAAATGTTAACACCCCTAAAAGAAATCTAACTTGGTAAGTTTTGTTGACCTGCCTTTTTTACTAAAGCAGCCAACCTTAGTTTTTCAGCAAATCTTTCCAGGGCAGGATGGATAGCAAAGATCTATAGAAATTTCACAACAGCTGGAGATTTACTGTAATTCAGGGAGAAATGGAAGGGCTTAACATTTATCTCCAGGAACCCAGAACTAGGGATGTGCGAAACGTTTCAGATACAAAACGTTTTGTACCCAAAACAGCCTGTTTCGAAACGTGAACTCTCAACCCCAGTGCTGGCATCGTGTGTTTGCTCGGGTTGCTCACAGCCTGAGCATACACAGAGTCGGGCACATAGAGTGCCCATCATACAGGGATATCCCCAAAGGTACTGTGCTCATCGCACACTGCCTTCTGGGATATGTAGAGGCCAGGAAAATGAGTCCTAGCTTCTAGTGATCTGGGCTGCCAGGACAGTGATCCATGCTGCTCCGTACAGCACAGATTGTCTGTAGGGAAGGTATGTGAAACCCTGCCTTCCTCCAGATCCAAAAGTTTTGTATACAAAACAAAACGTCCCTGTTTCAGCTACAAAACGTTTTGTTGTTTCGGACCTCCATTTTGTAGTGATCTCTGAGTTAGTCTCCATTTTGTGTTTGACATCTCTTTGAATTTCCCACCCTTCCAGCCTTCTGATCGGTGACCTAAAGCATGGGCTGACCTGCTGACCTGCTGACAATTCCCTCCTTGTTCCACATTGGCTCTTTTGCTTCTTGCCACTCTTTACTGACCCCACATTGGCCAGGGGAAGGGTTGCTAACCCATGGGGTGCTGGGTTCTGCTGTTTCTGTGGTGTTTTGAGTGTAGATTCTCTGGTAGCATATGAGAGTGGATTCTTGTTTTTCACTGAAAATATCATATGCTACCAGAGAATCTACAATGAACACCTCAGAAACACAAAATCCAGTACCCCAAGGGCTTGTGGGTATGGAGGTAGTTGGCACCCTATGTGCACTACACAACCCCTCACTCTGGGAAACCCCAGTGCCCCCCAAGTGGAATTATGGGGCTGCTGAAACCTCCATTATTCCCTATGGGAGAAATCTTAAAAGACACATAAACTTCAACAATTCACAAAGGATCAGCCCTTTGCCCAATGGAGAGGAGAACTGGTCTTGTGGCTGAGCATGACTTGTCTCCATAGCTAAGCAGGATCTGCCCTGGTTGCATATGAATGGGAGACCTGATGTGTGAGCACTGCAAGATATTCCCCACAGGGGATGAAGCCACTCTGGGAAGAGCAGAAGGTTTCAAGTTCCCTCCCTGGCTTCTCCAAGATAGGGCTGAGAGAGATTCCTGCCTGCAACCTTGGAGAAGCCACTGCCAGTCTGTGAAGACAATACTGAGCTAGATAGACCAATGGTCTGACTCAGTATATGGCAGTTTCCTATGTTCCTAATACTTTTGAGATAATTCTGGAAGTTTCCTTGCCCCCATTGGGCACTACCACCCACCACACTCCGCTCTGGGTCATCCCTTTCCCCTTGATTTGAAGCGATACATTTGCTGGGATCCCCATTATTCCCTATGGGAAAATTCTTAAAGATGTGTAAACTTTAAAAATTCACAAAAAATCAGCCCTTTGCCTAATTCCTTTGAAATTTGGGTGGTAGCTTCCACCCATTGGACACCACCACCACCACCACCCACTCTTTTTGCCCTGGGACCCTTTTAAAAAATCCAAATTGATTCAGATTCGGATTCGGAAAATTCGGCTACAAAACAAAACAGGGCTGATTCAGATTCAGAAGATTTGGGTACAAAACAAAACGTGGGTGTTTTGATTTGGATACAAATCGAAACAAGAAAATTCCAAAATGCACACCCCTACCCAGAACCCAGCACCAAAACCGCTGTTAAGCACACTCTAAATTAACAATGGCATCAGCAATGAATCCAATCTACTTAATGCATCAGTGGGTAGCTGTGTCGAGGATTTCTAGTGCTGTGGACATGTGTTAACAGCCAGTCTGCTGACGAGGATGGGTGAGGCAGCTGCATCAGGCAGCATTTTGCCTTCTGCTGCTGCCTCCAACTGCCTCAGCATACCTCTTCCAAATGTGTATGTGCACTGACAACAGTGTGTTTCACACACACCAGCCACCACCACTGCTACCAGCAATCTCCTCCTCTCTCTTGCTCATCCTGCCCTGCCTTTTTAAAAAGAGCAGTACGAAGTGTCTTTGGATCAAAATTATATATTATGGATTGTATTGTGTTTTATTGAAATGATTAGAGATAGATGATCAAGATAATGTTCATCAGCATTCACCTGTACTTTAAATATCCCAATTTTAATGTTGATGACAAATCAGTGATATTATTGTCCATCAACCTTTATTGCAAATTAGCAATATTTCAAGTTAGAATGTTTGTTTTAACAAATTAATAAGTTATAAGACTATATATTTAAGTTAAGTAAATCTGTTACAGATAATTGTGGGATGTCTTGGAAGAATCACTACATACTGTATAAAATATTTATGAAATATGTTAACAATTAAAGGATAATTTGTGTATTTTGGTGTTTTTCTGGCCCTATCCACTCCCAGCACAGTACTTCCAGTGACTGTTGCTGGTGTCTGTCTTATGTTTCTTTTTAGATTGTGAGTCCTTTGGGGACAGGGAGCCATCTTATTTGTTTTTTTATTTCTCTATGTAAACCGCTTTGGAAACTTTTGTTGAAAAGCAGTATATAAATATTTGTTGTTGTTGTTTTTGGTTAATCCATTCCTTGATCCAGGCCAGCTTTTGAATGGGGCTTTAGTTACTTGTATTCCAGACCTAGAGTAGAGGCAGGGCTAAAAAAACAGCCAACAGCAAGAGCACTTGCCTCTCTGTAAAGAAAGGTAAAGTGTGCTGTCGAGTCAATTTCGACTCCTGGCACCCACAGAGCCCTGTGGTTTTCTTTGGTAGAATACAGAAGGGATTTACCATTGCCTCCTCCAGCACAGTATGAAATGATGCCTTTCACCATCTTCCTGTATCACTGCTGCCCTATATAGTACCAGCGGGGAATCAAACCGGCAACCTTCTGCTTGTTAGTCAAGCATTTCCCAGCTGTGCCACTTAAGGTGTCATTGCCTCTCTGCACACAATATCTATTTCATTAAACTATTAATATTCCTGATTCCACTCCACTGCCTTGTCCTGGCATATGACAAATCTTTCCCTTGTATTCTACATGTATAAATGAATGTACTAAATGTTATTATATATTTCAGTGCCTCAAAAA
This sequence comes from Hemicordylus capensis, assembly GCF_027244095.1. NCBI lineage: Eukaryota > Metazoa > Chordata > Lepidosauria > Squamata > Cordylidae > Hemicordylus > Hemicordylus capensis. The sequence continues at coordinate 243,228,561 of NC_069660.1, read as the reverse complement.
CCATGACATTTTTGCAATGGTATGATGATGAGCACATTTATACATGTGCACAGAACCAGCTGGCCTGGTTCAGTTTGAGTTTGGACGGGAATCGAACCTGACTGGACAAGTTCGGTCCAGCATGCCTTAGAACCCCCCTGGTCTGGTGGGGTTCGCAAAGATTTTTTTTTTTTAAATCTCTAACCCCATTGGGGGGTTTCTTTTAGGTCATGGGGGGGTCCATGAGGGTTCTCCCTCCCACCGCTGGCCTAGTTAATCAACACCGTGGACCCTTGTAGACCCTTTTTCAGCCTATTTGGGCCTCTGTATGGAGGTGCATTGGCCATTTTGCCCACCACCATGCATGTGCAAATGGCCTCTGTGAGGCCTGACATGGCCCAGGGCCTTACAGAGGCCATTTGCGCATGCACGGTGGCCATTTAAAAAAATGTTTTATAAATGGCTGCCACACATATGGCCTCTGCGAGGCCCTGAGCCATCCCAGGCCTCACAGAGGCCATTTGTGCATGCACAGTGGTGGGCAAAATGGCCACCATACTGAGGCCCAAAGCAGCGGTGATTAACAAGGTCAGCAGAGGAAGGGGTAACCTTCATGGAAATCCCCCCAAAAGCCTAGAGGAAGCCCCCCAAAGGGACTAGAGGTTAACCCCCCGTAAATTGAGAACCCCCTGAACCATCGGGGGCAGGGTGGCCAGAACCTAAGGGGTATACTCAAGAGTCAAATGGGCCGTAACCCAAAATTTGGATTTAAAAAAGCCAAATCTGGCAACAGAGTCGGGGGGGTCGGTCTGAGGTCAGACCAAACGGAGGGATTCAGTTCGACCCTGGAGCCATCAAACTAACCGGTTCAACATAGAACAAAACTCCCCTAGAACTGTTCGCACATCCCTAATGTGAAGCCCAGTACTATGCCTGTTTCCTGAGAGGTAATGAACTGCTCAGAAGTCTCAATGAATTCAATGCCTAGGAATTTTATGGGACTGCCTCCAGATAATGGTGCCTAGGACTGTAGCCTTTAAAAATTGAGAATTCTAAACTGAATCTGCAGCAGGAACACAGACAAAAAGTACTGAGCATGATTTCTTGGATTGGGGAAAAAACTCTTGGCAAAGTATTAACCAAAATCCCATTGTTAATTCTTTGCTAATAAACTGGGATAATCTTAAATCTAAATTAAGTGCTCCTGTTCACACCTATAATTTATACTGAGAAATTTAATTAAAAACAATTTTAGGAAGCTTTGTACTGTGGGGCAGAAAAAGCTTCTCAATATTTCTTAATGAATCACAACATAATGAGTTATAATAAGATATGTACAATAACGGAAGCTGAAAAGCAGCCATTCTTCCAATATGTACCCATTAGGCATTATATTTAAGATTCAATAAAGATTTTAATTTTAAATGTTAACAGAATGTTTGATGGACTTGCAGTATTCCTCTTCCACCTGAGCTGCGAGGGAGGTATAGCCTATCTACAACACTGCGGGGGTGAAAAGCAAAATTGATGGTCATTATTTTCCTGGTCTTATGATCTAGCGTCTCTCGCTCTGCCTGGGTCCAGTCTATTATTCTTGCAGTGTATCTAAGAGGTATAGCCCAGGTGTTTATGGCTTGTATGGTGTTCTCACCATTGAGTTTGGACTTTAGGGTTTTTCTAACTCTCCTGATGTATTCACTTCCAATTTTAATTTCAACTTCAGTGTGTGCAATGTTATCAGCCTGGAGAATGCCCAAATATTTGTAATGTTCTTTCTCTTCCATGTTCTTGATCTTGCTTCCATTGGGTAGTTCTATTCCTTCTGTTTTTGTCATTTTTCCTCTGTTCATTATTAATGCAGCACACCTGTCTAGTCCAAACTCCATTGCTATATTGCTACTGATTATATGGACAGGGTTTAGCAATGATTCGATTTCTGTCTGGGATGTTCCATATAATTTCAGATCGTCCATTTACAGCAGATGGTTGATTTTACTTGATGTTTTAGATGTTTGGTATCCGAGGCCTGTTTTGTTTAGTATTTGTGAAAATGGAGTCATGGAGATTACAAACAGAGGTTTGTAATAGCCATGAGATTTATTATTATTATCTCTTGTTTACACAGTCAGACAGGTGTTATTGACTGCTTTGTTTTATCCAGACATCGAGTCCTTCCCAAGGACCTGGGATGGCTGAATTTTATTTTCAGTTGTTATAGATATCGTCGCAGAATATAGGCTGTTCCCAGTAAAGCTGCTTTTTGTAATTGGCTGATGGTGATTTCTGTGGCCCCTATGGTGTTGAGGTGCTCTTCAAGGTCTTTTGAAACTGCATCCAGGGCGCCAATGACCACTGGGATTATTTTGGTCTTTTTCTGCCACAGCCTTTCAATTTCAATTTGTAGATCTTTGTATTTGGTGATTTTTTTCTATTTCTTTTTCTTCTATTCTGCTATCCCCTGGTATTGCTATGTCGACTATTTTCACTTGTTTTTCTTTCTTCTCGACTACAGTTATATCTGGTGTATTGTGTGACAGATGTTTGTCTGTTTGTAGTCGGAAGTTCCATAATATTTTTACATCTTCATTTTCCTCAACTTTTTCAATTCGATGGTCCCACCAATTTTTGGCTACAGGTAGCTTGTCTTTTTTGCAGATGTTCCAGTGTATCATCCCTGCTACCTTGTCATGCCTTTCTTTGTAGTCAGTCTGTGCGATCTTTTTACAACAGCTGATTAGGTGGTCCACTGTTTCATCTGCTTCTTTACAAAGGCGGCACTTGCTGTTTGTTCTTGACTTTTCTACTTTTGCTCTTATTGCATTTGTTCTTAGTGCCTGTTCTTGTGCAGCCAGTATTAAACCCTCTGTTTCTTTCTTCAAGTTGCCATTCTTAAGCCATTGCCAGGTCTTGGTGATGTCTGATTTTCCACTTAAATTGTGCAAATATTGACCATGCAGGGGCTTATTTCTCCATTTTTCTGCTCGGTTCTTGACTTGTTCTTTCTTATAGGCCTGCTTTCTTTCATTGGTGTTGAACAGTTTTGCATTATTGACCATTTGAAGTGCATCTTCTTCACTGTCCTTGATATATTCTTCAAGGCATCTTTCTCCTCCTCTACTGTTTGATGGACTTGCAGCATTCCACCTGAGCTGCGAGGGAGGTATAGCCTATCTACATCACTGCGGGGGTGCAGAGCATGATTGATGGTCATTTTTTTCCTGTTCTTATGATCCAGCGTCTCTAGCTCTGCCTGGGTCCAGTCTATTATCCCTGCAGTGTATCTGATAACAGGTATAGCCAAGGTGTTTATGGCTTGTATGGTGTTCCCGCCATTGAGTTTGGACTTGAGGATTTTTCTAATTCTCCTGATGTATTCACTTCCCATTTTTATTTTAACTTCAATGTGTGTGATGTTATCAGCCTGGAGAATGCCCAAGTATTTGTAATTTTCTTTCTCTTCCAGGTTCTTGATCTTACTTCCATTGGGCAGTTCTATTCCTTCTGTTTTTCTTATTTTCCCTCTGTTCATTATTAATGCAGCACACTTGTCTAGTCCAAACTCCATTGCTATATCGCTACTGATTATATGGACAGTGTTTAGCAGTGATTCGATTTCTGACTGGGACTTTGCATACAACTTCAGATCGTCCATGTACAGCAGATGGTTGATTTTACTTGATGTTTTAGATGTTTGGTATAAGAAGCCTGTTTTGTTTAGTATTTTTGAAAGTGGAGTCATGGCGATTACAAACAACAGATGGGATAGTGAGTCCCCTTGGATAATACCTCTTCTAATGCTAACTTGTCCAAGAGTCTCACCATTGATTGTCAACTGTGTACTCCACATGCTCATTGCTTTTTAAAATAAATATCTGAATGTTTTTGCTGACTCCAGTTGTTTCTAAACAGTTTAGTATCCATGTGTGAGGCAATGAGTCAAAGACTTTCTTTCTACTTGTTTTTCTTCTCTTGCAATTTTCTAAAATCATTTTGTCAATCAGCAGCTGGTCTTTGGTGCCTCTGGTGTTCGGGAACTTTCCTTTCTGTTCAACTGGAAGCTGCTTATTAGTTAATAAGTGTTGCATGACTTCATCTGCTATTATTCCAGTTAATAATTTGAACAAGGTTGGCAGGCAGGTTATCGGTCATTAATTACTTGGAACTGCACCTTTTGCTGGGTCTTTCATGATGAGATCAGTTTTCCCAGTTGTTAGCCATTGTTCAGTATCACCTCCTTGCAAAATGTGATTGAACTGTTTTGATAGTTGTTTATGAAGGCTTGTTAGGTGTTTAAACCAAAAGCCATGCCGTTCATTGTCGCCTGGAGCAATCCAATTTTTAATTTTCTTTGCTTTTTCACTTATTAATTCCAGTCTTATTATTAGATCTTGCATTTGTTGGTTACATTTTTCGACCTCTTTTACCCAGCCTGCTTTTTTATTATAATCTATTGGATTGTCCCATTGTTTCCCCCAGAATTGCACTGTTTCTTCTTGATTTGGTGTTTCTAAGTTTCTTGCAATATCTCCTTCTATACTTTGGTAGAAACGTCTCTGATTTGACTGGAATTGGAGATTCTGCCTGTGTTGTGTAATTCTGGCTTAATACCTGCTAATCTTCTTTGACACTGCTGTTATTTGCTGCTTTATTATTTCCAGGACTTCTCTAATTTTCCTTGAATCTATATGGTATTTTTCGATCAGATACTGTTTGGTATTTTCATTCTTCAGCTTCTTGTCTTTCATATCTTTCAAGTTACGAGCATCTGATCTAAGCCTGGAGATTTTATTTTCTAATCTAATCTTCCATTTAGCTGATGTACTCCTCTCTTTTTTTACAGGTCCACTGATCTTATATCCGAGCTCTTGTTTTGTTATTGTTGCTGCACTGTACATTAGTTGGTTTGTTTCTTGTAAATTATTGGTTGTTATTTCTGCAAGTGCAGCATTGACATCTTTTAATGCCTGAGCAAGTTGTTTTTGGGCAACTGTTTTTAGAGCTGGAAGTCGAACTCTGGTGGTTGTTTGGTTCATGTGCTCAGTTATTTTTTGCTTTAGTTCTTGTTGCTTTTCTGTTAAACAGCATTTGGGTTTTTGAGGTGAAGGCAAAGGGGAGGTTGCCTGGTTTTTATTTTGAAACAGTTCAGCAACAGTGGCATCCTCTATTTCTGACACTTCCTCCACCTGCGCCTGAGCAACTGCTTCAGTTGGTGGTAATTCTTCTTCCATATCTTGAGCCTGTGTTGCTCTTTGCAGTTCTTCCAGTTCAACTTTTGTGAATACTTTATTCCTTATTATGAATCTTCTCTGGTCTTCTAGCCTTTGTTCTGTTATTTCTGTATCTGGATGCTTCTCTTTCCAAATTTGGTACATTCTTTTTAAATAACCTCTTTTAGTTGGACTAGACTTTTAATAGCAGATCATTATTTCCTTGTTGGCGTTTTCCGTATATTTTTTCCGGTTAAGCGACGTTTCTTCCAGTAACCCTATAGTCTCCAGCCCTGGTTGCTCAACTGAAGATCCTGAGTCCTGTTGCCCACTTGCCACCAGATATCTATGGACTCCAGCACCTGGTGTGGCCCTTGTTGCCCCGGGCGACGACCGATCCGGTATAGATTTATTAAAGTTATGTCTCACCATATTGTTGATGGGAGAGGCACTCTTTGTCTGGCTCCTCTGGTGAGACCTGTCCAGTATGGTTGGACCTCTGGCATAGCTCTCACCTTCCTCAGAGCACACAAGCCCCACAACCACGCCAAGGTAGTGCCTCACTGGGGGATTATTGCTGTTGTTTTTGTTATTGTTGTTGTTGTTTATAAACCACCCCATTCAAAGGCTCTGGGTGGTGTACAACAAATTTAAAAAGACCTAAAAATACACCATTTAAAACACAGTGCTAAAAACAATATAAAAACAATTCAAAAACTATTTAAAACTAATTAAAATACTTTAAAAATCAATTTATAAACTCTGGAAGGCCAGACCAAACAAGTACGTTTTTAGAGTTCTCTTGAATGCTGACAGTGAGCCTAAACTGTAGATATCTGCCAAGAGTGCATTCCATAGACCAGGAGAAGCTACAGAAAAGGACAGTTACGAGTTGCCACCAGACGTACCAGTGGTGACTGGAAGCGGACCTCTCCAGATGACCTCGACAAGCGATGGGGATCATACCAAAGAAGGCGCTCTCTAAGGTAGCCCAGTCCCAAGCCATTCAGAGCTTTAAAGGTAATAACTAGCACTTTGTATTTCACCTGGAAACATATCGGCAGTCAGTGCAACTGTTTTAAGACAGGCATAATATGATCTGTCCGGGGTACCACAGAGACCTGTCTGGCTGCCGCATTTTGAACTAACTGAAGTTTCTGAACTATGTACAAAGGCAGCCGCACATAGAGTGCATTGCAGTAGTCCAGCCTGGAGGTTACCACGTGATGCACCATTGTTTTGAGGTCGTTCTCTTCAAGGGATGGACACAGCTGTTGAATCAACCAAAGTTGTTAGAAAGTGCTCCTGGCCATAACCTCCACCTGACATACCAGGGTGACTCCAGGATCCAAGAGCACTCCCAAGCTGTGTACCAGTTCTTTCTGGGGCAGTGTAACCCCATCCATCACAGGAAGAGCTAACTCTTCCCTTAAATTCCAATCCCCACAATGAGCACCTCCATCTTGCTTGGATTCAACTTCATTTTGTTATCCCTCATCCAGCCCCTTACTGCCCATAGGCAGGCGTTTAGGGAGTGTATGCCATTTCATCGTGATGATGGTGATGGTGGTGATGATGGTGGTGATGGTGATGAGGAGAAATAGATTTCAGTGTCATCAGCATACGGATAACACCCTGCACCCAATCTCCTGATGACTTCATCCAGTGGTTTCATGTAAATGTTAAAAAGCATTGGTGACAGAATGGAGCCCTGAGGGATTCCATATTAAAGCTCCCATTTTAAAGAGGAACTGTCACCAAGCTCCACCATCTGGAATCTGCCTGAGAGATAGGAGCGGAACCACTGCAAAGCAGTACTTCCTATCCCCAATTCTGCCAGGCGATCCTGAAGGATGCCATGGTCAATGGTATCAAATTCTTCCAAGAGATCCAAAGAGTCACACTCCCTCTGTCGATTCCCTGGTAAAGGTCATCCATCAGGTCGACCAAGGCAGACTCAACCTCATAGCCCATTCTAAAGACAGTTTGAAATGAGTCTAGATGATCGGTTTACTCCAAACCTGCCTGAAGTTCTCCACTCTCTCAATCATCTTGCCCAGCCATGGGAGATTGGAGACTGGCCTATAACTATCCATCACTGAGGTACCTAGGGAAGGCTTCTTAAGAAGTGGTCTAACCATTGCCTTTTTCAAGCAAGGAGGCATCCTACCCTTCCTGAGCAATAAGTTAATAATATTAACAAGGCTATCTCTAACCATTTCCCTGCTAGTCACCTACCTTGCTGCTTTAGACCCCACAACTCCTCTGTATACCACAAGGCCACTTTTAAAGAAGTTTGGAAGGGATACTTGGGAGTAATCGTGTCTACTGCCCTGGTGAGTTCCCTATTCCAGGTTCCCACCAGAATCACTGGCAGGACCAACATTTAAACCCTCCAAGGCTTTTTGGAATCCTACTGGGTCTAGCAGCCATCTTGGGTGGACCATCTTAATAGGTCTTCCACCCCTGCAGGGCTGGGTTTTGGCTGTGAAACCAACCTTAATGTGGTCCGTCCATGAGAATGGGAAACCACAGGATCCCACACCCACGGAACACCGCCCTGATCCAAACGAACGACCAAATTGAGTATGTGGCTGGCAACATGAGTTGGTCCTGAAACTAGTTGGGATAGGCCCATAGTTGTCATGGCTGCTATGAACTCCAGACAAGCTGCACTAGACAAAGCCTCACAATGGATATTGAAGTCCCCCAGAACTAAAAGTCTGGGTGACTCCAACACCAACTCCAAGACTAGCTCTGTCAGCTCAGTTAGGAAGTCAGTTGGGCAGCGGGGTGGAGGGTACACCAACAGAATCTCCAATCTATCCCTAGTTGTCAGCCTCAGAAAGACACACTCAATATTAGTCAGCTGTCGCACAGGGGCCCTGGTAAGGAAAATGGTATCCTTATGGACCACAGCCTCTTCACCCCCCTGCCCACTTCCCCTAGCCTGCTCCACAACAGAGTAGCTTGGTGGAAGAAGCTGGGCCCAAACTGGGCCACTAGCTTCCCCCAACCAGGTCTCAGTTATACAAGCCAGGTTGGCTCCCTCATCCATGATCAAGTCATGGATG